>NC_143032.1:55903000-56214000 GCF_057628025.1 Oncorhynchus mykiss | reverse complement strand
GTTGATGACAATGTCTATTAGGAGAGCCCCCTCTGAGTCCAGACCTCTGGCTACATGGGTCAACTGAAGGATCTCTCCTGGTTACAAACACAAACACAACATTCAAATACATCTGGGATACATTATAAAACAGTCACTTGGGAGAGTTATCTGTCTGAAGAGGACCCACCCCATATTTTTTGGGGTTCTTATTGAAGTTGCCAAAGGAGTCCGTCATTGAAACCAGATCCTAGTAATAATTTAAAAAAACTACAGTCATGGAGACCTATGCCCTCTGCTGGTTCTCTTATAATGTACAGATTTAAAGGGACAATTCCGCTTACGAGAGACAACTACTGTTATAGGACTACATTTACAGTAGAGTAAACCTTAGTTCAGGTTAATTTACAGGATGTTATTGTATCTGTTCTTCAGTGCTGACCTGTGTCAAACTCCAGCTGTGACTCCTGTTTGAACAGGCCCTGGGTCAGGGAGTAGCCGTTCCTGGCTGCTCCAGTCTGCAGTACTGTGGTCCAGTAGATGGGAGCAAACACAGACACCAACACCCGTAGCAATGGACCTGCAAAACATCAGTAGTTAGACCACAGCCTCTATGGAAATACCTCTGAGCAAAGTGTGATAGGTCAAGATACAGCAATGATCAGTGGCTGAGGGATCTATGTGCTTGATTATGGGAAATAACTTTACAGCAAGTGCTTGATTATTGCATTTAGATCTGCTTCTGAGAGGCTCCTACTGGTTACTGTAAGACATCTCTCACACTCCCATACTCACCCACACTAGGAGGGATGTTGTCCAGGTGGGCCTGCAGGGTGCTGGTGCCGTCTTCTGGGTTATCTGTGATGTTAGCCTCCAGGAACGACACCCCAAACTCCCTATCATTCACCACCCCTATCAGACTCCCCCTGGCCTTACGAGGGGCCTCCCCTTCAGTCAACAGAGACAGAGACATAAGTATTAAGTTATACATTATTTAAGAGTAGCTGTAGTACTATACCTTCTATGTACACACATTATTTAATTGTTAAATTCAGCTGCGTCCGTTTGGAGTGACAGGAGAACAGTTCAAACACCCGTACCTGGACAGAGTCCAATCTGACATCTCCTGGAGTCCCTACTGGGAGCGTCACATGATTTCCCCCCATTGGCCAGCTCTGGATTGTTGCATAACCTGATTCGCTCCTGATTCCCTCGACCACAGGTAGTGCTGCATGGGCCCCAATTCTCCCAGTTAGAATAACCTCCATTGACTGTGGCGGGAGAGGGAGAGTAGGGAGGGAGACGGAGATCATCCATATAGAGAATTAAATAAACAATCCATAATTACTATTGTGTGTTTTCTTATTCCTTTGATATAATGGATAGAGAGGATCTAATTGTAGGAATATTAGATTTATTTTATTTATTTATTTATTTATTTATAGGGGACAATCAACATTAATCAACATGAATATTACAATAATGCAACATCCATGTAAATGTGCCGGGGTTAGCCAAAAGCTCATTTGGGCCTGTGTAAAGGTAAGGGCCTTTGCACAGCCACAATACAAAATACAAATACATTACATCCAATAATATATAACTCTAACAACAACGACACCATCAACTGTCGTCTTACATATGAAGAACCACAGATAGCTCAAATCTATCCAAACCTGTTCAGAGTTATGTTTTCAATAAAAATTTAAAAATACAATAATCAGTGCAGCTCCTCAAGTCCATGGGCATTGCATTCCAGTATTTTGTAGCTCTAACAGAGAAGACTGATTGACCGATTTTACTGTGTCGAAAAGGGACACAATCCCCTCTTACGGCCCTTGTTACTCTGGAGGTGCTTTCCTTGAGCATTATACTGTATGCCGGTATAGGGGTGGAGGGACAAGAACATGCAGGATCTTAAAGACAAGGCTTGCATCTACATACTGCTTAAAGCTATCCAGACTACATAAATTATGTTTGTAAATTATATGACAATGGTGGTAACTGTTTGGTTTGTCATCAAAAATCTTAAGTGTTTGTAGAGTAATTCAATTGGTTTCAGAATAGTAGCCCCTGCTTATGACCAGCATGTGAGGCAACAACTCAGATGTGAGAAGATCAGGGCATATATCGTTTGGCGGCCTCCAGAGGAAGGGAAGGTCTTATAAATCTAAAGTTGGACAATCCAAACTTGACCGCGTTAACCATCTTTTTCACATGTTTCTTAAATGTCAAGTTGGAGTCCAAAATGATGCCGAGATACCTGAAGTTTGACACAACTTTCAGATTCTCCCCATTAACAAGAACAGCTCGTTGGGAAGAATCAATGGATTACTTAGAGAAGTACATACAGTCTTGTCGATTTATTTAAATGCAGGCAACAATTTGTAATCCATTTAGAAACATCTACCGTAGTGTCAGTTAACTTGTTAACAACTAGTTTTCTAGTTTTTGAGTGTACATACATAACTGTATTGTCTGCATACATCTGCAAGTTAACTTGTGGGCAAGCAAGTGAGATCATTTATATCGATGGTAAACAGAAGGGGGCCTAATATTGACCCTTGTGGGACCCCAATGTTATAGTAAAGAGAGTCTGACTGAGTGTCCCCCAAACAAACCCTTTGACTTCTGTTTGCCAGAACGTTTGGGCACCCCTCTGAGGCTGCATAATAATTTACTCTGTCACAGAAAATGATCACAGTGGCATGCCATTCATTTTCGAATAAAAGCTGAGTACTGGGGTATTGTCCAGACAAAGATTTTTAGTGTAGCAATACTAAGTTGTATGAAATTAAATCAGATGTGAAAAATAGGCTATTCAAAAATGTGGGCACCCTTGTCATTCTGTTGATTTGAATACCTGTAACTACTTAGCACTGATTCATTGGAACACACAATTGGTTTGGTGAGCTCATTAAGCCTTGAACTTCATAGACAGGTGCATCCAATCATGAGAAAAAGTATTTAAGGTGGCCAATTGCAAGTTGTTGTTCTCTTTGACTCTCCTCTGAAGAGTGGCAACATGGGGGCCTCAAAACAACTCTCAAATGACCTGAACACAAAGATTGTTCAACATTATGGTTTAGAGGAAGGCTACAAAAAGCTATCGCTGAGATTTAAGCTGTCAGTGTTCACTGTGAGGAACATAGTGAGGAAATGGAAGACCATTAGCACAGTTCTTGTTAAGGCCAGAAGTGGCAGGCCAAGTAAAATATCGGAGAGGCAAAGGCGAAGGATGGTGAGAATGCCCACAGACCACCTCCAAAGACCTACAACATCATCTTGCTGCAGATGGTGTCACTGTGCATCGTTCAACAATTCAGTGCACTTTGCACAAGGAGAAGCTGTATGGGAGAGTGATGCGGAAGAAGCCTTTTCTGCACACACGCCACAGAGTCGCTTGAGGTATGCAAACGCACATTTGGACAAGCCAGCTTCATTTTGGAATAAGGTGCTGTGGACTGATGAAACAAAGATTGAGTTATTTGGTCATAACAAGGGATGTTATGCATGGCAGCAAAAGAACACAGCGTTCCAAGAAAAACACTTGCTACCCACAGTAAAATTTGGTGGGGGTTCCATCATGCTGTGGGGCTGTGTGGCTGGTACTGGGAATCTTGTTAAAGTTGAGGGTCGCATGGATTCCACTCAATATCAGCAGATTCTTTCAACAAGACAACGACCCAAAACACTGCTCAAAATCTACCCGGACATTTATGCAGAGGAACAAGTACAATGTTCTCGAATGGCCATCCCAGTCCCCAGACCTGAATATCATTGAGAATCTGTGGGATGATTTTAAGCGGGCTGTCCATGCTCGGCAACCATCAAACCTAATTGAACTGGAGATGTTTTGAAAGGAGGAATGGTCCAAAATACCTTCATCCAGAATCCAGACACTGATTAGAGGCTATGGGAAGCGTCTAGAGGCTGTTATTTTTAGCAGAAGGAGGCTCTACTAAATATTGATGTGATTTTTCTGTTGGGGTGCCCAAATTTATGCACCTGTCTAATTTTGTTTTGATGCATATTGCACATTTTCTGTTAATCCAATAAACCTAATTTCACTACTGAAATATTACTGTGTCCATCAGTTATTTGATAGATCAAAATGAAATTGCTGATCCAAACACCCAATTATTTATACATGGAAATCCTGGAAATTGTCAGGGGTGCCCAAACTTTTTCATACGACTGTATAGTAATTGGCTGTTTCGGTAGAATGGCTAGTTCTGAATCCAAATTTAATTTGATGTATGGAGTTGCCCCGAATGAGGTGATCAGTCAGATGTTCAGCCACCCATCTTTCAGCTACTTTTGATAGCACTGGAAGAATGCTTATAGGTCGGTAATGTTCCACCAGTGTTTGGTCACCAGATTTTAAACAGGTATCACTGCAGCAGACTTCCAAGCATTGGGGAAGAACCCATATTTGATGGATAGATTAACTAGATGTACAATAGGGGCAATCAGAGAATATTTGTGTCTCTTCAGGAATACATTGTCTAGACCAAATACATATTTTGTTCAAGAGCTCCTGAAAAGCTAATAATACTGTCCACTGCGGATGCTGAGATTTCAGGAATTCTGAATATTGGTTTATTATCTATGGGAGTGAGAACTGTGGTCTTGTTTGAAAATCTTTGAGCCAGTTCCCTGACAAAGTCAACAAAAACATTGTTAAAGGTAGTGGATATGAAATCGGAGTCTTGAATTAGAATCCCATTAACCTTTAATTTAGGATGTTTTTTTTCAGGTCCTCTCCCTGTTAGTTTGTTGAAATTTTCCCAAATCACTTTTCCATTTATTTTTGCTTCATTGATCACTAAGAAAGAACTTTGCTTTAGCTTTTTTATAATCCTTATCATCTTATTTCTCAGTGCTGTAAATATATGTCTTCCATAATTCTGACCAGACTTCAGTGCTTTTTTCAAGGAAAGATCCCACTCTCTCATCTGCCTCCAGAGGTCCTCGTTGAGCCATGGTAGAGAGGCTTTCCTTGGCTTAACGTGAAATTTCCTAGTAAAAGAGGTATCCACTTTATCAATGGCTGACAGAAATGTTTTGTATCCAGACTCGGGATTGCTTAACATATCAGCCCAGTCAATTTGACTTATAGCTGCATCGTAGTTACTCTGCTCACTTTTCGGGATATTTTTATCATACTGTTGCACATTAACATGGTTCTTAAATCTATTTTTAGTGATCTTTCTATCCACCAATGTAACATTGTGGTCAGATATGCCAGTTAGTAAGTTAGTGGACTAATAATTTGGTCAGGTCTGTTAGTAAACACCAAATCCATTTGAGTCTGAGATGACTGTGTTACTCTGGTTGGACCTTGTATTGTTCGAGTCAGTTTGAAATATAGTTTTTTTCCTGCAAGTTTTTGTTTTTCCAGTTTATATTGAAATCGCCCATGAAGATGATCTCCTTAATATGATCACATTCTTTAAGCATGGCATTTAGATTATCAAAAATATATATATCAGATGTTGTCCAATAAAAGTGAGAGACATATTTTAGGAGAGGAAGACATTCAGCCCCATACATTCAAGGTCATTGACATGTTTCCATATGATACGATTGCATTTAAAGTTATCTTTCATGTACAAAAGAAATCCACCCCTTCTGCCCTCTCCCCTGTCCTTCCTGAATATGGAATATCCAGGGACACTAAAGGCAGAAATAGGAGAAGATTTCTTCAGAGATTTCTCAGAGAAACAGAAAAAAATCAAGATTAGAGTCATTCAATAAATGTTCTTCAAATATTCAGATGACCTCCCAATATTCCTCTAGGCTTGGAACGAGGGTCCCAGAGGATTTAAGCCTGATTAACGTTTAGAAAATGTTTCATGGTACATTGTTTTTTAATACCTGGGCTAAGGATACTGAGTTTGTCTCGAAGGCGGCTTTTGTTTGGGACATATATCAAGAGTTGGCATTAAAATGATATTATCTGCAGATGGCTCATTCTCTTGAAAAGCCATGTTAGCGACAGAGGTTATGGTTACATACACAGAATGTCCTTCTCTGCACCAGATATTATAGGCGACTCAAATATAGATGATTTCAATCATTCATGTTCCACCATTCAGTCTGGATGGCTAATTAGGGGGACTTTACTCCACTTCTCCCAGAATTACATCCTCCATATCAGCCTTTTTTTCTACAGGTGACCTAAACTCCAGACTCTGAAGGGGAGCTTGGTACCCTGGGCCGCTTAGGTGTATGTTGATTCCGGATTGTTTGAATGAAGGCCAGCATTTGGAAATGGAGGTTGTGTGACTGTGTTCATGCTCCACATCACTCACTCTGTACTTTGAGAGAAATGGTCCTCTCAGCGACCCCAGCCTCACTCTCAGCCACACACTGGTACTCCCCTGCATCTTCTCTCTGACACAGATGGGGACAGATATACATGTTAGGGCATAAACACTTTTAACACAAGCACGTTATCATTGTTCTTCTGAAATATGAGGATTGATATGCTGTTCAGGACTCTCATCCTTTCACTCTTCCAAATTACATAATGTAATTTAGTGACATTTCTAATTAAACATATTTGCCTTACATTCCACGGAGTGATTTTATCATTTTTATGTTATTTCAGATATTTAATGGAACTTTCATCCCTTATTGAGGCATTTAAAAGCTGACATTTTCTTAACAGGAATTTAAGATTTTTCCATTAGCTTGTTTGCAATAAGTGTCATTATGACACCAGAGAGAGGAAGTATCACATTAGAGCACTCTGTAGGAAGGGGAACCATTTGTCTTTCAGAAAGTTTAAGCCGTACAATTACAGCATCAATTACAGAGTTAAAAAAGTTAACATAATTATAGACACAGAACACAACAGTGAGAGAGCCTGGGAACATCCATTTCTGAGCTCCCTCTCTCTCCCTCTCTAGATAATACTGTTGGCTTTTTAGAATGAGCTCACTAAAATCTGACTTAGGCCAGACTGGCACGCTGATGTTAGGTCACACAATGTTCCATGACTCAGGACTGCAAATGGAGTGCAGATTGACTGCAGTCAGTGGTCCATCCTCCCGCTCTCATTTCTTGTGTAAGCCTACTCTCTTTTTGTTTTCATAGACATTTTTTACTCTCAAGATATGAACTCTCAAATTAAACTAACACTGGATAAATAGATTTCTGAGGGAGACTGATTGGACAGGTGGGACAGGTCCAGGGTTGTGTTTACCGTGATGCTGTAGATGGCCAAGGAGCCATTATGGAGGGATTGCAGGCGAAGGGAGCGGAGAAGGGGTCTGCCGTCATGGACCCAGCGGAGGACCGGACTGGGGTCTCCATGGACAGGACAGTCCAGCATGGCAGTGCCACTCTGGGCCACAGTCTGAGAGGTGTGGGCCTCTCCCTTCAACACCGGTGGTTCTAAGGAGACATGACCATAACACATCCATTACGAACACTGTGCCCCTACAAAGGAATATAAAACAATACTAATACAAACAGAAACAGTCTTAAGGTCATGAGATGTTGAAAGTACTCACCTCTGATGCGGACAAATGAGAGTGCTCTGATGGTGCCCACACTGTTCTCTGCTAGGCACACATAGGTTCCTGCATCCCTCAAGGTCACATTCTCTATTACCAAGGAGCTTCTGCCTGCCTCGACCACACTGGAAACTGAGCGAGAGAGAGACATGTTTGGAGTAATCAATATGATTATTACTATTACTATATACAGTACCTATGACTACATCATATCGATCATAAGAGAACATGGGGCAGTGGTGTACCTGGATAGGGGCTGTTGTTAGCGGTCCAGGAGATGACAGGGGTAGGGATGCCCTGGGCGTGGCAAGACAAGCTGAGATTTTGACCTTTGTTCATGGTCACGTCAGCAGGTAACTCCTTGAAGGCGGGTCTCATGTTGACGGACAGGCGGGTGTCCTGTCTCACAGTGCCTGCTGTGTTGGTGGCCACACAGGTGAACACACCACCATCATCTAGCTACAAGGGTGAAAATGTTGATCAGGACCTTCACCTGAACCACCTTCATTATAATGCAATGTAAAACAGAAATGTGTCTCTGACCTCTGCCCTCTCAATGATCAGCTCTCCTGACCGCAGCACGGTGAATTTGCCAGGCAGGCTGGGAACGATGTTACCATCCTTCTTCCATGACACCCTGGGCTCTGGTGAACCCTGAGCCGCACAGGGTAACAAGGCCTGGAAGCCCTGGATGACGGACAACTCCGGCTGACCAACAGGAATCATGGGCGGGACTAGAAGAAAGACTGAGTCAATTTATTACTGGCAGAGCAGTAACTCTGTACCATGAGACACGGTTATTCCTAATGCCAGGTTAAACCTAAATGTCATATTGACCTCATATCACACTCACTCATTATGACAAGCCTCATGTCATGGCTGGCCCTGCCAGCGAGGTTTTTGGCTGAGCAGGTATACAGTCCAGCATCACTGCGTTGTGTGGCTGCGATCCTCAGGGTGCCATTGGCAAAGAGCTGTATGTGTGCCCCCTCTGTGAGGGGCCTGCGCTCCCTTTGCCAGGACACCTCCGGCTGGGGCTGTCCGTCTGCCAAACACTCCAGGCTCACTGGCTGGCCCAGGACTGCTGTGTACTCCTCATGAGGAACTCTCAGCACTGGGGGAACTGGAGAAACACAAAGACACATAGTACCTTTCACTATTGAGGCCCACACATTCATCTAAGTATCAACAAGTGCCTCCATGCTGTTTGAACAACATGTCTGTGCTCTGTAGAAATGTAGTGTGTTACCTTGCAGTACTAGACGTGTCCTTCCTATTGCTGTGCCAGCTTCGTTCTGTGCCAGACACTGGTAGGTGCCCGCATCACCCAGAGTGACTCGAGAGAACTTCAGAGCTCCGTTTGAGAGGAGAGCCAGTTTGTGACCTGAAGAGCCATGGAACGAAGACATCCCAATTGAGAAACAGCAGACTATAAATGACTATTGTGTTATATAATGGCTTGATTTCTGATCAAGTGTCCAAAGATGGCACTCTCACCAGCTGTTATGGGAACACCCTCTCGTTGCCAGGTGATGGAGGGTCGGGGGAAACCCTGCACCTCGCAAGGCAGAACCGTCCCATGATGCAACACTACTTGTACTTCCTCTGTCATAGGCCTGATCTCAGGGGGCTCTGAGTGGGAGAGGGCAAACCCATTAACATGGTTTATTACACACAGATTATTCAACTGTAAAATTAAGACATAAGAGAGTTACAAGGCAAAAACATTAACAATTACTTTATAACCTTAACAACAATCCACCTGAGGACCCACCTTGCACTGTGAGAGTGATGTGTTTGTGGGTCACTCCTGCAGGGTTCCGGGCAGAGCAGGTGTACCTCCCTGCATGACTGGGGGTAGCAGCTGTGATCTCCAGAACTCCTGGATCCAAACAGTACAGTAACACAACAATGAACACCAAAGTACTAACATGACAGGATCCCTGATGGCAACAGCACCATGTTACCCTCTGAGCAGCAAGTGTACCTACCTGTGGGCAGGACTCGGTAACTTCCTCCCCGGGATCCCAGCTTGGCTCCACTCTTGGTCCAGCTGACAGTGGGCTCTGGGATGCCCTGTGCCTGGCATGGCAGCACCACAGGGGCCATTTTGATAGCAGTGACTGTTGTAATGTCATCTTCAATGGTTGGAGCGACTGAGAGACAGAGAGGAGAAGTCTGTTCTGCTGTATGTGAGATGAAAGGGCAGTCTGCAAACGTCTGAGTAGGACCTCAAAGCAACAATACCTTGTAGGATGACCTCAATGACCTGGCGCTCCTCTCCAACCTCATTGGCTGCTGTGCATTCAAAGTATCCCTCATCCTGATTGGATGGAGAGGAAATTGTCAGAGATCCAGAGGAGAGTAACCTTAAAAAAAAATGTTAAAAAAAGTCAAAGGCAATACTTCAGAATGAATCCATTTGGATTTATGTCCATTGTGTTATAATTCACACAGGAGAGGTCATTCTGCTTCATTTACTTGTATGTGCCAGGCTGCTGGTTGGGGTCTAGTGGAGTGCCGTTCCTCTTCCAGGTGACTTTAGGGGCTGGTATACCTGTAGTCTCACAGCTCAGTACGGCTCTCATCCCTGTGGTCACCGTCACATTGAAAGGACCAGGGCTGATCGAGGGACCCACTACAGGGACACAACATGGAGTCATAAGGAATGACATACAGATATGTATGGCATACAAACACATTTGACTGTAAGGCGCTGACTGTAATGCAGTGGCTGAAAATCACTCTGGATAATGTCTACTAAATGTCCTAAATGTTCATGTAAAAACGTAAATATACCGTGTTATAGTGTGATTCTGTAATTCTCTGAGTTGTATTTACCTAACACACGTAAGTCCATCCCACTATGATCTGATCCGGCCTGATTGGACACGGTGCAGTAGTAGCGGCCAGCGTCACTTAGCTGAACAGCCTTTACACGCAGAGAGCCTTCAGACAGCATGGTGTACCTGGGACACACGCAATCAATCAGCGAACTGGACTATCTACCCATCTGTATAAAGACAGTATCCCAACAACCTCTATAGCCTAAGTTAAGTAAGCCCTTACTTGTTATTGTCAGGATCTATAGGGATGCCATTTTTCCTCCACATGACCCTAGGTGAGGTTTCCCCCTCTACTTCACAGGGCAGGACTGCATCCTGCCGGATATGTGCAGTGACCTCAGAGCTGCTCTCTCTGATGACTGGTGGCACTGAGGAAAAAAAGAAAAGAAAACACACGTTCAAATGGATTAAACTTTAATCGGATGAGTCCAAATTTGAGATTTTTGGTTCCAACCGGCATGTCTTTGTGAGACGCAGAGTAGGTGAACGGAGTATCTCTGCATGTGTGGTTCCCACCCTGAAGCATGGAGGAGGAGGTGTGACAGTGTGAGGGTGCTTTGCTGGCAACACTGTCTGTGATTTATTTAGAATTCAAGGCACACTTAACCAGCAAGGCTACCACAGCATTCTGCAGCGATACACCATCCCAACCCATTTGGTTTGCGCTTAGTGGGACTATCATTTGTTTTTCGACAGGACATTGACCCAACACACCTCCAGGCTGTGTAAGGGCTATTTGACCAAGAAGTAGAGTGATGGAGAGCTGCATCAGATGACCTGGCCTCCACAATTGAGATGGTTTGGGATGATTTGGACCGCAGAGTGAAGGAAAAGCAGCCAACAAGTGCTCAACATATGTGGGAACAAGACTGTTGGAAAAGCATTCCAGGCGAAGCTGGTTGAGAGAATGCCAAGAGTGAGCTTGTGTGGCCTAACACGTCGCGGTTGAATCATTGTTGCTCCAAGACATTTTCACTTCACAGTAACAGCACTTACAGTTGATTGGGGCAGCTCTAGCAGGGCAAAAAAAGTTGGAAACTGATTTGTTGAAAAGTGGCATCCTATGATGGTGCCACGTTAAAAGTCACTGAGCTCTTCATTAAGACCATTCTACTGCCAATGTTTGTCTACGGAGATTGCATACACTGTATATACACATATATTAATTATACTGAACAAAAATATAAACGCAAAATGTAAAGTTGTGGTCCTATGTTTCATGAGCTGACATAAAAGATCCCAGAAATGTTCTATATGCACAAAAAATATGTTTACATCCCTGTTAGTGAGCATTTCTCCATCGCCAAGATAATCCATCCACTTGACAGGTGTGGCATATCAAGAAGATGATTAAACAGCATGATCATTACACAGGTGCACCTTGTGCTGGGGACAATAAAAGGCCATTCTAAAACGTGCACTTTTGTCACACAACACAATGCCACAGATGTGTCAAGGTTTGAGAGAGCGTGCAATTGGCATGCTGACTGCAGTAATGTCCACCAGAGCTGTTGACAGAGAATTTAATGTTCATTACTCTACCATAAGCCGTATGTCCATCCGGCCTCACAACCACTGACCACGTGTAAGGTTTGCTGATGTCAACGTTGTGAACAAATCAAATCAAATTTTATTTGTCACATACACATGGTTAGCAGATGTTAATGCGAGTGTAGCGAAATGCTTGTGCTTCTAGATCCGACAATGCAGTAATAACCAACAAGTAATCTAACTAACAATTCCAAAACTACTGTCTTGTAGACAGTGTAAGGGGATAAAGAATATGTACATAAGGATATATGAATGAGTGATGGTACAGAGCAGCATAGGCAAGATACAGTAGATGGTATCGAGTACAGTATATACATATGAGATGAGTATGTAAACAAAGTGGCATAGTTAAAGTGGCTAGTGATACATGTATTACATAAGGATACAGTCGATGATATAGAGTACAGTATATACGTATGCATATGAGATGAATAATGTAGGGTAAGTAACATTATATAAGGTAGCATTGTTTAAAGTGGCTAGTGATATATTTACATCATTTCCCATCAATTCCCATTATTAAAGTGGCTGGAGTTGAGTCAGTGTCAGTGTGTTGGCAGCAGCCACTCAATGTTAGTGGTGGCTGTTTAACAGTCTGATGGCCTTGAGATAGAAGCTGTTTTTCAGTCTCTCGGTCCCAGCTTTGATGCACCTGTACTGACCTCGCCTTCTGGATGATAGCGGGGTGAACAGGCAGTGGCTCGGGTGCCCCATGGTGCCGGTGGGGTTATGGTATGGGCAGGCATCAGCTACGAACAATGAACACATTGTTCGATGGAAATTTAAATGCGCAGAGATACCGTGACGAGGTCCTGAGGCCCATTGTTGTGCCATTCATCCGACGCCATCCCTTCATGTTTCAGCATGGCCCCATGTCGCAAGGATCTGTACACAATTTATGAAAGCTGAAAATGTCCCAGTTCCTCCATAGCCTGCAAACTCACCAAACATGTCACCCATTGAGCATTTTTGGGATGCTCTGGATCGACATGTAAAACAGTGTGTTCCAGTTCCCGCCAATATCCAGCAACTTCACACAGCCATTGAAATGAAGTGGGACAACATTCCACAGGCCACAATCAACATCCTGGAGATGTGTCACACTGCATGAGGCAAATAGTGATCACACCAGATACGGACTGGTTTTCTGATCCATGCCCCTAAACATTTTTTTAAGTATCTGTCCCCAGTCATGTGAAATCCATAGATTAGGGCCTGATTAATTTTTCTAAATTGACTGATTTCCCTATGAACTGTAACTCAGTAAAATCCTTGAATTGTTGTATGTTGCGTATATATTTTTGTTCAATGTTGTCAGAAGGTGAGTGTAGCTGGTGCAGGAAGTCAGGCGCAGGAGAGCAACGTACTTCACTCAACAAAATAAAGGCACAAGGTAAACAAATACACTTGACCAAAATACCAACGGTAAATATTATGCACGGGTGAACACAGCACCTGTCGAAAAACCAGCCATCTTAACCGAACTGAACATAGAAATAATCACGCACAACAAACATGGGGGAAACAGAGGGTTAAATACATGAACGAGTAATTGGATAATGAAAACCAGGTGTGTAGAAAATAAAGACAAAACCAATGGAAAAGGAAAGATGGTCCCCGAACGCCGCCCGTACAAGGAATGTGACCGACCTCGGCGGAAGTCATGACAAATGTAAATTAAATTCACTTAATGCATGATCCCAATCCTGTTTAACTCATCATCTCATCAACTCACAGAGGATCTCCACAGTGAAGAAAAGGCTGGTGCTTCCGGCCATGTTGGTGACCACGCAGCTGTACTGGCCACTGTCTTGAGGCCTAACATTCTGGATCTCCAGGTACTGACCCCCGGCAAGCCTCTGGATGCGACCCCCCAGCTGGAACCAGGAGAGAAAGGGAGAGATAGGGCGACAGAGAGAGAGACAGAATCAATAAGATGATATAACACCATGTATTGTGATTCCTGCCACCCTGACGTCCAGTCTGACCTGTAGTCTCACGTCGTCCTTGTACCATTCTATGTCAGGTGCAGGGTCAAGGTCAGTCTGGCACTCCATAGTCAGGTGTCCTTTGGCTGGGACTGACAACAATCTGACATCATCAGAGCCAAGAAGAGTTGGCGGAACTGGAACAGGGAGACACAACCGTTGATAATCAGAATCAGACTTACAAGTACCTTGTCATCTTTTGGCAGGACCAACAAGTATGGCTAGTAAACGCATGTGTGACCTTGAACCCGGACCCAATGGTTCTTTCCATCCTCTCCCGCTGAGCTGGTAGCCAGACAGGTATAAAGACCTGCATCCTCTACCTAACAACCAAGATATCACTGGTTATTATCTGGTGTTTATCATAATTCAGCAATAAGGTCTGAATGGCAACTAAATGCTGTGTCATTGGGTTTGTGACTCACCTGCACTTGGGTAATCCTAAGAAAGTGTCCATCCTCCTGCACTATCTCACTATCTCCCTGTAAGGGGTGCCCATCCTTGAGCCAGCTGAGGGTAGGAGGAGGGATGCCCTCGGCAGTACACTCCAGCTCCAGAGCAGTGTTCACAGCTACCATCAACTCTTCTGGAGAACTGGAGATGGAAATCTTTGGAGGAACTGTATCGGACAAAACGACGCCATTGTTAAAACACAAAATAAATACTAAACATGACATCCCTTTCCTATTGCTTCAGTGGAGTTTTAACTTTTTATCTGTTTGTAGGTTATGTTTGGGTGAATGGAGAATGTTTATTCTGTCTGCTCACCTAACACAGTGAGGTTGAAGCTCTTGGTGCTGCTGCCAGCCTGGTTGCTGGCGACACAGCTGTAGAGGCCTCTGTCAGAGAGCCCCACATCAGGCAGCTGCAGCCGGGTCTCCTGGCCGTCCAACAGCAGGTTACGGTGCAGGGACAGGGGCTGGCCGTCCTTCAGCCAGGTCAGGGAGGGAGGAGGGACACCCCGCGCCTCACAGGTCAGTGTCACCAAGGACCCCCGCACCACTGTGACTGACTCTACAGGCTCCACACCTGGAGGCACTGACACAGAGACAGATACACAGATTAGATGTTGACAGATTAATCGGAATGGCCGATTAATTAGGGGCGATTTCAAGTTTTCATAACAATCGAAAATCTGTATTTTTGGACACCGATTTGACCGATTTGTTTTTTACACCTTTATTTAACTCGGCAAGTCAGTTACGAACACATTCTTATTTTCAATGACGGCCTAGAAATGGTGGGTAAACTGCCTTGTTCAGGGGCAGAACGACACATTTTTACCTTGTCAGCTCGGGGATTCGTTTTTGCAACCTTCCGGTTACTAGTCCAATGCTCTAACCGCCTGCCTGACATTGCACTCCACGAGGAGCCTGCGTGGCAGGCTGACTACCTGTTACGCGAGGGCAGCAAGAAGCCAAGGTAAGTTGCAAGCTAGCATTAAACTTATCATATAAAAAACAATCAATCTTAACATAATCACTAGTTAACTACACATGGTTGATGAAATTACTAGTTTATCTAGCGTGTCCTGCTTTGCATATAATCGATACGGTGCCTGTTAGTTTCTCATCGAATCACAGCCTACTTTGCCAAACGGGTGATTTAGCATCGTCTTTGCACCAAACCTAACCATAAACATCAATGCCTTTCTTTAAAATCAATACACAAGTATATATTTTTAAACCTGCATATTAAGTTAATATTTCCTGCTAACATGAATTTCTTATAATTAGGGAAATTGTGTATATGCAGCAGTTTGGGCCGCCTGGCTCGTTGCGAACTGTGTGAAATCCATTTATTCCTAACAAAGACCGTATTAATTTGACAGAATTGTACATAATTATGACATAACATTGAAGTTTGTACAATGTAACAGCAATATTTAGACTTAGGGATGCCATCCGTTAGATAAAATACGGAACGGTTCCATATTTCACTGAAAAAATAAATGTTTTGTTTTCGAAATTATACTTTCCGGATTCGACCATATTAATGACCAAAGGCTCGTATTTCTGTCTGTTATTATGTTATAATTAAGTCTATGATTTGATATTTGATAGAGCAGTCTGACTGAGCGATGGTAGGCAGCAGCAGGCTCGTAAGCATTCATTCAAACAGCACTTTCGTGTGTTTGCCAGCAGCTCTTCGCTGTGCTTCAAGCATTGAGCTGTTTATGACTTCAAGCCTATCAACTCCCAAGTTTAGGCTGGTGTAACCGATGTGAAATGGCTAGCTAGTTAGCGGAGTGCGCGCTAATAGCGTTTCAAACGTCACTCGCTCTGAGACTTGGAGTAGTTGTTCCCCTTGCTCTGCAAGGGCCGCGGCTTTTGTGGAGCGATGGGAAACGATACTTCGAGGATGGCTGTTGTCGTGTTCCTGGTTCGAGCCCAGGTAGGGGCGAGGAGAGGGACGGAAGCTATACTGTTACACTGGCAATACTATAGTGCCTATAAGAACATCCAATAGTCAAAGGTATATGAAATACAAATGGTATAGAGAGAAATAGTCCTATAATTCCTATAATAACTACAACCTAAAACTTATTACCTGGGAATATTGAAGACTAATGTTAAAAGGAACCACCAGCTTTCATATGTTCTCATGTTCTGAGCAAGGAACTTAAACATTAGCTTTTTTACATGGCACATATTGCACTTTTACTTTCTTC
Source organism: Oncorhynchus mykiss (assembly GCF_057628025.1). NCBI lineage: Eukaryota > Metazoa > Chordata > Actinopteri > Salmoniformes > Salmonidae > Oncorhynchus > Oncorhynchus mykiss. The sequence continues at coordinate 56,197,439 of NC_143032.1, read as the reverse complement.
TCCAACACTTTGTTTTTGCATTATTTAAACCAAATTGAACATGTTTCATTATTTATTTGAGGCTAAATTGATTTTATTTATGTATTATATTAAGTTAAAATAAGTGTTCATTCAGTATTGTTGTAATTGTCATTATTACAAATCAATAAAATAAAATGTCTGATTAATCGGTATCGGCCTTTTTTTGTTCCTCCAATAATCGGTATCGATATTGGTGTTGAAAAATCATAATCGGTCGACCTCTAACACAGATATCAGTACACACAGATACAGCTCCTTCAGATCAGTAGTGTACGCATCAACAGGAGATGGGGAGTTAGTACCTTGAACCTGTACGTCAAAGTTGAGCTCGGCGAGGCCAGCGCGACTGCGTGCCACACATGTATAGATCCCAGAGTCTGCCAGCTGCACTGGAGAAATCCTACACACACAGGGCATATACACAGCTCCAACACACTTTCTAAAACATTATCCTTCATTAAGGCATTTTTATGAGAGAGGAACTAAACTTGACATTTGACATGTGTAGAATCTTACCTAAGTACAGCGTCTGCTGAGAGAAGGCGGGTACGGGGAGACAGGAGCAGGGGGCGTCCATTTCTCAGCCAGCTGATCTGAGGTGGAGGGTTTCCCGCTGCCTGGCACTCCAGTGTCACCACACTGTCCTGGGTGGTCTGCACCTCTCTGGGGACGCTAGTCTCGCCCAGGATAGAGGGGGGTACTGAGGGGCATTACAAAATCATTGTTACCTAGAATCTAAAAAACTTCTGGAAAGATCAGTACCAATTAACTTAGGACATATTTTTGATCAACAGGTATATACAAGACAACAGACCCAGTACAAAGAGGGTGTAGATCTTGTTCTCCTGGCCAGCAGGGCTGACAGCCAGACAGGTGTACGTCCCAGAGTCCTCAGGCCTGAGCCTTAACAGGGTTAGAGTGCTCCCATCAGGGGCTATGCTGTAATTCAGGAGACAAACATATCAGTGATTACTAAGAGCACAACACTGGTACACAGACCTAGGCTGGAGTCTGCACTGTAAGCAAGACGGAATCACTCTATTTTTTTGGGGTCTGAATCTTCCAGAGTGGCGCCGTTCTTCAGCCAGCTGAGGTGGGGTGCAGGTGTCCCTGTCACTCTGCACTCCAGAGTCAGATCATCGCCCACTGGGGCACTCAGGTCAGACGAGTGGCCAGAGTCCAGGATCGTGGGCGACACTGAAACAAAAGGTCAGCAATATGACTCACAGCACTGACTCAAAGTGGAACAGAGGCCATGCAGAAGGTTGTGATTCTCTTACAAAATGTGATTCTCTTGGGTTTAATCTAATTTTCAAAGGTTGGAGATTGTGTAGTGGATAGCCTGTAGCCTACCTTGCACTGTGAGAGTGTAATCCTTCTGAGTCTCTCCCTCCCTGTTCTTGGCCACACAGGTGTAGGTCCCAGCGTGAGAGAGGGTGAGAGGACCCAGCTCCAGTCTGTTGCCTTGTACCGACCACTGCCACTGCAGACTGCTCTCTGGGTAGGAAGAAAACACACCGAGGTCAGCCTACACCAGCAGCTGGAGGTCTCATTCATTCAATAGCATTAATACAAGTGTCAAAATGTGATCTTGTCAAAACTGAATTTTCACAGTTCATTTATGAAACTTCACCCTCTTACCAATAGGGGTGCCATCCTTCAGCCAGGTGATGCTAGGTACTGGGACCCCTGTAGCTTCACACAACAAGGTGACATGGGAGCCCAGGTTTTGAGTGAGAGACTCATGAAGAGGCCCATCCAGGACAGGGGGAACTGAGGAGAGGAACATCATAGAGAGAATGAGATTCATTATACTGTGACATCTGATATGCCAGTATTACCACATGTAAGAAACATATCTAATTGGAGGGAACATGGGAGGCAAGTCTCACCATGGACAGTCAAGCGGAAGGTCCTGTCCACCTGTCCAGCCACATTGGACACCTTGCAGGTGTAGATTCCACCATCAGCCATCTATGGACCATGAACCATAGATAGTGTGAAACAGAACAACAGTGTTTCACCTTGATACTTAAAACAGGGTTAATCTCATGCCCTCAGTTATCAGTGCTAATGCTTGAGACAGTTAGAGTTTCACAAACTGAAGGTGATGACAGTGTGTTTACCTGCACTCCCATGATCTCCAGTGTCTGCTGGTCCACCTTCAGTCCATTCCCAGCTGCCAGCTGTAGCCCGTTCCTGTACCATGTGACCTCAGGCTCTGGGATCCCCCGAGCCTCACAGCGCAGAGTGACAGACGAGCCCATCTGAGGGGTCACGAACTCTGACTCAGAGTCAAGGCGGGGCTTCAACGTGGGCAGGACTGTAAAACCACAGCAGGAATAAAATAGTAACTGTAAATCCTAATCCAGATATTGTAGCAGGTGAAGTGTGACACTGATGAGGGCAGCACAATACTAGCGTAGTGTTTCTCACCATAAACACTGAGTAGGATGCTCTTCTGGTCCTGGCCTGCTGAGTTGGTGGCAGTGCACACGTACTGTCCCGCATCCTCTAGTCTGGCCCGGGGCAGCTGCAGCATCTGACCTCCTACAGTACAGACAATACATAGATTACAATGCATAGTTTTTGTACAGTGATTTCATCAGACATTTGAGTACACTGGGAGTTATGAAGCGTGCTCTGGGCAATGTGTTTAGGAGCTAGCTCTGACCTGGCAGGATGTGGATTCCCATGCTGAACTGGAGGATCTGTCCATCTCTGGTCCATGTTATCTCTGGAGGAGGGTACGCCTGGACGTCACACAGCAGGGACACCATGTGTCCCTGGATCACACTCACCTCCTCCTCCCTGCCAGCCACCATCCTTGGGGGAACTGGAGAGGAACAGGAATCAACTATCACATGTCACATACATTCACAATAACACACACACATTCACAGGAAACCAGAAAGTACCCCTGTCCTTCCTGTGTGAATTGAAAGAATCCTCTCAATGTGGTATTTGAATGACATTTATATTCCATCTGACCTTGCACTGTTAGACTGAAGAGCTTTTCCACTGCTCCAACCTTGTTTTCAGCCACACAAAGGTAACCAGCCATGTCTGATACCTGCACACTGAGGACCTGAAAGACAGAATAACATAACACTATTGACCTACACCTCTTTACCAAAAAAACCTGTTTAGATATTTTCAAAAACACAAGTGCTACAATAAAAATAAACATCAAATCAATAAAAACACACAGTACAGCATATAAAGACACAAAAGGCCACAAACTATCCCATGACAGAGGTCCCTGTATTGCATTATAATATATTAGTGACACCAGCAGAGGAGGGGTGGGGGGCAGGGAGGTGTTGACATTCAACCAAGTGAAGTTCTGACACTGTAATATGCAGTGCATTGCTTTGTTCCAACCATGTCATAATGGGAATCTGACCTGTAGTTGTCTCCCGTCCTTACTGATGCTGTGGTGTTGTCCGGAGTGCAGTGGTGTGCCGTCCCTCAGCCAGGAGATTGCTGGTGCTGGATGACCCGTTACGTCACAGTGGAGAGCCACTGTGCTGTTCACTATCGCTCCTATCTCCTGCATGAACTCATCCAATTGGCCAGTTATCACTGGGGGAACTGGGCAAACAGGACGTCAACATAGAGAAACATTAGCAAATGACTCCTTGGCCTTTTCATACATGTAATAGTTGTTAGGCTATCACTGAACAATGAGTTGATATAATGACAGGAAGTAGTAAGAAAGCATGCCTACCCAGCACATCCAGGTCAAAGTGCATGCGGTCCTCTCCTGCTTCGTTCACTGCCTGACATGTATATTTTCCAGCATCCTCCTGCTGGACCCGAGGGATCTGGAGCACCTGCCCACCTAGAGAACAACAACATAACACAGCATCACAGTGGAGCTGATGCTGCAGTAATGCCATACTGGTCGTTGTACCGGTTTGTTATCCTAGACCTAGAGGGCATGGACCCCTCTCACCTGGAAGCAGTACCACTCCGTCAGCAGTGGAGAGCTTGTGTCCCTCTCTATACCAGCTAAGATGGGGCGGGGGGATGGCATTACTCTCACAGGACAGGCTGATGGGATGCCCCAGGACCACCTCTCTCTTCTCAGTTATCTCATCATCTCTGTCCCCTCCCTCCTCTTCTTCATCCTCTCCTCTCAGACCCCAGGCTGCTGCACCGTTACTCACCCGATGGAAGATGGGAGGAACTGGAGAGAGAGAGAGAAAAATAATGTTCAGTTAGTATCACAAGAGTACTATGAGATTAGGTTGCATAGTGTGAATGAACGCCTCTTGCCAAGGGCAGACAGTGTCAATTCCATGCGTGGACACACCATGAATGGTGACATAGAAGTCTCTCTTGTCCTCTCCTGCAGTGTTGGTGACCACACAGGTGTATTGTCCCTCATGGGAGAGTATGGCATTGTCTATGTGAAGGAACTGACCACTCTCACGAATACCAGTGTGGGAGTTCCTAGTCAACAACTAGAAACAGAAGGTACAACACCATCACGTTTTCATATTAGCAGAAATATACATCTATTGCGCTAAATTAAATTATGTGAAATAGCTAGACAGACAGAAACACAAACCAACCAGTCCATCTTTGAACCACTGGGTCTTGGGTTCAGGGAAGCCTTTAGCCAGACAGGACAGGGTTAATGAGCCATTGATACGCACTTTCTCATCTCGGCCGCCAAAACTCAGAGATGTAGTGTTGCCTTCAATCTGGGGTGGAACTGATCAAATGAAACAGACATTCAAAATCCTCTCCTGCATTTACATTTCATTTTGTTAATGTTAGACTACATTTTATTCTGTACACTAGAATCAACCCTCTCCCTGTCTGGTTCACTTACCAAGCACACTGAGTGAGTAGTGTTTGAGAGTGGTGCCTGCAGGGTTTGAGGCTCGGCAGGTGTAGATACCAGCACTGTCTCCATGTGCTGTCCCCAGCCGCAGCGCCTGCCCACCCCGGGTGTAGGTGAGCTGGGCACTGGACACAATGGGCTGGTTGTCCTTCAGCCAGGTGATACTGGGCATGGGAGAACCTTCTACATCACAAGGCAGAACAGTGGAGAAACCCAACACCACAGACACCTCTGAGGTCTCACTGGGGCCCCTGATGGTGGGGGGAGCTAGAGAAACAGGGGGAGGGAGGGGAGAGTGAGGATAGAGAAAGTAAATCTGCTTCATTGACAAACATTTATAAACATAGAGTTTTAATGTGATTTTTGGAAGTTTGCGTTGTATGTGTGAGTTCATTGAGAAGGAGACATGAGAGATGGGATACCTAGCACTATGAGTCTGAACTGGCGCATCTGTGTCCCAGCGCTGTTACTGGCCAGACACTGGTACAAGCCCTGGTCCCTCAGTCTGACTGTCTTCACCTTCATCACCTGGCCCTGCTCATGGAACTCCACATGGGGGTCACCATCCTTGGACAGCACCCTGGAGAGGAGGAATAGGGATCAATACACCAAAGCCTGATTGTGTACTGATTAATCCCCACACAAAATCTGATATCAAACTCATATAACTAGGAATACTCACTCTCCATCCCGGCTCCATTCTACTTTGGGGGCTGGGCGCCCACCAACCCAACACTGGACCTCCACCTCCTGTCCAGCAACCACTGACAGGTCTTGTACCCTGGACGTCCCCGAGATTACTGGTGGGGCTGACACACACACACACACACACACACACACACACACACACACACACACACACACACACACACACACACACACACACACACACACACACACACACACACACACACAAACACAATTAGGCTTAAGAAAGCATACAACTCTGCCTTGGACCTGTAATGCCTGCTTGTTCACTTTCCTTAAACTTAAAATGTAAAATCAATGGGAGCGGTAGGACCACAACTGGATTTGAAGCACTATGAAGGATCACCTTGTACTACAATGTTGTAGTTCCTTCGGGCCTGCCCGGCTGTGTTACTAGCTGTGCAGGTGAACTGGCCACCATGCTCTTCCTGGACCCGGTAGATTCTCAGAAGTCTCTTCCCATTCTGAAGGTACACTCCAAGGGAGTCCACCACCTGTACACATAATTAGTGCTTGTTACTGTATGATAAATATTGGACTGTGATAAACTAAATTACCACTTGGTGTCACTGTGTTGCTAGATACAAATAACATGATTGTCATTGACAGTTAGCAGTAGACGTATCCCAGCTAACAACAAACATTCCCACAACTTTAGAAAATGTTCCCTTATGAGTCTCATTAGGTAATTAACTAACATTTTCATAGGAATGTTCCTGTGATGTGCAAGGAATGTTTCGAAGAGACCATTTCCTTAATGTCAAATAGAACTTACCAAGAACATGGTTACCATGTTCTCACATATTAATGTTCTAGACACATTGCAAGAACATTCAAGTGTCCAGTTTCTGTGGGTTCTGAGAATATTCCATCAAAGTCCCACCAAACATACACAGAACATGGGCCTTGATTGGCTCTGCAAAAGTAACAAGATGTGATGTGTAATGATTGTTTTTGGGCACGTGTGTAGAACATTAATATCTTACATTCTGAGAACATGGCAACCATGTTCTGTGTATTTTTGATGTAACGTTGATGGAATATTCTCCTAACCCTCAGAAAACTGGACACAGGAATGTTGTATATTCTGAGAACATTGAAACCATGTTCTATGTATGTTTGGTGGGACATTGATGGAATATTGTTCTAACATTCAGGAAACTGGACTCATGAATGTTCTTGCAATGTGCAATAAAACGCATCTAGAACATTAATTAAAACATGCTAAAAAGGTTCTCAGAAGGTTTTAGTTAACATAGATATAATGTTCCCCTAACTCACGAAAAAACTGGACACTCAAACATTAGGGGAACATTACAGGTAACATTACAATAATATTCTCTCTCCCGAGAAGTGTTAACTGAGATGGTAACATACAATATACAACCTATACATTACTTCTTAGTGTTTTTTAAGAAGCTTATTTGAATGACTGGTAGGTGGCTCACATTATGTCCGTCTTTAGTCCAGGTGATTGTGGGGGAGGGGATACCAAAGGCATCACAGCCGAGAGTGAGGGGCTGCTTCAGGGTGACAGTCAGGTTCAGGGGCTGTCCATCATCCTGTATCTCGGGGGGAACTGGAGGAGTACAGGAGACAGACATCATCTGGAAGTCACCTTATTAACACATTTGTGACTAGTTTCAGTAAACTAGGTGTATGTCGCGGGTCACTACTTCACAGGAGAGCCATTTGAACGTCAACAAATGTATTTTTTGGCAGAAATGCCTTCTGGAACATGTGAAATTTCATGTGCCCTTAATAAAATATGTGTATGCCATCTGTAAATACAAAGAAGATTGTTAAATTACGAGCCTAGTTGGTTTAGCCACAGAAAAAAATGAGGCAACCTTCCCGCTAGCCATGATTGGTAGAGATAATGAGTGGGCTGCAAATGGCGAGAGATGAGTTCGGATTAGTCTGCCATATAGCACACCAAAACATTCAAAGGCCATTTTCTCAAAAGTTAGGTTACAAGTTCATTAATTCACTTTCAAAGCATAATTACTTTCCCCTTGTTCCTCAAATGCAGTGTGTGATATACCATTTTGTAGCTCTGTGTCTCTGCTTTTATCCAATGTAAAAAAACATAATTTCAAATTTTGCTACGTAAGACCGAATCAAGGCGGTCGGTCACATTTTATTGTGATCTGAACAGACATCAGGTCTGTATAAAGATCGAGTTTATGAGGTCTCACCATTCACTTTCAGCCGTGTCTTCCGCTCAACAGAGCCTGCATCATTGCTGGCCACACACTTGAAGTCCCCGCTGTGACTGGCAGATGCAGAGCCAATCACAAGAGAGCCATCTTCTGCCACAGAGAACTCTGATTGGTCAGGGAATATCCCAAGACCGTTCTTGAACCAGCGCACCTTTGGAAAGGGTGAGCCTGCGGGTGTAGAGAGAACAGAGAGGTGGTGTGTGTAGTGTTGTAAGGAGGTCTGAGGAGGGATTTATCGATCATAACTGACAGAAACAAAAGTTACTTCTGTCCCTGTACTCCCCCACAGGAGGGCTGAATGGGCAAGAGTCCCAGACTCGAAAAAGCAGGCCCTATATTTATCTGTTGGACAGCAGGACAGCAGGGGAAACATTGCCAAATTGTAACTGAGACTGAGAGGCCTATTGGTCCGTGGGCTAGGATACTTCAAGGCTAGAAAGCAGTACACAAAAGCCAAACACAATATATTGGTAGATGCCTGATTTAAAGTACTGGTGTCATGATTTACTACCAAAATCATAGGTGAGGATCCTGGGTTGGGCCAGTAGTTCAAAGCCTTGATGTGATGTATCGGTGACTGAAACAGATGTGTTTGGAGCTTTACAATGGGGAAAAGGGCCGGGAGCAGAGAAAGGGGTCTGGGATGGAGTTAGTGGTGGAGCAGGGGACTGAATGGTGTTTGGTGGGCACACCATTACCCCATATAAGCCAGTCTGAGGTATCTTTTACATAAGAAGGACAGGACATACATACAGTTGAAGTCAGAAGTTTACATACACTTAGGTTGGAGTCATTAAAACTCATTTTTCAACTACTCCACAAATGTCTTGTTAACAAACAATAGTTTTGGCAAATCGGTTAGGACATTTGCATTGTGCATGACACAAATCATTTTTCCAAAAATTGTTTACAGACGTTCTGTCTCCTAGAGATGAACATACTGTGGTGCGAAAAGTGCAAATAAATCCCAGAACAACAGCAAAGGACCGTGTGAAGATGCTGGAGAAAACAGATACAAAAGTATCTATATCCACAGTAAAACGAGTCCTATATCGACATAACCTGAAAGGTCGCTCAGCAAGTAAGAAGCCACTGCTCCAAAACCGCCATAAAAAAAGCCAGACTACGGTTTGCAACTGCACATGGGGACAAAGATCGTAATTTTTGAAGAAATGTCCTCTGGTCTGATGAAACAAAAATAGAACTATTTGGCCATAATGACCATCGTTATGTTTGGAGGATAAAGGGGGATGCTTACAAGCCGAAGAACACCATCCCAACCATAAAGCACAGGGGTAGCAGCATCATGTTGTGGGGGTGCTTTGCTGCAGGAGGGACTGGTGCACTTCACAAAATAGATGGCATCATGAGGGAGGAAAATTATGTGGATATATTGAAGAAACATCTCAAGACATCAGTCAAGAAGTTAAAGCTTGCTCGCAAATGAGTCTTCCAAATGGACGATGACCCCAAGCATACTTCCAAAGTTGTGGCAAAATGGTTTAAGTACAACAAAGTCAAGGTATTGGAGTGGCCATCACAAAGCCCTGACCTCCATTTCTATGGAAAATTTGTGGGCAAAACCGAAAAAGCGTTTTTGCGAGCAAGGAGGCCTAAAAACCTGAGCTCTGTCAGGAAGAATAGGCCAAAATTCACCCAACTTATTCTGGGAAGCTTGTGGAAGGCTACCCGAAACGTTTGACCCAAGTGAAACAATTTAAAGACAATGCTACCAAATACTAATTGAATGTTTGTAAACTTCTAACCCACTGGGAATGTGATGAAAGAAATAAAAGCTGAACTAAATAATTCTCTCTACTATTATTCTGATAAAGTGGTGATCCTAACTGATTAAATGTCAGGAATTGTGAAAAACTGAGTTTAAATGTATTTGGCTAAGGTGTATGTAAACTTCCGACTTCAACTGTAGGTGTGTCTGACATCCAGTACAGCTTTTTGCATTAAGAGCAGAGAATGAAGTAAACCCCTGTACAATCTCTATTTACAGAACATATCCAAACACCAGAGTGAGAGGAGGCTGTACTGGAAACTAAACACATATTTCATCCCCCGTCCAAAAATACTAAACTCAGGGGACAAAGAGGAACCACAGAGAGGAACCAAAGGTAATGTTATCACCCAGTCCCACGCAGAGCACATGTTTACACTTTAGAACAGTGACTCAATTATATTATCTCATTGCTGTGAGAAAATGCATACAGATGTTCTGTGTAAAAGTAAAAACATCTCATTAAAACCTGTTTCTTGTACTTATCTGCAGGGTCCACTAGATTTCATTCAATTGTCTCTTCCATGTGTTTTTTAGACAAGTACTTGTCTTCCACTATTATTGGGCATTAAGTGTTCCTGTTGGTAAAAAAATAATATTTTCCTGATGTTAGAATCTCCTTTCATCTTCCCATTCAACATCCATGCAGACAGACACATTTATATGAAACAATGGGTGATGAACAAGCTATTGTTTCCTAGTTTCCGTTGCCAGGATCCTAGTGCTACTGCCTAGAGCTGTGACCATCTCTGCGAGGGACCCTTAACAGGTCCTACTAGTCACCCCAAACAATTCCAAACAGGTACCCAAAAGTACCTAAAATAACCCCAAAGTACCCTAAACAACTTCAAACAACCACAAACAGCTCCCCAAAACATCCAACAAGTACCCAAAACAACCCCCCCAAAGTACCCAAAACAACACAAAAGTACACAAAATATCCACAAACAGTTATCCAAAAGCAACCCAAATCCACTCAGAAACAGGGGTAACACTTCACTTGGTCAGTCCATCTGTATAGTCCTATCTACAGACTATCAGTAACATTTCAAATAATGATCTACTAACCCTAACCCTAACCATAGCCCGAAAGAACAGGTACCCGAAAGAACCCAAAAGTACTTAAAAGAACCACAAACTGGTAGCCAAAACAACACAAAACCACCCAAATGATCCGTTCAGGTTCACGTTTCAGTTTCAGTTTGGTATGTGATATATTGGGTTCAGGTCAGGATTCTATATCGTCAGTATAGCAGAAATAACAAAAGCAAAGTACAGTATGACTGAAATAGTAGATATTGGCAAAAACAAGCTGCACTACATATACAAAAGTATGTGGACTCCACTTCAAATTAGTGGATTCGGCTACTTCAGCCACACCCGTTGCTGACAGGTGTATAAATCCATAGACAAACATTGACAGTAGAATGGCCTTACTGAGGAGCTCAGTGACTTTCAACATGGCACCGTCAAAGGATGCCACCTTTCCAACAAGTCAGTATGTCAAATGTCTGTCCTCCATAATTCTACCGTTCCATAATTCTAGAATTCACATTAGCCTATGTTAGCTCAACCGTCCCAAGATCGGTGTCCCGACCTTGGGACGGTTGAGCTAACATAGGCTAATGTGATTAACATCAGGTTGTAAGAAACCCCCAAAATTCCCAGGACATAGACATATCTGATATGGCAGAAAGCTTACATTTCTGTTAATCTAACTGCACTGTCCAATTTGCAGTAGCTATTACAGTGAAATAATACCATGCTATTGTTTGGGGAGAGCGCACAATTATGAACTTGAAAATGTATGAATAAACCAATTAGGCACATTTGGGCAGTCTTGAAACAACATTTTGAATAGAAATGCAATGGTTCATTGAATCAGTCTAAAACTTTGCCCATACACTGCTGCCATCTAGTGGCCAAAGTCTAAATTGTTCCTGGGCTAGAATAATTCATTATGGCCTTTCTCTTGCATTTCAAAGACGATGGTACAATAAAAAAAATGTAAATGCATGTTTTTTTCTATGTATTATCTTTTACCAGATCTAATGTGTTATATTCTCCTACATTATTTTCACATTTCCACAAACGTCAACGTGTTTCCTTTCAAATGGTATCAAGACTATGCAAATCCTTGCTTCAGGTCCTGAGCTACAGGCAATTAGATTTGAGTATGTCATTTTAGGCAAAAATTGAAGAAAATGGGGCTAATCCTTAAGATGATGATTTTGGAATGAGATGTTCGACGAGCAGGTGTCACACACTTTTGGTCATGTAGTGTATGAACGTGTGGATATAATTATTTGCCTACTCTGGTAAATGTGTACGTGAGTGAGTGCAGATAGGGATATTTGTGTGTGTGGTTCAGGGACAGGGTTGGGGTCAATTCAGTTTCAGTTCAGTCAATTGACCCTTCGCTAAATCAAGTCCCAGAATTTTGGGCAACCAATCACAGATCTCCAATGGATAGCAACCGTCGTTGAGTCCAACACCTCGGACAAGCTCACGTTTCAAGCACATGAAAGCCAATGAGACCTATGACAAAACAGAGTTTTCATAGAAAACGTAGCTCAATTGATTAAATGTCTAAATAACAGTGAATGCACCAGGCGTACTTGCTATTGTGATTCCTGAAATGCAGAGGCTGTTGGAGTATTTTTCAAATCCGGAATTGACCACCAAAAATTGCTAATGCTAGCTAGCTCTCTAGCTGGTTAATATAATTTGTTTTCTAAAAATGTATGTCATCAGGATACAACTAGAGCAAACTAGTTAGGTCCATAAGTAGTTAGTAGCAGATTTGACTGCATGACATTGCATTCAGAGCCATCTAGTTGCTAGCCACACTACAAACTTAATTGTACCAGGTTCCCGTGAAGCAATTTTAATGACAGTCCACCACAACATACCCGATAGTCTCCAGATTAGCAAGGGGTAGTCTGTGTTGAATTTTGTTGTGTAAAAACACAATTTGAGATCATTGTGAGGGGTTTTCTCCAGTAGTTTGAATGCTCTGTGTATTACTCTGGGTACGAAATAGATAAGGTGTGTTATCACAGGATGATAGCCTAGCTTCTTCTGAGTCGATAGAGCTGTTACTTGAGCCAAAAGAGCTTGCCAGCTTGTAGTCCCAAAAACCAGAAACGAGTTACATCTGGTTCGTTCAGCCATTCCTATGGGGGAAATGATGGGGAAAAATGGAGTTTTGGGATAAACTGCGAAAATAAGGTCTGAGATTAACACAGGCTTAGAAGATTTTATATGTATTGTTCTATGACAGGGTTCCCCAGGGTTTTATTTCCCCCCTCAAACATTTTCTGAGTAAAAATAAATCAAAATGTGTATGTGGAATTTTTATTGTTGGGACATAAAAGTCTCTAAAAAAAAAAAACACCAGGAAATCAACTCAACGTGATTTTAATTTAAGAAATCTGTTCCCAAGTACTCCCACACATAATAGCGAGACACAGCGTGATCAATGTTTGAAATGATTATATATCGGGTAAACATGATATATTTTTGGGCTTCTTGCAGTCAATTTGCAGTGTACAAATGATTTGTAATTATGTTCCGGCCCCCCCACCATCCGCCCAATCATTTTTTTTTGTGCCATTGGTCATAGATCATTTTTGTAAAGTTTTACATCACATTTTTTGCAATTCTATACATTTTGCAATAGGGTAGAGAGACATTTTTTGCAGTTTTGAAGCTAATTTCCTGCAATCAAACACATTTTTGTAATGATGTATGCCATGTTAATATGATATCTAAGTGAGAATGACTAACAAAATCAATAGGGGCCCCCTGAAGGTCGGGGCCTCTGGGCACGTGCCCTGCGTGCCCGGTCAGTATTCGGTCATGATTACTTCAATCAACTAACTACCAATCAAAAATTGTTAGCTGACATGGCTAATTCAATGACTGTCAGTGACTGACATAACAAGGGAAAACGTCTGACACACAACCACATTTCTAAATTGTACCTGGTGTGTTCTACTATTCTTAATCGCAATAGTAAGTTGAGACCACGAATGAGTTCCATTTTCGGTCGGGGACCGCTTATGTCACTTATGCCTGGAACCAGCCCTGAATATCAGTCAGTCAACTTTCTTAATTATGAAGCCTTTATGTGCTTGTTTTGATCACATACATGCTTCAAAATGCACAAACAGTGATGTTAGCTGATGAAGATTATCTCATAGAATAAAATGTAGAAACTCTCCTAAGTCTGTGTTTACCACAGGCCTTATTTTCAGGCATTTATCCAACCCCCCCCCCCCCCCAGGGATTACTATTGTTCTCTGTAGACCACTCCGTTCATGGCAGGAGACCAGGATTGTGTCACAGTTTACAGGAAATGTCACTGATGATGTTTGAGGGACCTGGATTATCTCTAATGTGTAATCAAATGGGTCCCTGTAGCCTGTAGAGGTGAACCAGCCCAATCAAGCAAGCCATTATTGACCTGTCTGAAACATAAACCTGAATTTATAATTTGGGTGGTTTAGTGTTGTTTTGGCTGCCCGTTTGTAGTTCTTTTGGATGATTTGGGGTACTTGTTTGTGGTTGTTTTGAGTTGTTTTGTGTACTTTTGGGTTGATTTGGGTACCTGTTTGTGGTTGTTTTTGCTGTTTAATGTACTTTTGGGCTGTTTGGAGTTCCTGTTTGGGGTTGTTTGGGGTTGTTTTGCATATGTTGGAATTGTTTTGAGTACCTTTGGGATCTTTTGGGTACTTTTGGGGTGCTTTGCGGTACTTTTGGGTTGTTTTGGGTACTTGTTTATGGTTGTTTGAAGTTGTTTTGGGTTCTTTTTAGTTGTTTTGGGTTGTATTGGGTACGTTTGGGTTGTCTTTGGGTTACCTGTTTGGGGTTGTTTAGGGTACTTTTGGGTTGTTTAGGGTACTTTGGGGTTCTTTTGGGTACTTTAAGGTTCTTTCATGTTCATGTTTGGTGGTGTTTGTTTTTTGGGGGATTGTTTGGGGTTGTTTTGAGTTCTTTGGGGTGTTACTCTGTAATGGTAACAGTGTAGCTGCCTGTCTAAGTTCTACAAGGAGGGCCAGTGGAGCCAGCCTACTCAGTAGAGGAGTACCCCAGATATCTCTGTCTATTATCTGCCAGCAGCAGTCTGTAATTAGGAATCCTCTCCCAGCAGGCCCCCTCGCAGAGCGGAGAGGAAAGCAGATGTGGCCCGCTGAGCCACATCTTCAGGCAGAATGATGTTCCAGCTGCTGCTATGTCCGTATTAGCCCACTCCTCACCTTCTCAAACATGCCCGTTACCATACAAACAACTCGATACTGGTGCCATGTGTATATAGCCAAGTTATCATTACTCATATTTTATTCCTCGTATTATTATATTTATATTATTTCTCTTTTTTTCACTACGCATTAGGAAGGGCCCGTAAGTAAGTATTTCACTGTTAGTCTACACCTGCATGTGACAAATCACATTTGATTTGATTTGAGTTGTCACCTATTTAAATACCCTGTCTACAAGAAGTTCAATGGGCCCACGCATAAGAAAGAATGCTCAAACAAACACACACACACACTTTCTCAGCCATGCTGCGTGCTACCTCCCCCTTCACCAAGATGTTAAAATAGAGACAGAAACAGTATTCAATAGAATGAAAGCACACCATTGGGATATCAGGGGTATTGAAACACACATTTGTTTCCACAGACAAATTAAGCTCTATGTAGAAAGCAGAGCAATGCCTTGAAGGTAGCTAGATAAATCCACACCTTGTCCTACATTTAATATGGAGCTAGCTCTGGGAATGATGAAAGAAAACAGTTCCATCCAAACATTACCAGAAAAAGATTCACCACATCTGTTCACTTTGGTCAGGCTGTGTAAATTGTGTATTTTTTCTGACACCAGATGTGTTTCCCTCTATAGCAAATCACCCCGGACACACATACATAAATAAATCTTATCCTACCTTCGGCGGGGCAGGGGATGGTGACCTTGCTGTTAGACACTTTCTCCATAATGGCATCTCCAGGCTCAGCGAAGGACGGGGCCTCTGTGTAAAGGATAAAGGATATAGCATTAGGACAGCACAGGGAATAAGACAAAGGGTTTATTTAGCGTCATGGGTTATAAAGGCTACTGTAAATAATATGTGTCAAGGTTAGGTTGAGATTTCTATAAGATATAGGCTTGATTTTAGTGTTAATGTTCAGCTAGAGTAGTATTAGGTAAGACAGGGGTGCTTGGGTTAATCCAGGCGGTGGGGTGAAGATGTTGTGCTACTGACCCTGACAATGTGAGTCATGTCTCCTTTGACCCCTACTCACTCGTTAACCTCCAGCTTTGACTTCCTCTAATCCTTCCCTCAGCTTAAGCTGACCTCTAAGGTCAAATATCCCCTCAATCAACACCCACTAACCTACTGACCCATGCTCTTGTCAAATAGAATGGAGTTTATAGGGCTGCTTGTTTAAAGGACCTCACGCTGCTTGCTTAGCGAGTACCACTTCCTTCGGATTCAGATCACACAAAGCTCGAACCCTGGACCTGTGCCTTGTTAGCACACGTGACCACCCTCCTAAAGCATCTTACCAGTCGGATCCAAGTGAAAAGATAGCAATTCGCTGGAGCAAGTGGGACATTTCAGGCTGAGGAATAAGTTGCACACATCCCCAGAGGCGTCATGCCCATAAGGGGTACAGGGTCACGTGCCCCTTCAGATTTGTCTTGTATAAAAATATATATATTTTTTTCTCTCTGTAATACTGTACTTATAGCCACCTAGCAATTTTATGAAGTTGGCTTTAGCTATTCCAGATATGTTCCCATCTGACAACTTCACAACTAGCTGACAATAAGCTATTTCAGCCTATCAATCAAGTTAGAGTAGTTAGCTTGTCTAACTATCTTAGCTGGCATGCCTACTGTCAAGGTTGTTAGACTTTAGAAAAGCGAGCAGTAACTAAATGTACTGAATAAGACTTACATTCCTTTCAATATTTTACACAGATTTGAGCAAACATGCAGAGAAGCATATTTAATTTCTTTAAAAAAATAACCACCAGTCAGGAAGACTGCTCAAGACAGCTCAAGAGGAATGCTTAGAAAAATAAGCCTAGATGGCAGGAAAAAGGTAAAAAAAAAAAAAAAAGGTACATTCTCACATTTACAAACGGGGGGCCTAGCCCCCCTCCAGACCACCACCCAGCCATAAAGTTCTTTGTGCCCCCTCAGATTTTGGGGGTGCATGACACCCCTGCACATCCCCATGAGCTGCACTTACATTGTGACCATATGATGCTGCTTCCAGAGAAAGCACCTCCAAAGACAACTGTCCTTGTCTACTCTGTCTTTAACCATATCAGTCCCGAGAGCCCAGCAAAAATTGGCTTTTCATTTATCTGCATGTCCAGCCCTTATATTCAGCCTCACAATGAAGTATTTTACCATTTGACATAAACAGTTGAAGTCATGAGTTTTTTTGACAAATGTACATTTAAAAAATGAAGGTCCGCCAAAGCGGTTGGTTTGCTCACGGGGAAATGAATATGACAACTGTCTAGAGGTAGTGTCAGCAACTAAGTGAGCTTGTTACAGCATTATGGACACTATGTCCCAGAGGTGTGGACAAGAGTCACATGACTTGGACTCGAGTCACAAACATGATGACTTGCAACTCGACTTTGACTTTTACACCAATGACTCGTGACTTGACTTGGACTTGAGCCTTTTGACTCGACCTGACTTGATACCCTCCCCAAGCCCAAATATAAAAAATTATGCTTTTTAAAAGTGTGCAGAGCATCAATTCTTCATTTAACGGATTACAGTTTGAAACAGACAGCAGCCAATCAAATTGTGCCAGCTGAGAAAAAGTTGTGCGTGGCAGTGCAGAGGAACGTCGCCGGGTGAATTCAGATGGAGCCCTTGGAAAGATGTTTATCATTTTCATTTTCAGATTTAAAGACCACACTGTATCAACAAAAAACAGATTTCAATTTGCAAAACATGCGGGAAGAAAATTCCAGACGGAGGAGCAACAATTTCCAACTTTGTTCGACATTTGAAGCTGCACAAAGAATGGTAAGTCATGGCTAATATAGCCGACAGCTATATATTTTATTACTTTACTAGTGTATCATGTAGGCTAACGTAACGTTAAATCAATGAGCCTGGCTAGGCAGTTGGTAGCCTAAATCCTGCCTGATGTTACTGCTGTTCCTAAAACCATTGACATACATTAGCCTACTGTAACCACACAGAGAGTGTGTTAAATTTGGGCGATTGTGTAGAAGTCTACATCGCCCGATTGCACCCCATAGCGATCCTCGATAGTCGATCACTACTGGGGGGGGGGTGTCTTTCTCATGGCTACCCATGTACTTCCATGGAAATATAACGTTTATTTGGAAAGTAATAAATATAGAGATATTTTTAAAAGCATTCATGATTTGCGTAAATGTAATATACTAACTATTACTCTTGTTAAAAATATGAAATGGTATTATAATGCTCTCTTCACCAAATGTGACTTGTTTAGGACTCAAAACTCAAAGTTTAGGACTTGAGACTTGACTCGCGACTTGACAGTCTTGACTTGGGTCTTGACTTGGGACTTGAGTGCTAAGACTTGAGACTTACTTGTGACTTGTAAAACAATGACTTGGTCCCACCTCTGCTATGTCCTGTGATTTCCCATGTAGAAGAACCCCTTACCTTCTAATGGCTCTTGTGTAGCTTGTGAACATCATATAGCAAAACATGTGCATGTTCATCTCAGCTTTTCATAGATAGTTTGTAGCTCAAACCATTTGGACTCTACAGACGTTTTTCAAAAAAGACCCGGCCCCGGGCCCCTTCGGAATCCGCCCTTGTCACACAAACACCGCTCTAGCTCAGCCTCTGTTAATCACAGAGACTTGGTATCTACAGATGCAGACTAAATAGACAAATCCAATGGGACAACCCAGAAGCTCAAACTCACAATGTTAAAAAGGGGTTAGAAGTCCAAAACATGCCGGCGTTACGATGGGACTCATTGGGTTAAGCTGGGACAGTGTTTCCTCAATGTAAAACGGGAAAATATCTATTTTAGGTATACTGTTACAGTCAGTTCTGTGTGAACCTTTTTCAACACTATTGACAATGACACTATTGTGTATCAGTCTGTGGAAATTGTTCGCGGAGTGCTTGGGCTGATCTGATGAATGGATAAATAAATAGATGTACGGTATATTAGGAGAGAGAAGCTGCATCATTGATGAATCCGATTTCTCACCTAGCACCTCCAGTTTGACCTCCATGGTATCCTGTCCAGCAGTGTTCTTGGCCACACAGCTGTAGGTGCCCTGGTCAGTGAGGCTGGCCCTGTGGATTCTGAGGGCTGCAGAGTCCCTCGCCCCGACAGGATGTCCGTTGTGGAACCAGCTGATTTCAGGTCTGGGCTCCCCCTGAACCACACACGGCAGAACCACCGTCTGGCCTATCAGCGCCTTCAGCAGGGACGGAGCTGCCTGGATTTTGGGCTTAACTGGGAAACAAGGTTTGTGTCTCATGATATCTATTAGATGCATGACATCATCTTGAACAGTGAAGTGAAACAGGCTGTCAGATCTCAAGTTCGCATAGCATCTACAAAGTGAGAATCCATAACGAGATACCTTGTATGTGTAAATTGTAGTTGAGCGACACGTTGCCGGCTGGGTTTTCTGCTGAGCAGGTGTAAAGTTTACTATCAATCAGTCGGACATCGGTGATCTTCAGAGAGCCAGAAGGCAGCACGGTGAACCTGGACATGGAGAGAGGTCAGAGGTCAGGCTGAGTATAACACTGTTACACACAGTGGAGTCACACTGGAAATCCTCAACCCTGTTCACGTTTTTGTGAATATGTGTGAGTGTGTGCATGTGTGTGTGCTGTACATGCCCGTGTAGTTCTGGCTTTTATAATACTATTCACATTGCATAATAGTAACTGAACTTCTCAACTGAACTGAAATCCCCAGCAGAACTCCACCCAGCTGCAGAAATGGATAATATGCACAAATGTAAACAATGCTCTGAGATTTATATGTTTCTCTGCTAAGCAACTAAAATTATATCAATAACATGTTTGGAAATGATCTGGAACCACAAACAGCCCTATATTTCAACACTGCACATGTGGCTAAAACACTCTGCCCCCTTACTGCTTCAAACCCAACCAGTAGCATACATCATAGAAACTGAATGACTGGCTCAGCAGCGGTCAGTCTCTACTGAGAAGTAAAGCAGTTCTAAGTCACCTTAGTAGAGAGCAGGGAGCTGAGCACAAACTGGAGACATGGACCCAACATACAGCCTCATCTGTGTATACATGCTGACACAGGCTGACTGGGACAAATTGGGCTTATCAGAGAGGTCTGAGTGCAGCTCCCTAGCCTCCCCGACTGACCCAGTGTGAGCTAGCGCTCTTCTACTCTCCAGCTGTGCTAGCTCTCTCTCTCTCTCACTCTCTCTCGTTCTCTGTTTGCAGCGCTGGGACATGCGGTGGAGGTGGTGGAGAAGAAGAGGGCTATGGCAGCAGACACTCAGAACACCCACTGACTGAGTTGTTCAAAACAATCCGTTTCTCCCTGCTCACACCGGCTGTGCCAAAGGATGGGGGGCAGATAGACTCCTGGATGGAGAGAATGCGTCTGTCCGTTCCAGTGCATGAGGGCTGAAGGGGTTGTTGGTGGAGGTGTGTTATTCTCATCAGACAGCCAGGGCTGGTAAAGAGTAAGGAGAAGACATGCTCTTTTATGGCAGAAGATCCACAGGGGAGCCAAACGTCAAACAGGCTGTACTTTTTTCTCTTCTTCTGTCAGTCTTCTCCCCTACTTCCCGTCAGCACATGCCTCCCCCTCTCCTCCGTCCCTGTCCCCCACTCCTTCCTGGCCCCACATAAGCATCCTCCTTCCACCACTACCACAGCTTTCAACACTGTCACACAGTTCCTCCAGAGACATAGGGACTGGTCATGGCCAGTTGGTTTCACTGTCATCTCTAGTCTGTGCCCTATAGACAGACTCTACCCGACAGTGAAGCCTGTGCTGAGTGACCACAGATTCAGGGATAAGAGAGTCATGTGTAACCATATGTTCTTCCTCAGAGAAGTTGTTCCATATGACTACACACGCGCAACACACAGCCCAGCACCAGGCTGCTGCCTCTGCCGCTTCAAAAGGCACCACTAAATGCGCTCCAACAGTTAACGGCTGCTTTAGATAGCAGCCGGATTCAATCAGTGTCCCTTGTAAAAGGTTGGTCAGTTAAGTCAGAGGTAAGGTAATCGCCTTGGTATGGTGAGAAACTTGCCTTTTATTGCCTATTTACAATTTCACTGCATTGTTGCTACATTCTTATGTAACCATGGGTCTTCCTCTTACCAAGCAGTGACTGGAGGGATTGGCTGGCCGTTCCTGCTCCATGTGACCAGAGGAGAGGGACTGCCCTGGACCTCACAAGGGAGGATGACCTCAGAGCCCACCTCAGCAGCCATTTTCACCGTGTTCTCCTCACCACTCACACCTACGAGCTTAGGCTTGGCTGAGGGAAAGGGAAACATTATATTTTTACAGAGGCAGGTCTGCTCTAAAGCATACAACTTTTTGTAATCTAAACATGTCAAATGCCTTGTGATTTT
Source organism: Oncorhynchus mykiss (assembly GCF_057628025.1). Classification (NCBI taxonomy): domain Eukaryota; kingdom Metazoa; phylum Chordata; class Actinopteri; order Salmoniformes; family Salmonidae; genus Oncorhynchus; species Oncorhynchus mykiss. Next base: position 56,176,198 of record NC_143032.1, on the reverse strand, counting down.
CTTTTACACAGTACTTCCTCTATCAATGAAACACTTTGGAGAGAAGCCATTGACACCACGCACTGGACAGCCTTTGCTGTAAGTTAATGTGCAGCCCTTACTGTTGACACTAAGCTTGATCTCACGGCTGGTGTAGCCCACTGCACTGGTGGCTGTGCAGATATATATGCCTGCATCTTCTGCAGTGGGGTTGAGGATATGGAGGAAGCCATCAGAGTCTGAATGGGGGGAGGACCTGTCTCTGGGCAGGGTCTCCCTTCCCTGAGGGAAGAGCAGGCAGATACACACTCAACAGCACTAGGACACATAACTAGGCCATAGGTTCAATGCCCAAATTCACTTCTGATGCTTGCTTGCTATAATTACAGAGCCGAGCCCCCTTCCCAAACTAAACTCTCTCTCAGACACGCACACACGCACACACACACACACAGGGTACTACTTCCCCTTCTTTTTTGAACAGAAAATGGCTTTTGCAGACTCACTTTCACCTGACAAGAATATAAATTTACTTGACTCTAGTGTATTAATCTGAGAATGTATGGAACAAGGCTATGAATAAACATTCCTTGACACAGGCAGCCTTATAATATATACACAAGTGCTATATTAGTTTAAAGGTTATTTACATGATGTTAGTGGCCATTCATCTTAAGATGGATGGGCTGTGATTGCAATCCCCACTAGATTCCCTTGTGCTAAATTCTGCAATTTGTCAAAGGCCATTTGTCACATGTATGATGGAGCCAAAAGCATCATTAAAGAAAAAACAGCTTCAGAGCAGAAAGCATAGCATCCTACCTTGGACCAGACAACAGTTGGCTTGGGAACTCCGCTGGACTCACATGACATGGTGATGGCCACGCCCTCGTTGGCTATGTAGTGGTATGGACCAGCGCTGATCTCTGGGGGCACTGGGAAAGTAGGTCACAAGTACAGCTGTCTACTGAGCATGGACAACAAGGGGAGCAGAATTATCACTGGATTTAGCTCAAATCATCTGCATTACAACTTGTTGATGAACCCTAATCTGGATGTCTGTCATTATTGTCTATGGACCAAATTACGTCATCAAAGCATGCAGTATATGAAACCCTCTCTCAACTATAACACTGCAGGGTGCTCAAGTTACAAGTTGCTCAAGATGTTGTATTCCCATACTAATAGTCAGCACATTCCTACGCTAATTAGATGGTCCATGACTATAGAGGATCTGCCATAGCCCTTTGACCATTCTGTAAACCGTATCTCCTCTCACCATGGACTTCCAGGCTGACTGATGTGTTGACCGACCCGGCTACGTTCACCGCAGTGCAAACATAGATCCCAGCATCCGCTGGGAGTGCCCTCTCTATGTACAGGCTGCCATCGCTCCTCAGGAACTTCCTGCCACTCAGCTGCAGCTAGGGAACAGCAATGGATAATTTTAGGCAATGATAAACACACATTCTGAGAGGTAGTAATGTAGGATTATTCAGGACAGGTCATCCTCACTTGGTTTCCATTGTGGGTCCAGTGTCTCTCTGGCAGGGGTATTCCATCCAATAGCATGCAGGGTATGCTCAGGGACTGACTAATCCCAGTGGTGATGACTGGGGCACCATGTGCCAAAAGAGGGGGCTCTGTTGGACAAAACGGGAGGATATCATTACATGAGCAGACAGACCGAAATACAAAGCAGCAGCTGATCAAATAAAGTAGGCTCAAACTGAAACAATTATGGGGAGAGGCAGCAATGGATACTGGTGTTATCTATCAGCAGAGAAAGGTAAGACTGAACACAAACACTAGTTCATACCCAGTCCACTGACACTGACTCTGGCCTCAGTCCTGATGGTTCCGAACTGATTCTTAGCCTCACAGACATACAGGCCTTCATCATCCAACCAGACATCTGTGGACAGATGCATAGTTACTCTGAGAATACTATTATCATGATCAAATAAATACAGATTCCACTTATAGGATGGCTTCTCCATGCAAACCTCAGTATGAGACAGGTTACGTGTGTAAGTAAGGGAATTTAGAATAGAGTGCATACTAGCTAGAATCATTCTAAGAGTTCATCAACTCTGTCTCAATCATCTACAGGCATTCTCTTGGTTTATTTATAATGTCATTAGGATTCATAAAAAAATGTATCAATACAATAAGACACAATGTAGTACAGCTGCCTATACAACATGTCCTAAACAGTATATTTTACTTAGACCACATGATGACAGATGAAAACATGATTACTTTGCAAGTGTCTAAATGGCTGATGTCAACTCATGTGAAGAGTAAACGGTGAAAACGAAGTTGTACAATATGTAGCCTACATATCTGAGACATTAATAAAGAGACCACTGGACTCTCTTTGTTTAAACAATACCGGGTAAAGACAGAAACATCTGCTGCCATTTAAGGAAATCAGATCAGTACATAGACACAGATGGGGCCAGTGATGAAAGTCCACTTCGCCATGCAAATACTACTGTTTCTCCCTCCCCAACAAAAAAGAACCTAGCCTAAAAACATTTAGGATCTGAGCTATGGATAGATATACCAACCACTCTCTCTCTCTCTTCTCTCTGTTTCTCCCTCACCTCCTCCCTCTCTGACCAACGTATGGTCTAAAATATATTATATCCACATTATACCGTTGAACTTCACTCACCCCTATCTTGACATAAAAGTCTCTGTCAATTCTCTAAGGCCCTCAAAGAGCCTCAGTTCCCCTCGCTGAGGGAGAAAGGGGAGACGCTCTATTCATTCAGCAGGGCCAGCTTTATCCTGCCCTGAAGTGCTCCACCTCTTCTATGTTTATGAACCTAAAGAATGTCAGCCATGCCAGTCACGCACTTGGTGCCAATGGAGGGATAGCGGGATAGTGTAATAGTGTAAAGAAGAATAGTGGGAAAGGGACATAAGACTCACCCTGGATCAGGAGATGCCCTGTTTCTAGTTGCACCGTGCCACCGCTGCTGTATGCTTCAGAGATGATCGCTCTACCATCCTTTAGACGCCAGGTAACTGTAGGCAAGGGGAAACCCCGGGCAACACAGGGCAGCGTGACATTCTCCCCCACATCCACTGTCATGTCAACTGGGGTTTCTGAGAATAGAGGGGCCGCTGTGGAAGAAAGAGTGGGAGATCAACGGGAAGTTCTCTATAATCAAATACAGTGTATAAAAAGGACATAGAACTACTCTGTTCAAAATACATAAATATTCTGTATTACACCTGCTTGGTTTAGATAAAGGATGCAATGTCTTACCATTATTACTGGTTATCTGAAAGTGGCATTAATTCCGTAAGCTTAAAATGGCTGCCCTCACCTCCGACCTCCAGGATAACAGTAGCAGACGAGGTTCCCGCAGGGTTACTGGCCACACAGCTGTACTCCCCAGCATCCATCGCCTGCACTCCTCGGATCTGCAGCGTCCCGTGATGCACGTCCTGCTCAGCAAAAGGAACTGAGCCCACCTGTAGATCACCTGAGAAATGACAGGAAAATTACACACAGACAAATATCGACCTAATGAATGTAATTTATCATAACAGATTAAACAAGTGATTTGATATAATCCTATCTAGTGTACTATTGGCAAAAAAAAACACAAGTGATCAGTGTTTTACCTTTGGACCATTTGACCAGAGGAAGAGGAACTCCGGTGGCTCGGCACTCCAGAGTCGCATCACCTCCAACTGCCACCATCACAACCTGTTTCACCACCCAGATACTGGGTTCCTCTGTGTGGAGGAAGGGTGAACAAAGATAAAGCTTAAATAATAAACATGATCAAAACGTTTGTATTATTATCGACCAAATCGGCAGACATGCTCACAATGCTATACGTGATCAGAATAGCAAATTATTGTGAATTGAATTTTGTCAATTGGGCAGCGGCCCAGACAGGAGGTAAAAATAGAAGTATCGCTGTCTGACATTTCACACGCTTTGTACGTCTGCAGAGACGTGACAGGGACAAGCTCTACAGGAGCCCAGAGAGAGAGACAGTTGAAAGGATGTGATGATGCATCCTGCCAGAGCCAGCTTCATGGTGTCTTACAGATCAGTGTTGTTCAAAATGACACTCCCAGACAAAAGTGAGTATAATACAAGCACACACCAGGGAGAAGCTGCCATGATCCATCAGTGCTGTGTCCTCTGTCAAGCACTCAATTACAGCAAGGCTAAAAATACATCCTGGGGACTGTCAACTCTGCCAACATTGGGAAGTTATAACCTACTGTGAAAGACGGGGGAAAATGCCACTGTCAATCTAAGCTCTCCTCACAGCTAGACAACATAGCCCAAACACGATGGATCAGGTAGACATTCATTCAAACAGCACTCAACAAAAGTTTTCTCACAGAAACCATTCAAAAGTGACCCTACTCTGAACTGAAAATACACTGCTCAAAAAAATAAAGGGAACACTAAAATAACACATCCTAGATCTGAATGAATGAAATATTCTTATTAAATACTTTTTTCTTTACATAGTTGAATGTGCTGACAACAAAATCACACAAAAAATTATCAATGGAAATCAAATTTATCAACCCATGGAGGTCTGGATTTGGACTGACACTCAAAATTAAAGTGGAAAACCACACTACAGGCTGATCCAACTTTGATGTAATGTCCTTAAAACAAGTCAAAATGAGGCTCAGTAGTGTGTGTGGCCTCCACGTGCCTATATGACCTCCCTACAACGCCTGGGCATGCTCCTGATGAGGTGGCGGATGGTGTCCTGAGGGATCTCCTCCCAGACCTGGACTAAAGCATCCGCCAACTTCTGGACAGTCTGTGGTGGATGGAGCGAGACATGATGTCCCAGATGTGCTCAACTGGATTCAGGTCTGGGGAACGGGCGGGCCAGTCCATAGCATCAATGCCTTCCTCTTGCAGGAACTGCTGACACACTCCAGCCACGTGAGGTCTAGCATTGTCTTGCATTAGGAGGAACCCAGGGCCAACTGCACCAGCATATGGTCTCACAAGGGGTCTGAGGATCTCATCTCGGTACCTAATGGCAATCAGGCTACCTCTGGCGAGCACATGGAGGGCTGTGCGGCCCCCCAAAGAAATGCCACCCCACACCATGACTGACCCACCGCCAAACCGGTCATGCTGGAGGATGTTGCAGGCAGCAGAACGTTCTCCACGGCGTCTCCAGACTCTGTCACGTCTGTCACATGTGCTCAGTGTGAACCTGCTTTCATCTGTGAAGAGCACAGGGCGCCAGTGGCGAATTTGCCAACCTTGGTGTTCTCTGGCAAATGCCAAACGTCCTGCACGGTGTTGGGCTGTAAAGCACAACCCCCACCTGTGGAAGTCGGGCCCTCATACCACCCTCATGGAGTCTGTTTCTGACTGTTTGAGCAGACACATGCACATTTGTGGCCTGCTGGAGGTCATTTTGCAGGGCTCTGGCAGTGCTCCTCCTGCTCCTCCTTGCACAAAGGCGGAGGTAGCGGTCTTGCTGCTGGGTTGTTGCCCTCCTACGGCCTCCTCCACGTCTCCTGATGTACTGGCCTGTCTCCTGGTAGCGCCTCCATGCTCTGGACACTACGCTGACAGACACAGCAAACCTTCTTGCCACAGCTCGCATTGATGTGCCATCCTGGATGAGCTGCACTACCTGAGCCACTTGTGTGGGTTGTAGACTCCGTCTCATGCTACCACTAGAGTAAAAGCACCGCCAGCATTCAAAAGTGACCAAAACATCAGCCAGGAAGCATAGGAACTGAGAAGTGGTCTGTGGTCACCATCTGCAGAACCACAGAACTTGCTAATTGCCTATAATTTCCACCTGTTGTCTATTCCATTTGCACAACAGCATGTGAAATTTATTGTCAATCAGTGCTGCTTCCTAAGTGGACAGTTTGATTTCACAGAAGTGTGATTGACTTGGAGTTACATTGTGTTGTTTAAGTGTTCCCTTTATTTTTTTGAGCAGTGTATATGCGTGGGTTGAAAGTGGTAAAGAACTAGTCTTTAAATGGAAAGCCCACATCATAGCCTTTATAGTGGTATCTCACTCAACCTATAATAGGACTGGAACTGATATGACATCTCTACCCACCTGCATAATTGAGAGACACAGTCTGAGTGGCAGTTCCAGCCTCGTTGGTTGCCAGGCAGGTGTAGTTCCCAGCATCCTCGGGGAGGGCATCTCTGATTGTTAGACCTCCGTGGTTGGATATACTCATCCTGTATTGTGTAAGACAGACATCAGTCATGGGAATTCATTTGAATTGATTTAGATGATTACAAATACATGTGTCTTGGTGAAATTCATCACTTGATGTCCAAGTATATCCAATCTCTTTTGAAAATGTATTTTTTGGCAGCCAGATCACGTACATTTACCAAAAATCGGGAATAATGTAGTTTGTGGTTAGCTGAAACTGTAAAATGAAGCAAATGAGATGTGACATTTGTATATTCATGGGAAACTGTTAAAATAGAATCAAACAACTCTCTGCAGCTGCTGTCGTGTAGGTGTTGAGTGGGCTAAGAGTTCCTTTACCTTGGCCGATTAGGGAGGAACATGTTTCCATGACTCCAGAAGAGCTGCGGAGGGGGGGAGCCGGCTGCTGTGCAGACGAGGCGGACCTCAGACCCCCTGGAGAAGGCTTGTCTCTGGGGTCTGACTACCACAGAAGGGGCCTCTGCAGAGAGACAGAGAGGATCCATAGGAAAGAGCTGATGACTCATGTCCCAGTCATGTTTGTATGAGTAATAATTTATTACAGGCAGAGCTGATCATGGCTAGGCAGTGGTAAACCTCTGCTAGTCTGGGGGAAGAGCGTGATTGACCAGGGGGGCCTGACATCATGATCACAGCGGATCACAGTCAGAGACACGTTTCAAATTTGTTTGTCCTTTGCAAACGCATTACAAGCATCTGAGTTCATGCCCATCATAGAAGCTGCAATTTTCGACTTGCATCAATTGGGCTGATTTGAAACATGTTCTGACTGGGAGCGTTTCTGGAGAAGTAGATAAAAAATGTATCAATACAATTAGATGGGGCCAGTCATGCTACTAAGGCAGTAATGGAAAGCAGATGCCAGAGGCCTGGAGGAGGTATAGAGGATGTGTTTAGTGTTTAAACAGATGATCAGTACAGTGTGGTTGGAGTGCGGTGAGCTACAGTACCTGGGACGAGCAGCCACACTGTGACTCGGCTGTCTCCTTTGGCATTGGTGGCCACACACTGGTACTGGCCGGCATCCTGGGGCTGCACCTCATTGATCTCCAGGAAGGAGTTGGGCAGGACCCTGACCCTCCCGGAGTGGGCCAAGATAGTGAGACCTGCCCGCTGCCAAGTCAGGTTGTGGCGCATGGAGCCCTCCACCTGGCAGGCCATCACAGCCACAGCCCCCACTGTAGAGCTCACGTTCAGTGGGGCCTTCAGCACCGGAGGAGGCTCTGTCTCATGGGAAACACAGTCAACACAGTGAGACAAACAACACACTATGAGCAGGGACAAAACAGTTCATTTTACTGTCAATGTAAATATTTGGAATTACATGTTTTGTTTCAAAGTGGTATTTAAATCAGCAATATATAAATAAGATAAGTATTTTGGAAAGCTTTGACTAGCTACGGTACTGTAAGTGATCTGTGACTGTGTGTGTGTGTGTGTGTGTGTGTGTGTGTGTGTGTGTGTGTGTGTGTGTGTGTGTGTGTGTGTGTGTGTGTGTGTTGGTGTGTTCTGACATACCTCTCACGGTCAGCTGTGTGAGCGCTCGTCTGAGTCCTGCACTGCTCTGAGCGATGCACTCGTACGGACCCTCATCCTCACCTGAGGCATGTGGAATTTCCCAAAATGCTTTGCCAGAGAACCTGAGTCACATGAACAGTTAGCTGGCAGAAGAGTGATGATGGGAACATGATACTGTCTTACACCATTGACAAATTAGGCTCTCTGGCACAGAGACACAGCGAATACCACTCGTCAGAGGTCGGCATTATTTCATGTATGTAATTCAAAACAGAGGGAGAAAGAAATAATGCTTTGTTAAGTTTCCAAGATGACACAATCAAATGCGTAATGTACACAAAATCCACTGTGTATACCCGTCTCCTGATTGATGCAGCAATAAAAGGCAACCGAGTCTATCGGCAATAATGTCTTGCAGAGCTGGTAACTGCAAACAGTACACTGTGTCATACCCCATGACCTAATTAGCTGTTTTACAGCGGGTATTGAATGCATATGGCTGTTCCATCCAAAAGGAGGGCAAGTCAAGTGTTATAGTGTGTTATAGTGTGCTAGTGTGTTATAGTGTGTTCATAGTGTGTTATAGTGTGTTATAGAGTGTTACAGTGTGTTACAGTGTGTTATAGTGTGTTCAACAAACAGAACAGACGGAGACTCACTGGTACAACTTCTCCTCCCCAATAGCAACGCCACTCCTGGTGAACCTCAGCCTATAGGGAACGTCGCTCTCTACCGAACAGCCAATCATAGTGGGCTGCATATAAAAGCCGTTCACCACCTTGGGCATGCTCACTGCTGGGGGATCTTTGTCATGACAAAAAAGAGAGGAGGGAAAAGGTCACACAAAGGACTAGGTCTGTCTTGGAGACACTAGGGAGGAGACTGAGGAGAGGGATCTCTTACCTGGGATGATGTTTGTGTAGGAGACACTGGACAACCTCTGGAAGGGGTATCCTTCATCATCCTTCCCTGTCACCTTGAGGAAGAAGCTTTGGGAAGGAGTGCGAAATTTTGGGACACTCCAGAGTCCTCGGCTGCCACTGTCAGAGGGCAGAGGCACGGGGAGGGTGCGTAGGGAGCGTCCTGAACCTGAAACTAACTCCATGTGACTCAGCTGACCTGGGGGCTTCAGTCCTGTACACTTCAGCAGCACATGGGCTGGAACTCCTTTGGAAGGGGAGGGGAGCCCAACGTTATTCAATGCAATCACGTATACATACAAAGAAATAAAATTGCATGCACACATTACCTTTGATGGGTCTCTCCCTGGTATGGTTGAACTCAGACACGGGTATACTGGAGAACCCAGCCCGGAAGTCCAGATTACTGACCCCTGTAACTCTCAGAGTGTGGCGGCCACCGCAGCCCACCTGGACATAGACAGGACATTCAGTTGTTGTATTTTGTCTCAGAGGTGACTAAAGCAGTTATCTCATTCTCAATACAGGATGATCACATCAGGAGGATCTACTATACAGTACCTTCAGAGTCCAGGCTCCAGGTCGGGGGAACTTCAGGTTGACAACACGGGCAGAGTTTGGGATATTCAGCAGCTCTGTGAGGCCCTCCTCCACTCTAACAGTGCGACCTAAGCAATTGAGACATAACAATATAATTTCAAAATTTTAAATAACATTAATGTTCAGCAAAATGGATATCACAGGAGGTTGGTGGCACCTTAATCGGGGAGAACAGGCTCATGGTAATGGCTGGAGTGGAAACCACAAGCTCCTTTCCAGCCATTATTATGAGCTATCCTCCCCTCAGCATTCTCCACTGATGGATATATAGTATTATTCTCAAGTATTGACAAAGTTATTTGCTATCTATACAGAGAAAATACATAATGAAAGCATGATGTACCAAGGGGATCCCTGAGCTCGATCTGAGGGGCTGGTCCACTAAGTGACACAGTGACCTCCTTCAGGCTGGGGTCAAAGGGCACCTCCCACTGGTTCTCCTGAGCGCTGTCATGATTGGAAGAGAGCAGGTGAACCTTCAGGGCCTGCACTGTCTCCTCCACCCACTTCAAGACCTGGCAGAAGAGAAGACTTAATCTCAGCAAGATAGCAGCACACCCCACACAGCACACAGCTAGAGGACAGACTAGACAGGGGAGGTCTGTGACTTAGACTAGACTATATACAGTGGGGCAAAAAAGTATTTAGTCAGCCACCAATTGTGCAAGTTCTCCCACTTAAAACGATGAGAGGTCTGTAATTTTCAGCATAGGTACACTTCAACTATGACAGACAAAATGAGAGAAAAAAAATCCAGAAAATCACATTGTAGGATTTTTAATTCATTTATTTGCTAATTATGGTGGAAAATAAGTATTTAGTCACCTACAAACAAGCAAGATGTCTGGCTCTCACAGACCTGCAACTTCTTCTTTAAGAGGCCCCTCTGTCCTCCACTCGTTACCTGTATTAATGGCACCTGTTTGAACTTGTTATCAGTATAAAAGACACCTGTCCACAACCTCAAACAGTCACACTCCAAACTCCACTATGGCCAAGACCAAAGAGCTGTCCAAGGACACCAGAAACAAAATTGTAGACCTGCACCAGGCTGGGAAGACTGAATCTGCAATAGGTAAGCAGCTTGGTATGAAGAAATCAACTGTGGGAGCAATTATTAGGAAATGGAAGACATACAAGACCACTGATAATCTCCCTCGATCTGGGGCTCCACGCAAGATCTCACCCCGTGGGGTCAAAATGATCACAAGAACGGTGAGCAAAAATCCCAGAACCACACAGGGGAACCTAGTGAATGATCTGCAGAGAGCTGGGACCAAAGTAACAAAGCCTACTATCAGTAACACACTACGCCGCCAGGGACTCAAATCCTGCAGTGCCAGAAGTGTCCCCCTGCTTAAGCCAGTACATGTCCAGGCCCGTCTGAAGTTTGCTAGAGAGCATTTGGATGATCCAGAAGAAGATTGGGAGAATGTCAAATGGTCAGATGAAACCAAAATATAACTTTTTGGTAAAAACTCAACTCGTCGTGTTTGGAGGACAAATAATGCTGAGTTGCATCCAAAGAACACCATACCTACTGTGAAGCATGGGGGTGGTAACATCATGCTTTGGGGTTGTTTTTCTGCAAAGGGACCAGAACGACTGATCCGTGTAAAAGGAAAGAATGAATGGGGCCATGTATCGTGAGATTTTGAGTGAAAACCTCCTTCCATCAGCAAGTGCATTGAAGATGAAATGTGGCTGGGTCTTTCAACATGACAATGATCCCAAACACACTGCCCGGGCAACGAAGGAGTGGCTTCGTAAGAAGCATTTCAAGGTCCTGGAGTGGCCTAGTCAGTCTCCAGATCTCAACCCCATAGAAAATCTTTGCAGGGAGTTGAAAGTCCGTGTTGCCCAGCAACAGCCCCAAAACATCACTGCTCTAGAAGAGATCTGCATGGAGGAATGGGCCAAAATGCCAGCAACAGTATGTGAAAACCTTGTGAAGACTTACAGAAAACGTTTGACCTCTGTCATTGCCAACAAAGGGTATATAACAAAGTATTGAGAAACTTTTGTTATTGACCAAATACTTATTTTCCACCATAACTTGCAAATAAATAAATTACAAATCCTACAATGTGATTTTCTGGATTTTTTTTCTCATTTTGTCTGTCATAGTTGACGTGTACCTATGATGAAAATTACAGGCCTCTCTCTTTTTAAGTGGGAGATCTTGCACAATTGGTGGCTGACTAAATACTTATTTCCCCACTGTATAGCCTAACTTGATCCTGCACATTGGACCTGTTAATAATCTGGAATAGATCTCAGGACCAGGGAACCAATGCCATGATTCATTGAACGAGGTGAGCAAAAGCATTGCTCTTTCTGTCAGACAGTGTGCTACCTTCCACTGTGAGAGAAACTCCTCTTGGGAATTCATGCTTAAGAGTGCAGAAAACTGTATGTTATCTTTTTGACAGTTGAGCTGTTTCACTTTCCTTTCGTTTATGGAAGATCCCTTTGAGACATAAGATGGTTCAAAGACAAAGACCAGCTTGCAGTGTTGAAGCAGACAGTTTCAGAATCAGAGAGAGGTCACATGCACATCCTTCCTGTCCTTTCCCTCTAATTGGGTTTCTAGTAGAGGTCTTTGCTAGAAAGTCTATCTACAGTGGGGCAAAAAAAGTATTTAGTCAGCCACCAATTGTGCAAGTTCTCCCACTTAAAAAGATGAGAGAGGCCTGTAATTTTCATCATAGGTACACTTCAACTATGACAGACAAAATGAGAAAAAAAATCCAGAAAATCACATTGTAGGATTTCTATGAATTTATTTGCAAATTATGGTGGGAAATAAGTATTTGGTCACCTACAAACAAGCAAGATTTCTGGCTCTCACAGACCTGTAACTTCTTCTTTAAGAGGCTCCTTTGTCCTCCACTTGTTACCTGTATTAATGGTACCTGTTTGAACTTGTTATCAGTATAAAAGACACCTGTCCACAACCTCAAACAGTCACACTCCAAACTCCACTATGGCCAAGACCAAAGAGCTGTCAAAGGACACCAGAAACAAAATTGTAGACCTGCACCAGGCTGGGAAGACTGAATCTGCAATAGGTAAGCAGCTTGGTTTGAAGAAATCAACTGTGGGAGCAATTATTAGGAAATGGAAGACATACAAGACCACTGATAATCTCCCTCGATCTGGGGCTCCACGCAAGATCTCACCCCGAGAAATAAAAATCCAGAAAATCACATTGTACGATTTTTAATTAATTTATTTGAAAATTATGGTGGGAAATAAATATTTGGTCAATAACAAAAGTTTCTCAATACTTTGTTATATACCCTTTGTTGGCAATGACAGAGGTCAAACATTTTCTGTAAGTCTTCACAAGATTTTCACACACTGTTGCTGGTATTTTGGCCCATTTTGTTTTGGGGCTGTTGCTGGGCAACACGGACTTTCAACTCCCTCCAAAGATTTTCTATGGGGTTGAGATCTGGAGACTGGCTAGGCCACTCCAGGACCTTGAAATGCTTCTTACGAAGCCACTCCTTCGTTGCCCGGGCGAGACTATATACAGGAGGTACCTGTATAGAGTCAATGTGCGGGGGCACCAGTTAGTAGGTAGAGTTATTAAAGTGACTATGCATAGATGATAACAACAGATTAGCAGCAGCGTAAAGGGGGGGTGCAAATAGTCTGGGTAGCCATTTGATTAGATGTTCAGAAGTCTTATGGCTTGGGGTAGAAGCTGTTTAGAAGCCTCTTGGACCTAGACTTGGCTCTCCGGTACCGCTTGCCTTGTGGTAGCAGAGAGAACAGTCTATGACTAGGGTGGCTGGAGTCTTTGACAATTTTCAGGGCCTTCCTCTGACGCCGCCTGGTACAGAGGTCCTGGAGAGCAGGAAGCTTGGCCCCAGTGATGTATTGGGCCGTACGCACTACCCTCAGTAGTGCCTTGCTGTCGGAGGGCGAGTAGTTGCCATACCAGGCAGTGATGCAACCAGTCAAGATGCTCTCGATGGTGCAGCTTTAGAAGCTTTTGAGGATCTGAGGACCCATGCCAAGTCTCCTAATGGGGAATAGGTTTTGTCGTGCCCTCCTCACAACTGTCTTGGTGTGCTTGGACCATGTTAGTTTGTTGGTGATGTGGACACCAAGGTACTTGAAGCTCTCAACCTGCTCCACTACAGCCCCGTCTATGAGAATGGGGGCGTGCTCGGTCCTCTTTTTCCTGTAGTCCACAATCATCTCATTTGTGTTGATCATGTTGAGGGAGAGGTTGTTGTCCTAGCACCACACGGACAGGTCTCTGACCTCCCTATAGGCTGTCTCGTCATTGTCGGTGATCAGGCATACCACTGTTGTGTCATCAGCAAACCTAATGATGGTGTAGGAGTTGTGACTGTCCGTGCAGTCATGAGTGAACAGAGAGTACAGGAGGGGACTAAGCATGCAGCCCTGAGGGGCCCCTGTGTTGAGGATCAGCGTGGCAGATGTGTTGTTACCCTTAACACCTGGGGGAGGCCTGTCAGGAAGTCCAGGATCCAGTTTCAGAGGGAGTTGTTTAGTCCCAGGGTCCTTAGCTTATTGATGAGCTTTGAGACTACACGCTGAGCTGTAGTCAATGAATAGCATTCTCACATAGGTGTTTATTTTATCCAGGTGGGAAAGGCCAGTGTGTAGTGCAATAGAGTGCAATAGAGATTGCATCATCTGTGGATCTGTTAGGGCGGTATGCAAATTGAAGTGGGTCTAGGGTTTCTGGGATAATGGTGTTGATGTGAGCCATGACCAGCCTTTCAAAGCACTTCATGGCTACAGACGTGAGTGCTACGGGTCAGTAGTCATTTAGGCAGGTTACCTTAGTGTTGCAGTTTACATAGCTGTCCATAAATGGACGTTGCATTTTACTTAATGGATTGGTTTTGCAGGCTTCCCTGCTTTCTACTACAGATAATAATATGATTAGGCCATATCTTTACATAAATAACAACAATACAGTCATATTTTCAGTCATTCCAATTAATATAACACCCCTTGTCTTCAAAAATAGAACTTAGAAATATGGAAATATAGATTAGTCAAATGGTTTTACCTGAGTATAACCCCAAAACTATGGAATAATTAGCCTACTCTGTTGTTTATGATAGACTGATTGGGCTCATTGCTTCACGATGATGCTTTGAGCACTCCCAAAAGTGGTATTTGCATGTGAAAAATGTATTGTTTACGTTTTTGTTGTACGCTTTGATATCTCGATTCCGACATTGCGCGTCCTAATATTTATATATTTCTTAATTCCATTCTATTACTTTTAGATGTGTGTGTATTGTTGTGAATTGTTAGATACTATTGCACTGTTGGAGCTAGGAACAACCCGCATTTAGCTACACCGCAATAACATCTGCATTGTGTGTGTATTGTGACGAATATAGTTTGATTTGATAATTTGCAGCCGATTCTGTTGCAAAACGTTTCTTAAATGGAAGCAGACGGAAAGAAACGGGGAGGGACCTACCTGAATTTGTCCAATATAATCTCTCGTTTTGCTCTGTTTGCATTCGCACCATCGGATGACATTGCTTGTACTGTAGTTGACAAAAGCCTATTCCTGCTCTTTTCCTGCGATCCATCAAATGCATTATGTGTCATCATAGTGGTCTCTGATTTCTGGTCACTCTCGCTCAGTCAGAACAAATTTAAAGCAGGCATTTTTTCAAAGCTAATTTGAATATCATTGAGAAAACAGAGGCCAATATTTTTTTCGCCAAATTCCCGCAGACATCCTTTCTGAATTGTAAAGTAATTCTGGAAGTACGTATATACTTTTTCAAAAGTATATGTAATCTGATTTTTTTTGTCATCCATTAGGCTACATGTATTCTGTTACTCCCGAACCCTACATATTGGTTGGGTTTTAAATAGCAGACATGGCCTGAGAGGACTGGTCTGGTCTTGGGTTGATGGGATTGTGGAGGCTTCACTCTGATATGAGGGTAATTATCTTATTCTCAGAGAACAGATTAACCAATGCCTGGCTTCCGCTGAGTCTGAAATAAGCCTGGGGGGCTTTATTACAATACATTTCAGGAGTAATCATCACTGAGAATACTTTTCCCCTTGACTACTGTAGAATATTTGACAGGTAGAATTTCAATGTTTGATTATATACTCAACCCTCTAGGTGAAATCATACTGGTAGTTAGGATTCAGAAGAAA
Source organism: Oncorhynchus mykiss (assembly GCF_057628025.1). Classification (NCBI taxonomy): domain Eukaryota; kingdom Metazoa; phylum Chordata; class Actinopteri; order Salmoniformes; family Salmonidae; genus Oncorhynchus; species Oncorhynchus mykiss. Next base: position 56,160,771 of record NC_143032.1, on the reverse strand, counting down.
CAAGAATGTGTCCTTTCCCCTTTACAGGAAAAGAAGAGAAGAACCCGTTGTATAACTGAATCGATTTTTTCTGACCGGATCATCATTTTTCCATCTTTCAAGTGCTTAACAAGCAACTGTGGTCTCGTGAGTACAGACATTATGGTTGCATTGCATCTATAATAAAACAAACAGAAAACATTACTTCAGTGGCCCCTCTGAGAAATGGGGCTTATTCAACACATCTTAATATATTTAGGAATTATGGAGAAGATTGGAGTGAGCCAAGCTGGCCCACTGGGTGCTGACAGCAGCTGGTTCCTCTCTGAGTTTACAACTGAAAACAGCTGTAATTTCTGCCACATGTGCTGCCATCCCCAGCAGAGCAGGAAACTGCTATAGAGTGACCTACTGTACCTAGGGAGATCTCCCCAAAGACTTATAAACTAAAACATTAGGGTTCCTCAATGGTTCTTTGGGATGGGTGATGGTTCTGTGGAAATCTAATGACTCAAATAACCCTTTGAGGTCATCAAAGGTTCTTTACAGCTCTTTTAGTGCTAATTAAAATGTATGGGAGGCAGCTCATTTAAATATTTGGGGGTGTGGTTTACGCACAGCGCTTTTTGTGCAACCATGAGATCATTCCAGTTTATTTAATATGTTGTGTTATGCCATTATGAATTACATATGACTATGGCCAGTGATGGTGTCTTGTGAAAAACGAATGCATGGCCTTAAGTCAATTGAGAACAGTTGACTAAATCAGTCAGTGGTTTTCAATTCTCTGATCAGGGGACCCCCAGCTGTTCCAGATATAGCGCACTTGTTTCAACTTGTCAATTAACGCAATAATAACACCTATGACATTTTATCAATATAATTTGTCAGACCGGAATAAAAAAAGGATCTACAAAGAACCTTTCTGATTGAGAAAAGGGTTGTAACCATAGTGGATATGTTTTTTTTGGTGTTTACATAGAACCTTTTTTAATGGTTGTTTATAGAACCTTAGAAAGGGTTCTTTGTAGCACCATACAGGTTCCATTTAGAACCTTATGAGCATGGTTTTTTATTGAACCTTCAAAAAAGCATTCTATATAGCACCAAAAAGGGTTTTGCTGTGGTTACAAGCCAAAGATCCCCTATCTGGTACAATTTAGAACCATTATTTGTTAGTGTGGGACATGGGGGACAGGGGAGACACAGAGATAGAGCTGATGCTGTTTGGTCTGGCCAAGGTGTGACTCGAGGAACATGCTGCGTTCTGCTGCTGCACCAGCCGCTCCCTGCCTGATTCATGGGGAATCCAGAGGATCGACGGGTCTTTGAAACCTCATCTGCCGTGTCTCGACTGAACAGGCACGTGGTGTTGTGTCAGGAAGAAGCACCTCTGCTATTTTAGGACTAGAGCAAGGAGGAAGGTCCGCTAAGGCTGAGGAGATACACGGTTCTTTTCATCTTCCAGCTAGGTTGTTTTCTACAGGGATTCCTCCTCCTCCTCATGCCCCTTTGAAACCACCCAGCAGACCGCTTGAATGTTTCTCCCATAGTGGTTGGGGAACCTATAGACCACAGCCCTCCTTGCACACAGGGGTCTCCCAACTCCGGCTCTGGGGTTAAGCCGCTACCACCATCACTGTGAGAGAGAAGACGGGGTGCCAGGAACCAGGCTATTAGGCCAAATCAGTCCCAGATGGACCCCCGTTCTCCTATTGGATGGGAACCTCAAAACACCTGCCTTGCCTCTCCCCCAGACAACAAGCAAGAGTCTACCACATCTGTCTTCCTGTTTCTGAAAGCAGGTCTAGACTACAGAGACTGGCTTTTTTCACTAACATCAGGAACACGACAGAGGATACGGATTAAGTGGATTTAATTGATCTTTTAACAAAAACCCCTGTCCCATTAACTCACTACTGGGCCCACCTGATGAGGAAACCATTGGGCCAATGTTACTAGTGGTTATTTTATGGAAGGAAGTCCAGCCACTTCAGTGAGGAGTGCGTGTGGAGTTGAAACACAGAGACACGAACATGCATTAGCCAGGCTGCTGACAAGGTGATCATAAACAGCCTAGAGTAGTTTATAGATGGACAGCAATAACCCATGAGCTCATGGTCGACTCACGCAACAGAACAGACATCATCCATGCGCACGGATTAGAGCATAGATGAAACCTCCCAGAGCCCAGAAAGATTTCTCTTGGCCAGGTTCTCAGTCCTCTCACATCCCTCTCACACTGAAAATTGAGGATGGCCTCTATGACCATTACGACCAGAATTCAAGTTGAATTCTTCGGGATAGGGATCCCTTCCACGGGATGGTTGAGCTAACGTAGGCTAATGTGATTAGCATGAGGTTGTAAGCAACAAGAACATTTCCCAGGACATAGACACATTAAATTAAATTAAATTCTTGTTCATCTAACTGCACTGTTCAATTTACAGTAGCTATTACAGTGAAATAATACCATGCTATTGTTTGAGGAGAGTGCACAATTTTTAACATAAAAAGTTATTAATGTACAAATTAGGCATATTTGGGCAGTCTTGATACAACATTTTGAACAGAAATGCAATGGTTCATTGAATCAGTCTAAAACTTTGCACATACACTGCTGCCATCTAGTGGGCAAAATGTATATTGCACCTGGGCTGGAAAAATACAATATGGCCTTTCTCTTGCACTTCAAAGATGATGGTACAAAAAAAATTCAAAAGAACGGTTGTTTTTTCCTTTGTATTATCTTTTACCATTAGTGCATTCGCATCGAATAGCCCCCGTGATATGCTGTTAGGGAAGGGAACTTTTAGGGAACTTATAAGGGAAGTTAGGAACAAATATATACAGGCAGTTAGGAAAGCTAAGGCTAGCTTTTTCAAACAGAAATTTGCATCCTGTAGTACAAACTCAAAAAAGTTCTGGGACACTCTAAAGTCCATGGAGAATAGAGCACCTCCTCCCAGCTGCCCACTGCAATGAGGCTAAGAAACACTGTCACTATCGATAAGTCCACAATAATTGAGAATTTCAAGAAGCATTTTTCTACGCCTGGCCATGCTTTCCACCTGGCTACCCCTACCCCGGTCAACAGCCCTGCGCTCCCCACAGCAACTCGCCCAAACCTCCCCCACTTCTCCTTCACCCAAATCCAGATAGCTGATGTTCTGAAAGAGCTGCAAAATCTGGACCCCTACAAATCAGCCGGGCTCGACAATCTGGACCCTCTCTTTCTAAAATGATCTGCCGAAATTATTGCAACCCATATTACTAGCCTGTTCAACCTCTCTTTCGTATCGTCTGAGATTCCCATAGATTGGAAAGCTGCCGCAGTCATCCCCCTTTTCAAAGGGGAAGACACTCTAGACCCAAACTGCTACAGACCTATATCTATTCTACCCTGACTTTCTAAGGTCTTTGAAAGCCACGTTAACAAACAGATTACCGACCATTTCGAATCTCACCGTACCTTCTCCACTACGCAATCTGGTTTCAGAGCTGGTCATGGATGCACCTCAACCACGCTCAAGGTCCTAAACGATATCATAACCGCCATCGATAAGAGACATTACTGTGCAGCCGTATTCATTGACCTGGCTAAGGCTTTCGACTCTGTCAATCACAACATTCTTATTGGCAGACTCAACAGCCTTCTCAAATGATTTCCTCTCTTGGTTAACCAACTACTTCTCCGATAGAGTTCAGTATGTCAAATTGGGGGGCCTGTTGTCCGGACCTCTGGCAGTCTCAATGGGGGTGCCACAGGGTTCAATTCTCGGGCTGACTCTTTTCTCTGTATACATCAATGATGTCGCTCTCGCTGCTAGTGATTCTTTGATCCAACTCTACGCAGACAACACCATTCTGTATACCTCTGGCCCTTCGTTGGACACTGTGTTAACTAACCTCCAGATGAGCTTCAATGCCATACAACTCTCCTTACGTGGCCTCCAACTGCTCTTAAATGCAAGTAAAACTAAATGCATGCTCTTCAACCAATCGCTGCCCGCACCTGCCCGCCCGTCCAGCATCACTACTCTGGACGGTTCTGACTTAGAACATGTGGACAACTACAAATACCTAGGTGTCTGGTTAGACTGTAAACTGTCCTTCCAGACTCACATTAAACATCTCCAATCCAAAATTAAATCTAGAATCGGCTTCCTATTTCGCAACAAAGCATCCTTCACTCATGCTGCCAAATATACCCTCGTAAAACTGACCATCCTACCGATCCTCGACTTCGGCGATGTCATTTACAAAATAGCCTCCAACACTCTACTCAACAAATTGGATGCAGTCTATCACAGTGCCATCCGTTTTGTCAACAAAGCCCCATATACTACCACCACTGCGACCTGTATGATCTCGTTGGATAGCCCTCGCTTCATACTCGTCGCCAAACCCACTGGCTCCAGGTCATCTACAAGTCTCTGCTAGGTAAAGCCCCGCCTTATCTCAGCTCACTGGTCACCATAGCAGCACCCACCCGTAGCACGCGCTCCAGCAGGTATATCTCACTGGTCACCCCCAAAGCCAATTCTTCCTTTGGCCGCCTCTCCTTACAGTTCTCTGCTGCCAATGAATGGAAAGAACTGCAAAAATCTCTGAAGCTGGAGACTCTTACCTCCCTCACTAGCTTTAAGCACCAGCTGTCAGAGCAGCTCACAGATTACTGCACCTGTACATTGCTCATCTGTAAATAACTCATCCACTCTACCTCATCCCCATACTGTATTTATGTATCTTGCTCCTTTGCACCCCAGTGTCTCAACTTGCACATTCATCTTCTGCACATCCTACCATTCTAGTGTTTAATTGCTATATTGTAATTGCTTTGCCACCATGGCCTATTTATTGCCTTGCCTCTCTTATCCTACCTCATTTGCACATGCTGTATATAGATTATTCTACTGTATTATTGACTGTCTGTTTGTTTATTCCATGTGTAACTCTGTGTTGTTGTATGTGTCAAACTGCTTTGCTTTATCTATTCCAGGTCGCAGTTGCAAATGAGAACTTGTTCTCAACTAGCCAACCTGGTTAAATAAAGGTGAAATATTTAAAAGATATATACATTTTAAACCATATCTATTGTGTGTTATTTTCCTACATTCCTTCCACATTTCCACAAACTTCAACGTGTTTCCTTTCAAATGGTACCAGGAATATGCATATCCTTGCTTCAGGGCCTGAGCTACAGGCAGTTAGATTTGGGTATGTCATTATAGGCAAAAAAAATGGAGAAAAAAAGGGGCAGATCCTTAAGAGGTTTTAAACAGCGCATTAGTGTTCTTTTTCTGCCCGAGGGCTTACTGACAGATTGCTCCCGTGATTACAACAAGTTAAGTATTAAGAGTTTAAGGAGTGTAACACACAAGGTTTCACAATGAGCTGTTGTGTATGGATTTGGAGCCAGCTAAAGAGGGCAGCTGTGTTGGAAAGAAAGAGGGAAGCCATGACAGACCATATCCTGGTGTTAGAGAGTAAAATAAGCAGTCTGTTTTCTCTCCACATCTCTGCCCGAGACCACAAAAGATTGTGTATATTTGATTTGGCCACACTTTATTAAACTGATATTAAGAGGGGAGATTTTAGTTAGATTTGAGGTATGCAGTTTCCAAGGATTTAAATGAATTCAGTAATACCATGCCACCCAGGAGTACTGTACATCTGAAATAGGATTGTAGTTCTGTTGATCCTTGCTAAATGAGTGGAGAGCTTGTCATTTAGCATAACATTTGAAAGGTGAGAGTGGTCACTTTAAAACATGTAAAGGCAATCCAACCTGGTCTAGCACTATCCACACTCTGGCCAGCTGGGGCCCACGATGAGAGGACCGGTTTCTGTTGATGGTGTGAATGTAGTCCCACAGCTCTTCATTATTAACCATTATACTGTTGCACAGCTATGCCCTGCAATGTGGTTCTGACATTCAAACATTCCTCAATGAACTGGGGAGGTTATGAAGTGTTATTAGAACCAGATGAATACATAAAGGCCGACATGATTTGAAAGAAAGGCAGAAACACAAAAAAACACACATAGAGAGCTGGGTTCAGGGGTTCAGTGGGCCACCTTCCAGTCTCCTCTGATGACATGCAGGATACCAGTGTCTCTCCCAAAGGAAACTCTGTCTTGTTTTAAGTTTGACTGTGAGTTATTGAGCTCCGTTGACTTAGGTTTCCAAGATTTGTGGTTCAGTTACATGCTGAGATAAAGTCATCACTCACCACTATTATATAGTTCCTGGTACGATTAATATGCACTGTAAAAATATTTGATGTGTGTCAATACAATACACTATGATTACATGTATGAGTGATATCGGGTTCATATTGCTATTCTTTCGACTGCTTTTACATTTCAAATATTCTCCATACACCATGTGTTCATTTGAACCTGCCTGTATTTTTTAAACAGATGTCCTGAAGAGACTAAAAACCTACAATTCTTACAGAAAAATCACACTTATGGTTGACCATTGACTCAGCACACCCTCATGAGTGTGATTGAAAAAATATACAGTACCAGTCCAAATTTTAGACACACCTAATCATTCAAGATGTTTTACATGTTTTACTATTTTCTACATTGTAGAATAATAGTGAAGACATCAACATTATGAAATAACACATATGGAATCATGTGGTAACCAAAATGTGTTATACAAATCAAAATATATTTTATATTTGAGATTCTTCAAAGTAGTCTCCATTTGCCTTGATGACAGCTTTGCACACTCTTGGCATTCTCTCAACAACTAGCTTCATGAGGTAGTCACCTGGAATGCATTTCAATTAAAAGTTAATTTGTGGAATTTCTTTCCTTCTTAATGTGTTTGAGCCAATCAGTTGTGTTGTGAGAAGGCAGGGGAGGAACACAGTAGTCCTATTTGGTAAAAGACCAAGTCCATATTATGGCAAGAGCAGCTCAAATAAGCAAAGAGACGACAGTCCATCATTACTATAAGACATGAGGTCAGTCAATTCGGAAAATGTCAAGAACTTTGAAAGATTCTTCATGTGCAGTTGCAAAAACCATCAAGTGCTATGATGAAACTGGCTCTCATGAGGACCGCCACAGGAAAGGAAGACTCAGAGTTACCTCTGCTGCAGAGAATAAGTTCATTAGAGATACCAGCCTCAGAAATTGCGGCCCACATAAATGCTTTACAGAGTTCAAGTAACACATCTTAACATCAACTGTTCAGAGGAGGCTGCGTGAATCAGGCCTTCATGGTGGAATTGCTACAAAGAAACCACTACTAAAGGACATCAATAAGAAGAAGAGACTAGATTGGGCCAAGAAACACGAGCAATGGATATTAGACCGGTGGAAATCTGTTCTTTGGTCTGATGAGTCCAAATTTTAGATTTTTGGTACCAACCACCTTGACTTTGTGAGACGCATAGTAGGTGAATAGATGATCTCCGTATATGTGGTTCCCACCGTGAAGCATGGAGGCGGAGGTGTGATGGTGTGGGGGTGCTTTGCTGGTGACACTGTCTGTGATTTATTTAGAATACAGGGCACACTTAACCAGCAAGGCTACCACAGCATACTGCAGCGATACGCCATCCCATCTGGTTTGCGCTTCGTGGGACTATCATCTGTTTTTCAACAGGACGATGACCCAACACACCTCCAGGATGTGTAAGGGCTATTTGACCAAGAAGGAGAGCGATGGAGTGCTGAATCAGATGACCTGACCTCCACAATCACCTGACCTCAATTGAGATGGTTTGAGATGAGTTGGATTGCAGAGTGAAGGAAAAGCAGCCAACAAGTGCTCAGCATAAGTGGGAACTCCTTTAAGACTGTTGGAAAAGCATTCCAGGTGAAGCTGGTTGAGAGTGCAAAGCTGTAATCAATCTTAAATATATTTTGATTTGTTTAACACTTTTTTGGTTACTACATATGTTTCATAGTTTTGATGTCTTCACTATTATTCTACAACGTAAAATGTAGAATGTTGAATGTGTAAGTGTGTCCAAACTTTTGACGGGTACTGTATATGAGTTTGATGACTCTCCTCTTCTGAATCTCACCTCATTGACCTGCTGCTTGTCCAGGTGGAAGATCTGTCCAGAACTTGTGGCAGCGATCTCCTCATAGGCTCTATACCCAGGCTGAGAGCGGTCTCCACAGTCCCCAGTCAGCACAAACACAACCTGGGTGCACACAGAAGACAGCGGTGGATGGTTATTACTACTGAACTTTCATGAGAATACTGTTATCATACATTGCCATCACACTCTAAAAAATGCTGGGTGAAAAACAACTTAATTTGGGTTTTTTGGTAACCCAGTGCTGGGTAAATATTGGACGGACACATCCTGGGTTATTTTGACTGAGCTAGTTGGGCTGTGTGATTACCCAAACATGGGTTCATTTAACCATCATTTGGGTATTTATTACCTTCATGCGGGATTGACCTGCTAGCTTGGAATTTTTGAACATAATCCGTAGGAAATTTTGGCGGCGTAGGCCCTGACATATCTTATTGGCCACCTTGTGATCGTAAATGTAATTCCTGTTCATTATGTTAATTGTATATACTGCAAATGTATAATTGTTGGGGGGCATTTTCCACATTCTTCCAGAATATTATAATAAGGATCTGCCACCTTATTGCACCCCAGCAAAGGGATTTATATAGGCTTTTATTGAACACGTACACTTCTGTAAGAGACTGTACGTTATTTATAATGAGGGGTGCCTGGAGAAAATTGGACCTCTCTGAAATAAAAATGGATGGCCCTACATTCAGTGAAATATATTTTACCCGACCCTCCTTGAAAACTTACAAAGATAGCCGTAACGGTTTCCTTCGGGTGAAGTAGAGGCGGACCAAAACGCAGCGTTGTGATGATTCATGTTTGTTTAATAAAGGAAAACTATATATGAATAAACTACAAAACAATGAAATGTGAAAACCCAAAACAGCCCTATCTGGTGCAAAACACAGAGACGGGAACAATCACCCACAAACACACAGTGAAATCCAGGCTACCTAAGTATGATTCTCAGAGACAACTAATGACACCTGCCTCTGATTGAGAACCATACTAGGCCGAAACATAGAAATACCCAAATCATAGAAAAACAAACAGACTGCCCACCCCAACTCACGCCCTGACCATAATAAATAATGACAAAACAAAGGAAATAAGGGTCAGAACGTGACAGTACCCCCCCCCCGCACAACCTTAACCTATAGGGGAGGGTCTGGGTGGGCGTCTGTCCGCGGTGGCGGCTCTGGCGCGGGACGCGGACCCCACTTCCCCATCGTCTTGGTCCGCCTTATTGTCCGCCTCCGTGGCTTTCTAACCATGGTCTCCCTTCTCAATGACCCCACGGGACAAAGGGGCAGCTCGGGACAGAGGGGCAGCTGGTCGGGACAGAGGGGCAGCTGGTCGGGACAGAGGGGCAGCTGCTCGGGACAGAGGGGCAGCTGCTCGGGACAGAGGGGCAGCTGCTCGGGACAGAGGGGCAGCTGCTCGGGACAGAGGGGCAGCTGCTCGGGACAGAGGGGCTCTGGCGCCTCGGGACAGAGGGGCTCTGGCGGCCCCTGGCTGACTGGCGGCACTGGCGGCCCCTGGCGGCACTGGTGGCCCCTGGCTGACTGGCGGCCCCTGGCTGACTGGCGGCCCCTGGCTGACTGGCGGCCCCTGGCTGACTGGCGGCACTGGCGGCCCCTGGCAGACTGGCGGCACCTGGCAGACTGGCGGCACCTGGCGGCGCTGGGCAGACTGGCGGCACTGGCGGCGCTGGGCAGACTGGCGGCGCTGGGCAGACGGGTAGCTCAGATGGCGCTGGTCAGACGGTTAGCTCAGATGGCGCTGGGCAGACGGGAAGCTCCAGCAGCGCTGGACTGAGTAGCTCTGGCGCCTCTGGAATGAGGGGCTCTAGCGCCTCTGGACTGAGGGTCGGGAGCTCTGGCAGCGCCAAACAGGCGGGAGACTCCGGCTGCGCTGGAGAGGAGGAAGGCTCTGGCAGCGCTGGAGAGGCGGGAGACTCCGACAGCGCTGGAGAGGAGGAAGGCTCCGGCAGCGCTGGAGAGGAGGAAGGCTCCGGCAGCGCTGGACAGGCGGGAGCACCTGTAAGGATGAGCCGGAGAGACAGCCTGGTGCGGGGGGCTGCCACCAGAGGGCTGGTGCGTGGAGGTGGTGACGGATAGACCCAACCGTGCAGGCGCACTGGAGCTCTTGAGCACCGAGCCTGCCCAACCCTACCTGGTTGCATGCTCCCGGTCGCCCTGCCAGTGCGGCGAGGTGGAATAGCCCGCACTGGGCTATGCAGGCGAACAGGAGAGACCATGCGCAAGGCTGGTGCCATGTAAGCCGGCCCAAGGAGACGCACTGGAGACCAGATGCGTAGAGCCGGCTTCATGGCACTTGGCTCTATGCCCACTCTAGCCCGGCCGATACGCGGAGCTGGTGTGTACCGCACCGGGCTATGCACCCGCACTGGGGACACCGTGCGCTTCCCAGCATAACACGGTGCCTGCCCGGTCTCTCCAGGCCCCCGGTAAGCACAGGAAGTTGGTGCAGGTCTCCTACCTGGCTTCGCCACACTTCCTGTGTGCCCCCCCCAATACATTTTTGGGGCTGACTCTCGGGCTTCCATCCACGCCGTCGTGCTGCCTCCTCATACCAGCGCCTCTCCGCCTTCGCAGCATCCAGCTCTTCTTTGGGGCGGCGATATTCTCCAGGCTGTGCCCAGGGTCTTTTTCCATCCAACTCCTCCCATGTCCAGTACTCCTCGCGCTGCTCCTGCTGCCTTTCACCACGCCGCTTGGTCCTGTTGTGGTGGGTGATTCTGTAACGGTTTTCTTCGGGTGAAGTAGAGGCGGACCAAAACGCAGCGTGGTGATGATTCATGTTTGTTTAATAAAGGAAAACTATACATGAATAAACTACAAAACAATGAAATGTGAAAACCCAAAACAGCCCTATCTGGTGCAAAACACAGAGACAGGAACAATCACCCACAAACACACAGTGAAACCCAGGCTACCTATGTATGATTCTCAATCAGAGACAACTAATGACACCTGCCTCTGATTGAGAACTATACTAGGCCGAAACATAGAAATACCCAAATCATAGAAAAACAAACATATTCTGCCCACCCCAACTCACGCCCTGACCATGCTAAATAATGACAAAACAAAGGAAATAAAGGTCAGAACGTGACAATAGCAGAGAACATGCCTATCGTTTACCCTCACTCCTAGGACAAACCAGGGTTTCACAAAAGCATCGTAGCATTAAGATCATCTTAATTCCATTGACACTAAATGGACGGAAGACTATCTTAGTGCTACAATGTTTTTGGGGGGAAACCCAGTCCAGAGAGTTAGATATCCACTTTTAGAAACTGTTCTTCGTTTTGTAAACATTACATGGCAGAGTAGCCAGAAGGTTGTGGATATGCAGACCATCGTGGACAAGGGTATGGGTGAAAAGATATCATTATAATAAAAACACTGCATGAATCTATCATGTTATTAGCGATCCAAGGGAAATGTTTATTTTATAAACGCATTTCATGCAATTCTGTCATTTTACATGACCGGAGACAAGTAAAATATGTTTTAATACCACAACAGAGCATGACAATGAATGAGTGTATGCTGCAGCACCACAGACATTTTGATTTCTATGCAGGCTATTGTTAAAAAAGAGGATAGTCTAAGTTTGAAACAGTGCTAAAGTTGTCTATCAACTGTAAAACTGTAGCGCAACCGAACCAGTTGCAACTGAAGTATCTGATCATCAATTCATTCAAGAAAAAGCAATTTGTTGTTTAACACAGCAGCCGCGTATCATCAGGTACTGTAGGCCTATACGCCATTGTAACTTTTTTGTAATGTATAATTTTTTATTCCATGATATTGCTGTTATAAAATACATTTGTGTTGACAGTGATTAGGGCATGGGAATATAAGAGCATCTGCTAGGCTAAATTAACAAACTAGGCATGCATAGCTCACCGCATGATCCTCAAACCAAAGACTGGCCAAACTCGTGTATCTGAAAGTGAATTCAAAGGCACTGTAGAATGACTGTATAGTCTAATAAGGCATTTTCTGATTCATTATTATTTAATACTAAGTAATTAATTAAATTTTATACAGCCTTATTGCAACATTTATAGCCATGTTTTTGAAGTGCTGTTGTTGATGTGTTGCTGACATGCTGAGTGTTGCTTCCAGCCTGTAGCATGTCACAAATGCTTCACAATTGATTTCTTAAATGGCAGGCTATAGCCTCGAAATAATAATAACGTAGCCTAAATAATTCACTTCCGTTCCTTCTTAGGCTACCTGGCTTGCTCCTGACTGATTTAGAGTTAGCATGTTGTTTAATAAGAATAACAAAAATAAGGGGTTAAATATGTGTCAAAAAATATCTCTCCTAGATATAGGACAGACACTTCAAAACCTTATTTCTTTAAAAAAGAAAATGTACTGTCTTTTCAGCTGTCACGTTCTGACCTTAGTTCCTTTATTATGTCTTTGTGTTAGTTTGGTCAGGGTGTGAGTTGGGGTGGGTAGTCTATGTTCTTTTTTCTATGTTGTGTTTATGTGTTTGGCCTGGTATGGTTCTCAATCAGAGGCAGGTCTCGTTCATTGTCTCTGATTGAGAATCATATTTAGGTAGCCTGTTTTCCCCATTTTAGTTGTGGGGGATTATTTTCTGTTTAGTGTTTTTCGTCACCTTACAGGACTGTTCCTTTGTCGTTTTGTTGTTTTGTTCAGTGTTCAGTTGTTTTATTAAAAATATGAACACTTACCACGCTGCGCTTACCACGCTGCGCCACCAAAAACAGCCGTTACATCAGCCATTTATTCATGTGTTATTGAATGCATTTCTATGGGGCTAGACTTTTAAAGGTTAAAGAAAACAACCCAACTAAGTGACCCAACACCTGCAACCTAGCAGTTGTGTCAACCAAACAACATTTTCTAGAGTGCAATCATTACCTGTGATTGTCGGAGCTGCACCAGCTGCAGTACGTCCCGTTTGAGGCGGTAGTCTTTGGCTCTGGCATCAGTGAACACGTAGATAAAGGAGCCTGGTAGAGACACCTCCAGGGCCTTCTTTATGGCTCCTATACTCATCTCTGGACAGTCTCCACCTCCCTGAGAGAAGACAACACACAGACAATTGATCCAACACCATCACTGAGGGCCTCAATAGGAACAGGAAATGCATCACTATGCATAGTCTAAAGACCTGTGCTGTGTAGCCTAACCATAATCCTATTTAGTTTAGAAACTTATACTGTATTGACTGTAGAGACTATTGGCTTCATATTCTAAGCAGTCTGCATATCTACATATCCTGTATATTCTATATCCTTCCTGGTCTACAGATTGATATAAAGTATGTTAAGCCTATCATATGGAGTCTGGCGGATGTTCTGGCAGAGATGGTATAGCTATAAATTTGTATCAGGCTTTGGTTCTGGTACACACTTGGACAAACAGCTCCTGCAGATCCTGCTGGAACTTCTTTGGGTCAGTGGTGATGGACACAGGGCCAATGTCTAGGAGAAACCATAATGTGGATGTTATTAACATATAATTAAAAAGCGAACTCTGTTGCACAGAAAAAATGATAGGGTGCTTGATGATCTACTATGAAAACTATAGGTCTTTCCTATTTATTTATTTTTTTAGCTGTTGGAACATAATCAAAATGGGGGAAAGGATGTTGTAGTTGCCACATAGAGTAATTAAAGTCCTCAGTCATCCATGATTTCTGGAGATAATAGCTAAATGGAGGTACTACACTTATAATTTCAACAGCAGTTCATGCTGCTCAAATCCAATAAAAATGGCATTTGTCACATGCGCTGAATACAACTGGTGTAGACTTTACCTTGAAATGCTTGCTTACGAGCTCTTCCAAACAATGCACAAAAATAAAATACTAACACGAGGAATAACATAAAATACACAAGAATGAAGCTATATACAGGGAGTACCAGTACCAGATCAATGTGCTTGGGTATGAGGTATTTGATGAAGATATGTACATGAAGGCAGGGTAAAGTGTCTAGGCATCAGGATAGATAATAATAATATTAAGGTATTTGAGGTAGATATGTACATGAAGGCAGGGTAAAGTGTCTAGGCATCAGGATAGATAATAATAATATTAAGGTATTTGAGGTAGATATGTACATGAAGGCAGGGTAAAGTGTCTAGGCATCAGGATAGATAATAATACGATTAAAATAAAGAACAGAGTAGCAGCAGCAAATGATGAGTGTAAAAGTGTGTGTGTGAGTGTGAGTGTGTGTGTAATGTGTATGTATGTGTGTTTGTGTTGGAGTATCAATGTAGTGTGTGTGAGTGATTGTGTATATGGTTTGCTGTCACGACTTCTGCCGAAGTCGATGCCTCTCCTTGTTCGGGCGGTGCTCGGCGGTCACCGGTCTTCCAGCCACCATTGATCCATTTTTAATTTTCCATTGGTTTTGTCTTGTCTCCCTACACACCTGGTTCCAATCCCATTCATAACCTGTTGTGTATTTCACCCTCTGTTTCCCCTCATGTCCTTGTCAGAGATGGTTTGTTTTTTCATGTTCGTGAAGGTTGTATTGGTGCGCGATGGGTCCTCGTACCCACTTTGCTTTTATTATGTACTACAGCTGTGTTTTTGTTAAGTTATTAAACTACTCCAAGTTCGATTATCCTGCGCCTGACTACCCTGCCATCCTTACACACGACGTGACAGAAACTCTGACCAATATATGAAGTCAGCAGGAGAAGGTACCCCGGCCATGGAGATGGAGGAGCGCGTCCAGGAGCATACGGAGAAGCTTTACCATCTAAGTGCCGCCATGGATCGTGTTGTCCAGAATAGGGACCACTGGGAGAGACAGTTTTTCCAGCGCCTCCACCAGCACAACAGGGGTCTATCCTGAGCACCCCTTTCCCGCCTGAGCCCAGTGGGATCCATCTATCTGTGCCACAGGGGTACGACGGAATTGCTGCCAACTGCCAGGGTTTACGGTCCACCCTGGAGTGGGCCAGCTCCGTGTGTGGAGAGGGAGAAACGGCGATGGAACATTTTGAGGAGTTCACCCGCCGTTTCCATCCACCCGAGGGCAGATCGGCAGGTGAGCACCTCTACCATCTGAGGCGGGACACGAGGAGCGCCCAGGAGTTTTCCCCGGAGTTTAGGACCCTGGCTGCCGGCGCTGGATGGAGCAACAGGGCCCTGATCGACAATTACCGATGTAGTCTATGCGAGGACGTCAGTCGGGAGCTGGCCTGCAGAGACACCACCCTCCCTTTCAACCAGCTGGTGGACCTGTCCATCCGGCTGGACAACCTGCCTGCTACTCGCGGACGTCCAGATCTGGGTCTGGTTGTTCCATCCTCCCGCACCCCCTCTCCGATACCCATGGAGCTGGGAGGGAGCAGGAGCGGAAACCCCCTCCGGTCTCCCTGCACACCGTTTCCGCTCATGCACTATATGTGGTCGCAGGGGTTACACTGCTGGTCGGTGCTGGGTTGGTTCCTCTGGGAATCAAGGCAGCAAGCAGGGCGCTCTGGCGTCACCCCAGGTGAGTAGGCACCATTCTCACCCAGAGCCCTGTGTTGCACATATGTTTGTCTGTCACTTTTCCTGATTTTTTTTCTCTACCCGCTTTCCTAGCATAAGGCGCTAGTAGATTCAGGCACGGCTGGGAATTTCTTTATTAAAGTGTTAGCTCATAGTTTAGGGATCCCCATTGTTCCCGTGGATGTGCCCTTCCCCGTTCACTCCTTAGATAGTCAACCATTAGGTGTCAGGGTATATCAGGGAGGCCACCGCTCCTTTGTGTATGGTGACATAAGGGGGGTCCCACAGCCGATTTGGCTCTCACCTTCTGTAAAAAGAAGGCAACTCAATTACCGCCCCATTGACAGGGGGGTTGTGCGATAAATCTCCTGGTAGACGCAGCACTTCCCAGGAGTCGCGTGTATCCCCTGTCGCAAGCGGAGACGTGAACGGGGATGGAGGTTTGCGCCTGTGCATTGATTATCGAGGTCTCAATCAAATCACGGTGATACAGTTACCCGCTACCTCTTATCGCTACGGCGATTGAGTCAATGCACGGGGCGCGCTTCTTCACTAAACTGGATCTCAGGAGTGCGTACAACCTGGTGCATATCCGGGAGGGAGACGAGTGGAAGACGACATTTAGTACCACCTCGGGGCATTATGAGTACCTCGTCATGCTGTATGGGTTGATGAATGCTCCATCTGTTTTCCAATCCTTTGTAGATTAGATTTTCAGAGACCTGCACGGGCAGGGTGTAGTGGTGTATATCGATGACATTCTGATACTCCGATACACGCGCCGAGCATGTGTCCCTGGTGCGCAGAGTGCTTGGTCGCCTGTTGGAGCATGACCTGTACGTCAAGGCTGAAAAATGCCTGTTCTTCCAACAGTCCGTCTCCTTCCTAGGGCATCATATTTCCACGTCAGGAGTAGAGATGGAGAGTGACCGCATTGCACCCGTGCGTAATTGGCCGACTCCCACCACAGTGAAGGAGGTGCAGCGATTCTTAGGGTTTATCAACTACTCCCGGAGGTTTTATCCGAGGCCGGTGCGCTTGCAGTGGTCAGCTGAGGCGAACGGGGCTTTTAGGCATCTGAAGGCTCTGTTTACCTCGGCTCCTGTGTTGGCTCATCCGGATCCCTCTTTGCCATTCATAGTGGAGGTGGACGCGTCCGAGGCTGGGATAGGAGCTGTACTCTCTCAGTGCTCAGGTACGCCACCGAAGCTCCGCCCCTGTGCCTTCTTCTCTAAGGAGCTCAGCTCGGCGGAACGAAACTATGATGTGGGGGACCGGGAGTTGTTAGCTGTCATTAGGGCTTTGAAGGCGTGGAGACATTGGCTTGAGGGGGCTAAACACCTTTTTCTCATCTGGACTGACCACCACAATCTGGAGTACATCCGGGAGGCGAGGAGACTGAATCCTCGCCAGGCAAGGTGGGCCATGTTTTTCACCCGTTTTGTGTTTACCCTCTCTTACAGACCAGGCTCCCAGAACGTTAAGGCAGACGAGCTGTCTCGGCTGTATGCCAGAGTAGCGGACCTTGGATCTCATTCCCATACTCCCAGCCTCTTGTTTGGTGACTCCGGTAGTGTGGGAGCTGGACACGGACATTGAGCGGGCGTCACGTGCAGAGCCCGCTCCACCTCAGTGTCCAGCTGGGCGTCTGTATGTTCCGTCTGCTGTCCGCGACCGGCTGTTCTATTGGGCCCACACGTTACCCTCCTCTGGTCATCCTGGGATTGGTCGGACGGTGCACTGTTTTAGTGGGAGGTACTGGTGGCCCACTTTAAGGACGTGAGGGTTTATGCTTCCTCCTGCTCAGTGTGCGCCCAGCGCAAGGCTCCTAGACACCTGCCCAGAGGTAAGTTACAACTCTTACCTGTTCCACAACGGCCTTGGTCGCACCTGTCGGTGGATTTCTGAACCGATATTCCACCTTCACTGGGTAACACCACGATCCTGGTCGTTGTGGATCGTTTCCCTAAGTCCTGTTGTCTCCTCCCTTTGCCCGGTCTCACTACGGCCCTACAAACTGCAGAGGCCCTGTTTACACATGTTTCCGGCACTATGGGGTGCCTGAGGATATTTTGTCTGATCGGGGTCCTCAGTTCACGTCAAGGGTCTGGAAGGCGTTCATGGAACGTCTGGGGTCTCGGTCTCGGTCAGCCTTACCTAAGGTTTTCACCCCGAGAGTAATGGGCAGGTGGAGAGTTCTGAGGTCCTATTGCCAGGATCGGGCAGAGATGGCCCAGAACTTGCTCCGCCACTCCTCCACTAACCTTTCTCCCTTTCAATGTGTATTAGGTTATCAGCCGGTTCTGGCTCCTTGGCATCAGAGTCAGACCGAGGCTCCTGCGGTGGACGACTGGTTCCGGCGTGCGGAGGAAACATGGGACGCCGTCCACCTTCAGCGAGCCGTACTGAGCCAGAAAGTTGGCGCAGACCGTCACCACAGTGAGGCCCCGTTGTTCACACCGAGGGACAGGGTTTGGCTCTTGACCCGAAACCTGCCCCTCCGCCTGCTCTGCCGGAAGCTGGGTCTGCGGTTTGTGGGTTCGTTTAAAGTCCCAAGGAGAGTGAACAAGGTATGTTACAGGTTACAGCTTCCCCCTAATTACCGCATTAACACCTCCAATCCATGTGTCTCTCCTCAGGCCGGTGGTGGCTGGCCCACTCCAGGAGGCTGAGGTACAGGAGGTTCCTCCGCCCCTCTGGACATTGAGGGGGTCCCGGTATACTCCGTTCGATCCATCCTGGATTCGAGACGTCGGGCGAGGGGCCTTCAGTACCTCGTGGACTGGGAGGGGTACGGTCCGGAGGAGAGATGCTGGGTTCTGGTGGAGGACGTGTTAGATCCTTCCCTGCTGCGAGAGTTCCACCGTCTCCATCCGGATCACCCTGCGCCTCGTCCTCTGGGTCGTCCCCGAGGCCGGTGTCGACACGCTTCTGGAGCCGCGAGTCGGGGGCGGGGTACTGTCACGACTTCTGCGAAGTTGATGCCTCTCCTTGTTCGGGCGGTGCTCGGCGGTTGACGTCACCGGTCTTCTAGCCATCATTGATCCATTTTTCATTTTCCATTGGTTTTGTCTGTCTCCATACGCACCTGGTTCCAATCCTTTTCATTACCTGTTGTGTATTTAACCCTCTGTTTCCCCTTGTCAGAGATGGTTTGTTTTTTCATGTTCGTGAAGGTTGTATTGGTGCGCGATGGGTCCTCGCACCCACTTTGCTTTTATGTACTCTGGTTTTGGAGCTGTGTTTTTGTTACGTTATTAAACTACTGCATTGATACCAAGTTCGATTCTCCTGCGCCTGACTTGCCTGCCACCTATACACACGACATGACATTTGCGTATGGTCAGTGCAAGATAGAACCATTGCAGATAGTTTGGGTACCATTAATTTACTATAGGCACTGGCTATTTAACAGTTTTATGGCTTGGGGGTAGAAGCTGTCTCAAAGCCTGTTGGTCTGAGGCAATGCTCAGGTACCATTTGCCAGATGGTAGCAGAGTGAACAGTCTATGGCTTTGGTGGCTGGAGTTTTATAAAATGTTTAGGAAATGTTTCGAGCCTTAAGGTCCTGGATGGCAGGGAGCCCAGGATTGTATTGGGCTGTCCGCACCAGCCTCTGTAGCGCTTTGCGGTCAAGTGCGATGCATTTGCCATACCAAACGGGGATGCAACCAGTCAAGATGCTCTTGATGGTGCAGCTATAGAACTTTTTGAGGATCTGAGGGCCTATGCCAGAAATAATGTCTAGTCCCCTAAATCATTACTGGTGGACAATTAAGTATCACATACAGTACATGCTAGATGCTATATTATAAACTAGGCGGTTTGAGCCCTGAATGCTGATTGGCTGAAAGCCATGGTATACCGCAGCTATGACCAAAACTGAATTGAAGTTTATAATAGCAATAAGGTACCCCAGGGGTTTGTGGTATATGGCTATACCACGGCTAACAGCTGTATCCAGGCACACCGCGTTGTCGTGCTTAAGAACAGACCTTAGCCATGGTATATTGGCCATATACCACACCCTCTTGTGCCTTACTGCTTAAATATAGCATGTGGTATTGTGCCATCTTCAAAATGCCCATGATAACGGAGTAATCATTAGTTGTGTTTAGTGCTGAAGTCGGCACTCTCTGTTGGGTGACCTGAGCCCCTCTCATACTGCAGTGGACCCCAACGTGACTAATAACAGCCTACTAAGATCTGACACTTATTTGGAATCCTTCAGGGGCTGGTCGATGGAGCAGTAAACATTAATCAACACACTGAGAATATATTGTCTGTCATATAGAATAGCTTGCCATATAGAACAGTTCACTCTGTGAGGGAGAGGCCCGTAGATTGGGTTAGGGGCAGTGTGGGTGTTTTTGTGTGTGTGTGTGTGTGTGTGTGTGTGTGTGCTTCAAGCTTTGCCATCACATTGCTTACCAAATATAACTTTTAGACATTGATAATACGTGGACATGTCAGACTGCCAGACTACCTGGGGAGTATTTATTGATCCCTCTCTGTCCCACTATCATTTTTTTGTCAGGCTTTTTAAGGCTTTGTCCCCACTTCAGTCATAAGAGCCCATACAACATAGACACTGTCACCCTGTTTCTTTGCAATCCTAGGAGGCTTACAAAGTCCCCAAGGGCACACTAAATTAGACACAGATCAAATGTGTGGCGTTAGTGTAGCAAGCCGAGCACACCATCCCCTTCTCAGCATCCAGCCCTTCCACCCAGGGTTGGTTACTGGGGCCGGTAGGCTTTCCAGAGGGGTGGATGGGGGTGATTGGGGTAATTACACACCAGAAGACAGCATATGCTTCTCATCTGGGCTCAAACACCCTCCCCCATTAGGGCACTCTCTTTTTTTCAAGCTCCAGCTTTCCCATAGAGGTTGAGTGGAAGAGGGGTGCCTATACTTGCATTTGTGGCCAAAGCATAAATAAATAAATAAACTGTTTTAAAAAAACCCACCTTAAATTTGTATCTCAAACAGAAGTGTTAAAAATGCTTGCTATTTCCTCATATGTCATCCTCCTGAAGAAGTTGAGCTGGCCCATCACTCCTATTGTAATTATGTCATATTTCATAGAAATCTGGAAACACTGGACAGTTCCTTTAATGTTTGATCTGATTGAGGCCTTATTGTTTAATGTCAATTGTTTAATGTAAATAATGTAGGCCTATTCTCATTTGTCTTTAAAAAAAATGCTAAATATCTTACTCTTGTAAGAAATAATTAGGGTTATGAAACATTTCATTATTATTATTTTTTTTACCTGGGTCATGAAATGGCACGAGGACAAAGTTTTTGATGGGTCTTGTCCTCCGGTTGAGGGTCTTTTCCAGGATCCGAGAGGCACCATCTATCACCTGTTTGAGGTCGTCATACATTGAGCCAGTAACATCGAACACAAATGCCAGGGTTGAAGCGCTGTCACTGTCCATGGAATCAAAGTGCTCCTGGCCACCCTCAACTCGCGGGTCGGTCAGGACTTTGTGCCCGCAAATAAAGAGCGCCAAGAGAAGGCACTTCAACATAATAGCGGTCATTCTCAATTTACTGCATCTGTGTTTGATTTCATAAACGTAACAAACCAGTTAAAACATTAACACATTAAAAAAAGACGTTTTTGCGCATCCCCCACCAAAAATGTATCTATAGAAATCGAATTATTGCCAAAGACAACCAAACTAAAAAATCTTTGAAAAATGTTGTGCCTCAACTGAAATAGCCTACATGTAGATCTAGACTAGATGGTGTAGCACGTTATTTCGTCCCGAGTAACATCCATGCACAAAAGTTTGGACGGATTGAAGAAAGCAGCTCCTCTGGAGAAATGGTAGTGTATGCTGAGCGCTCGGAACGGTGGCAGGGATGGGTGTTAAAAGGGTCCTGAGTAGGAACAAGCATATTTTTTTGTGTGTAACTTGACCCGGCTATCACTTCCAGCCCAACCCCGTCCACATTCTCCTGGCCGGGTACTCATGGCTGGATCCGGTCAACCTTATGCCAAGCTAGAGTTGCAATTGTGCTCAACTTTTAAGCAATTTTACAGTGGAGAAGAATTGTTTTCACGACTCAGCATTGTCGAAATGGCTTGAGCTTTATTATAACAGCAGTGTTTATGTTTAGCTGGCATATCACGCACCTTGCATCCCCTAAAAAGGGGGTGGCACAGGCTCTGTGGCCCCCACCCCCCCAAACAAATATATACACAAATATTATAACATAATCAGGGAGTTGGTCAACCATGGTGTGTAAAATAATTAATTTGAAGAATTTATCTGCACTGTATGTTTATTATTTATTAGCCAGCCAGAGGAATAATTCGTTTAATTTGACAAGTTAACTGCTAATATGCCAATATTTCATTCAA
This sequence comes from Oncorhynchus mykiss, assembly GCF_057628025.1. NCBI lineage: Eukaryota > Metazoa > Chordata > Actinopteri > Salmoniformes > Salmonidae > Oncorhynchus > Oncorhynchus mykiss. The sequence continues at coordinate 56,138,823 of NC_143032.1, read as the reverse complement.
ACAATGCAATCAATCTACAGCCATACACTGACTGAAATCAGTAGATGATAGGATTTAAAATGTTGTAAATGCAACAAGCACTGGTATTGTATCATATAATAGCACTCTCAGCTTTCCAAGAAACATTTATGGTTTTAGACATTTATGGTATGTTTACATGTATTTTAGAGGGTATATATACAGAAAATGTGTACAAAACCTGTATAAACTGTATTTAGGATTATAGGACAATATTGTAGGTTAACATTCATTAAATTACACCATTTCTGATACATCACATGCCTTTGTTTGATTTTCCTGCTTAAGAAAAATCAGGATTATGCCTCTAATGCCATTAATTCCAAAAAGACTGGTTTGGATTTCTCCCTGACCAATATGGCTGCCATTTTCACCCCATTTGGAAATGTGAAGGTTTATAACATAGCCTGTCTAGTAATTTTAGGATCTCTATGGTTGCTCCCCCCTTCCCAGGTAAGATATGAACACATCATAAGCCATGTAAAAAAAAATAGAATTATAGGAAATAATTTGTAAAACTGCAACAAATTCTCTCAGCCTCATTGCAACATGTGTAGAATAGCATGAGATTAGTTGTCTCTGGAAAAAAAGACACCAAAATATATGTATATATAAATATATCCCGCTGTTGCATAAATGGAGTCAGTGGCTTGACATGAGACAGAAATGCCAGATGCTTCTTCAGAGGAAAGGCTGAGGAAGCCAAGCATCCCTTTCTCGTCGGATTACAGATCCTGATAAGAACGGATACTTCGATTACATCACATGGTGAGGCAGTCGCTCTCAGGGATTTATCTATTTTAAGATTTCTTACTGAGTTTTATTTGAGCGCAAAGAAGTGTCAAGCCATGCAAGCCAAGAGATTGATGTAGCATATCGGACGTTTGGCGAGGAGAGAAGGCAACCATACAAGAGGAAGGAAAGGGTTTGCAAGAATGAAAACATTTTAATGACCCCAAAAAATAACCATTGGTGTCAGAGACAGGTTGAGTGTTTAACCTTCGTCAAGAAATTGACAGAGATTTTAGAGTCACACTTTTGTGCCTAAAGGAATCATGATTTCAGTCTCATATTCCACAATTCTGCTTACCCAAGAAAAGCATATCAAAGAGAATTAAATACATTTTATGGGATGCTGCTGCAACACCAATGCCAGAACACAATGAATTAAAGATGTTTACTGCAATGATAAAGAAATGTTCTCCTTCTAAACCTACCAGGTCACTATTTAGACTTACTGTATAAGCTTGGCCCACTTGGGTCCTCCTTTGGCATGTAGTAACTCCAGTTCTAATGGCTCTTATATCTCCTGAATCCAGACCAGTTGGATAAGAATGGACAGACAATGTTAAACAGATTAATGGCCCAGTGGATCTTGCTGAGGGCCTGGCTAGCCTCTACCAAACCACTGTGAGTTTTTCAACCGCACGGGGATGGCACAAATCAGACACCAAGGAAATCTCACTACTTCTTAATGGTCTCTTCTAAGTGTGCTAGTCTGCTGTAGGAATACTTGAAGTTAGGTCAGGACATAAAAACTTACATTGCGAATCTATGGTGTAGCAGTAGATTATGGATTTGAAGTGGAAAGCAACACTAAGGCCTGTATTTACTCATATCTACAGTATGAACTGTCTTAAAGCACTGTTTAATGAACAAGTTACAGTCAATGTAATCCTTAATTCATTATAACAGGGTAATTCATGTTTAAGTTTAACAAAAAGTCTGAATCTCCATTGAACAATTACTTCAACCACTTTCTGGCAGAGTTCTGTTCCTGTATCCATTTTGAATAAACAGGTATTTGAGGGAACTGAGACACATTTCGGAAACAAGTTGAGTTTAGAGAGCTTTGAGGTTGAATTTTCAATCACAGAATGTAAAGGCAGCCATTTAAAGGTCCACTGCAGAAATCGCTCCGACATTTCCTGGTCGCTAAAATTGAAATAGTTCGACCAATTTCAGTTTATGCAACAAAACAAACAAGTATAGTGTAGAGAATCATCATACCATCTTAACCGCTGTAAAATATATTTTCAATAACCCAAAATATTGTATTTTCAGGTGTTTGAAGATGGTGTACAAAACCAAAAGTAAAAGATGCAAAAACTAAACTTACAAACGGGAAGCATAGAAATAGCTTACATAGAACAGGTCTACAGCTTCTTAGACTTAATTTAAATGGGAATAACAGGTCTATAACTCACAGTTCTATGTGAATTTGGTCAGGTCGCCCAGAAAGTTACATATTGCAGCTTTAAAATGCATTTTACTCTGTGCTCTGTGTTGTTCAATGTAAATGACAGCACAGGGGGAAATTATCTTTATCACTTGAGTAAGGCTAAATCAGTGAAGCTGACAAATGCCTAATGGTAAGACTGAAATGACCCGAGACTGAACGGGAAAGGCATCATCACATGCTGGGATTTATGGCTTCTGTTGAACACACAGGACAGACACAAAAAGGACAGGCTCAAACAGACAGCCTGCAAAAATCTTTACAACGAGAATGTATGTCTGTTTGTTCTCAATGGCTGAAGCTTTGTGTATACACAGGGTGGATGGAGTAAGACGACGTCAAAGGAAATAATGAGCCTCAGTTGAGATGTGTCAACTGTGAGGAATTACACTGTGTTGCTTGATCATGTCATTTAGAATGTGGCATTGAGACATTACAGTGCCTTGACAGTAGTGCTGATGGGAAACGGAACATACATCCAACACAATAGGAGGCACATAACCCAAACATAATGAATTAAGCCTTACAAATGAAAGCCCCTCCCTGACCACTTACTCCTCAAATAAAAATGTGAAAGACAACCAAGGAAGCGGTTTGTGCAGGAAGCAGGATGAAAAAAAGCATTCCATTAATTAAAACTGATTCAAAAACGATTACGCTTAATTTCATGTTAATGAACAGCACTCCAACAAACGCAGCAAAGCAACACATAATAACAAGACTATTTATAGTATATCCTATATACATGGATTTATAAATTAGTTGATCTCCCTCAACACTCAAAAACAATCAGTGCCTGCTGATGTCTCCTGCTGTAGTCTTTCAGGTAGCCATGTGACAGCTCTCCACGTGTCAGTCACACCACTCTGACTCTGTTGAGCGCCGTTCACAGTTCACACACACCTCAAGGGGTATCCTCCAGTATAGTCCACAAGGAAAAACAACTGCCTTGCTTGTATGTATAAGTTCAGTGTATATTCCCCTCTTGTCCTTTTTTATTTTACATTTTTGTATATCAGAGGGCTCAGAGTTGTTTTCAATGCTTATAGTGCAGATGAATATGTGCAATTAACGGCAGCAGTATTACACAAGTCCTTGCCCTTCTCCTCACCCCACGTCTCCTTCTGGATGGTGCATGGAGGGACGTTGATGCTTGTAGATGCTTTTTTCTCATAGCAGGTGTGATGGCACCATGTTGGACTCATCTGCGAATCTGTAATAATAATCGCCATTGAGTTCAATGAAATCAGACATGGACACAAACAGTGCAAGATCCTATTGACAAAAGAGACACAAAACTAACAAGTAAATGCAGTGCTACTTTAAACCCAAGCTGTCCAATGTAAGTGTCTGTATTGAGCTGAAACACACTCTATCACATGTTGAGCAGGACGTCAGCTACAGCAATAATGGGCTGTGGAATACATTAGACAGAGGGGAGGATAGACCAGCTAACTGCCCTTTCTCCTCTCTGAGCACTGCATGGCTGTTTCATTGCCAGCAATCAGCAGAGGGCACTTGAATAAAACATAAGGACAAACTGTGGTCTGACAATGGCGGTTTTGCATTGTTTTCAGACCGAGTCTCTGACCTCTACACTATACTGCACTTCGTAAACTGTAGTATTCTCAATAACACACATTGTCATCCTCAGATCAATTGACCACACAATTCCTTGTTTCTCTTATTATAAAACATGATTTTGAATATATCATACAGCATGTACAACCTTATGACATTTCCAATACTTGGGTATTGAATTCAATGCTGCATGATCACTGCTCCACTCACCTTTAAACACTTTAGGCCCTATACCAGCCCATCGTACAGTGACAGTGCCTGCACAATGGAGGGGTCTGCCTTGGAACCCTCCTGAAACTCCTGCAGGGTCAACTTGCCATCAGCATTCTGGAATAAGAACACAGGAGAAGATATAGCACAACGGAACAGCATCTCCATCGCAGATCAGGCCGCTTTTACTCTATCTTACCAGCAGGGGGCAAACAAATCATGAGTAAATGTTTTTATTTTTTATTTAACCTTTATTTAACTAGGCAAGTCAGTTAAGAACAAACTATTATTTACAATGACGGCCTACCCCGGCCAAACCCTCCCCTAACCCGGACGACGCTGGGCCAATTGCGCGCCGTCCTATGGGACGGCCGGTTGTCATACAGCCTGGGATCGAACCCGGGTCTGTAGTGACGCCTCTAGCACTGCGATGCAATGCCTTAGACCTCTGTGCCACTCTGTCCCCATTAATGTAATATACCAGGGCCTTTTCTACATGGCTTGGCTGATCTAGTTCAGTGCACTTGAATGGTCAGCTCACTTCCCTCCGCCCATACAAATGACTGAGCAACTGATGCTGTGCTCTGAAGCCAGTCCTATCGGCCTGATCCTTGCACTGGGTATGGAACTGACAAACATGCCCAGGCAGGCTCCATCTCATCTTTCACTGAGCCAAGGACGAGGAGGGCCTGAGTGAGCTGAGTGGGAATTAGCACTGGGCTGTGGTGGTGGAGGGGGTATCTGTGGTGTTTATAGACTGCAGGAATTGTTAGTGATGCTGGGATGGCTACGGCTAAGAGGTCTAAACTCTAGACGGCCCTCACTGCACTACAGCACAGGGACACAGTAGGAACACAATACACATGGTATTTTCTGTGGAGTTGCTAGTCAGCTCATTACAATAGTACTGCCACTGACTTGAGAAACAAAGTGATCTATAAGTTGTACAACTAAGAGCAAAATAGCTATAAACAAATAGTTACATAATTCTTAACCCATGGTGGTGGTTTTGGGTTACTACAGTGTTTTATTTGTGGAATAGAGGTATACCTTGTCCATCATGGAAAAAATACGGTCCACTCTCTTCTCAGGTGTATTCTCTTCTTCTGGTAACTCTACAGTGTTCCCCTGGAACACAAAGGCAAATATATTGTCTTGCAATAGTTCAGGTCAATGTAAAATACTGTATGTGAATTCTACCATTAGCCTTTTTGACACTGGAACATTTTGGTATTGTATAACTTACCACCATCAGATATATGGCATCTACGATGTTTAACATCTCATCTCGTGTGACGTAGCCATCGTTATCAAGATCATACAATTTGAAAGCCCCTAAATACAGCAACAAAAAAAAACAGATGGTGAAGGCCCAGTACTGATTGTAAATAAAGTAGTTTTGGGATTGTGTACAGGTAGATGGGGATAGATGAATGTATGTAGCCTTGACCTTTTACTCAGGTATTAAACATGAGCGGCTGTGTGTGGGGGAGTGGAGTGGCATGAGAGTTTTGAGATAGAATGAACCCCCACAGAGTTAGAACTATTTCTCCCAAATATTTTCTAAAGGTAATCCAAACCCAGGGCCCACATCGTAGGCAACACCATTGAAACAATACTTAAAAATCTCTTATTTGTAGTCTTCTGTGAGCCTGTCTTTTTGTTCTGTACATGCATAACAATACGATCACAAATACTCAGGTCCTGTCACTGAAATGTCAACGTGCACTGCCTGATGTGAAGGGGTCATCTCTCCTTACATCTGAGCTTTTCATCCAGTGTCCCCCGCGAAGTCACCGACAGGGCCTGGATGAACTCTGAAAACTCTATGTGTCCATCCTATTCAATAACACACACACAGAGAGAGAGAGAGAGAGAGAGAGAGAGGGAGAGAGAGAAAGATATAGAGAGAGAAGGGGGGGGGGGGGGTTAGACACAAGACAAATATCTTCTTTCACACTAACTCCCCTAAACACTTTGTTTGGTCTACTGCTGAAAAGTGGGGCAGACTTGTGCTCCATGTCTGCTGCTATTTCGGCTCTGCACCTGGCTCTCCCGAGGCTAAAGTATGTCAACTCTGGTCATTAGCAAGATGGATGCATGCTGCCAGGTACACTATATATATATAAAAGTATGTGGACACCCCTTCAAATTAGTGGATTCGGCTGTTTCAGCCACACCTGTTGCTGACAGGTGTCTAAAATCGAGCTCACCATGCAATCTCTATAGACAAACACTGTCAGTAGAATGGCCTTACTGAAGAGCCAGTTCATAAAATTTCTGCCCTGTTAAAGCTGCCTCATTCAACTGTAAGTGCTGTTATTGTGAAGTGGAAACGTCTAGGAGCAACAGCGGTTCAGCCACAAAGTGGTAGGCCACACAAGCTCACAGAACGGGACTGCCGAGTGCTGAAGCGCGTAGCGCGTAAAAACATCAGTCGTCGGTTGCAACACTCACTACCGAGTTTCAAACTGCCTCTGGAAGCAATGTCAGCACAATAACTGTTCGTCGGGAGCTTCATAAAATGGGTTTCCATGACCGAGCAGCCGCACATAAGCCTAAGATCACCAAGCGCAATGCCAAACGTCGACTGGAGTGGTGTAAAGCTCGCCGCATTGGACTCTGGAGCAGTGGGAACATGTTCTCTGGAGTGTTGAGTCATGCTTCACCATCTAACAGTCCGATGGACAAATCTGGGTTTGGTTGGTTCCAGGAGAACTCTACCTGTCCCAATGCATAGTGCCAACCGTAAAGTTTGGTGGAGGAGAAATAATGGTCTGGGGCTGTTTTTCATGGTTCGGGCTAGGACCCTTAGTTCCAGTGAAGGGAAATCTTAACGCTACAGTATACAATGACGTTCTAGATAATTCTGTGCCTCTAACTTTGTGGAAACAGTTATAGCATGACAATGCCCCCGTGCACAAAGTGAGGTCCATACAGAAATGTTTTTTCGAGATCGGTGTGGAAGAACTTGACTGGCCTGCACAGAGCCCTGACCTCAACCCCATTGAACACCATTGGGATGAAATGGAATGCCGACTGCGAGCCAGGCCTAATCGCCCAACCTCACTAATGCTCCCGTGGCTGAATGAAAGCAAGTTCCCGCAGCAATGTTACAAGATTCAGTGGGAAGCCTTCCCAGAAGAGTGGAGGCTGTTATTACAGCATTTATTTTACCTTTATTTAACTAGGCAAGTCAGTTAAGAACAAATTCTTATTTTCAATGATGGCCTAGGAACAGTGGGTTAACTGCCTGTTCAGGGGCAGAACGACAGATTTGTACCTTGTCAGCTCGGGATTCGAACTTGCAACCTTTCGGTTCCTAGTCCAACCACTAGGCTACCCTGCCGCCCATGATTTTGGAATGAGATGTTCCATGAGCAGGTGTCCACATACTTTTGGTAAGATCTTTTGGTAGCCTAACTACAGATGGATTAGAATCCACTATTTGCAACAGAAACCATTTGTTTTTCCAAACTTTGTTTTTCCCTTGATTGTATTTTGGAATATTGCGAAACAATCTGCTGTTTGATATTTGCAAAAAATTTGCCAAAATGCAGCGAGCATCCTGACTGTATGCGCTTGTGATTACATACAATACACAGCAATGCCTGCTACTACATGATAATGAGAAGAGGGGAACAAAATATTTATTTTCAAGATACCAGTAGACCTTTTCTGATTTGATTTTCATGAGATATTGTTGTAGGCAAAATTACATCCTAGGATACATACCCCAGACCTGAGCAAGGCCTGCTAAAGGAGAGATATGGGATCTGAGACACAACAACAGCATTTTACGGACTCTCAGACTGATTCTATCTCCACCAGACAAGGGACCAGCCAGCCAGCCAGCTGTTGTAAAACAGACATTGAACTGAAAAATTACACTGATTACAAATACTATTAGAACCACAGCATTCTCTCTAACTACAGGGTGCTTAGCACAAATTAAACTCATAAACATCCGAACCAGTGTGTGGCTATGGCCGCCAGGGGTCATCGACCAGCCTGTGAGACTGCTCTTAACAACACAACAGATGACCTTGATAACTAAACGAGGATGCTGCTTTATGAATGATTAATATTGAATATTGATAACATAATGCCAGGCTGCACTAGCATGTTTCATTAACAAGCCACACACACACACAACGTTTGGGGTTCCTCTCAAAGCCTACAGACCATGGGGATGAAACAAGAATTGCAATGCCTTGTTGTGAATTACAAAAACCTTTGTTCAAAGTCCATTTCCCTCTCATTTCCAGGAACCTCTGACATGTGCTTTGTCAACCCATCTCACCTCTGATTGATCCCACAAAAGGGACCCTTTCTGCGCTCAGATTCCACTTCTGATTAGAGACCGTTACACAGTGCTATGACCCTCAAGGCACCACAGAGACTGGAAACGGTTGGATCATCACGGAGTAATCTCACCCATCTACCAGAAACAGCATCCTAAACCTTTTTACTATACAGTATGTACGCATTTACTCCCCTAACATGACAGTGGCTGAAATGTAATTAAAATCACAGAAAAAGCACATGTAATTGTATGGAGGTACAAATAATAAAAAGATTTAAACCTTGTTTTCATCAAAGACGTTGAAGACAAAAGAAGCAAACTTGGTGGGGTCACCAAAAGGGAAGAACTGCTTGTAGATCTTTTGAAAGCCCACAGCATCCAGCTGACCACTTGGACAGTCCTTAATAAAGCCTTTGTACCTGCAGGAGATGATGATGATTATGATAATGATGAGAGAGGAAGTCAAAGAGAACACAAGAGAAAGTTAACATGATAGGGATACAATTAGCCTACTGAATATAATATGAAATTGTTCAATAACACTGAGCTTCAGACGCAGCTCTTAACAGGCAAGCAGCAGTGATCTAGTTTAAAACAGCATGTTGTATAAAAAGGTTTAACCCAAAGCTATTTATCTTGCTAGCAGATAAGATAATGTCTCTAATCAAATATAATAGGCAGAGGGAGTTTAATTAAAATCAAATGACTTTCTTGTCTTTTGATAATGTGCATACATGATAAATCAATCTGTGAGCTTCTAGCCTCTAGAGATGAGATGATATGTCCAGAATGACATAACACCACAGCTATTTATAGAACCAATTTCAAGCCTCGTCACTCAAAGGTAGACAGTCTCGTTGTACAACTCAATAAAGAAACAGTGTTATCAGAGTAAAATAACAAGCCTTTAATGGGTCTGTACAGAGAGGGAGACGGAGAGGGAGAAGGAGATTTGAAGAAGGAATCAGAGATGGGTAGGCTAGTTTAAGGTGTATATTTCTCTCTCCATCGCTCTCTGGTAAAAGCATGGGGGTATTATCAGTTTGGTGGACTAAAATGTGCATCCACATGACGTCTGACCCAGTGTTAGACAGTGATGTTCAGAGGTAGACAGGTCTTTTGTGAGTTCCCATAACTTCCCATGTCTCTGTGTGATTGACAACAGACCCAGACTGGTCCTGATGAGGATCTGCTGTAATGAAGGCCAGACTGAGAGGAATGAAGAATGAAGCCAGGACAGATCCTCCCTACACTCACTCCTTCCTTTGGCTCCTCACTCTGAAACTCATATTTTTAATCTGCCTCGCAGATAAAGCACACTCCTGCTAAACCTAGAATAGGACAGACAGACACATATAATCTCTAAAGATGGGCTGAGAAATTATTGAAGAGAAGGCCATAATCCTCCTATTTGCATATCCAGATGTGGAGATATGCAGAGGAAACGAAAGCTCACTGAAGAACAATGAGGAATCAAGTCTAATTGCCGTTCAGCGGGCAGGTAATACAAAGCACAACATAATCCCAATATGACCCATTTCAAGTTAAATAGATTTTGTCTGACTCATTTGTGAAATTCCCATTGTCTCTGTGAGAGGAAAATCGTTTCAGTACTGTATATTCATTGGGGGACTCAATGAAACAGCAAAAACATGCTAGTGCAAAAACACACAGGCCTTTAGATTCAATCAGTTGCTTAGTAACTAACCATTGACTAGTAATTGGGCAGGATGATCCCAATCTAACTAAATGTGAAGCATCTTTCTCTAGTTTGATGTGACCCTGGCTAACTCACTAGCATATGTGCAGTTGTGCATGGACATGTAGCCTAGCTCCTAGGCCTTTCAGGATAATTGTGCTTACTCACATGAAAATAGCCTAAACCAGTAGACCAGTGACTTTATGTCATAGTCAGTGAGGCAACCTGGAGATATACTGTACATGACTGGCAGCTTTCTACCAACACGCTGTAATCTGTCATCATGGTGGATGGCTATAAACAGTGTTGTGGACAAGGCTATTTAGCTACTTTCCCTTGTTGTTGTCCAGTTGGCAGGGATACTTGGCTATGTCCCTGTGTTATTGATTGCAGGTGAGCACTAAGCATGCTAATGACATTTCCCCCTGAATAGATTAGCATTGATCAATATGGATGGAGGAGACATTTAACAGTACCAGCATTTATCTAAGAGTTTCGAAAACCCAATCGTAGGCAACAGAGTGACTAGGGTCTGGTTTCAATGACGGACTCTTTAGGCATAGAGGAAATACGTCACTGCCTACGTCACTACTTTATCTGCTTGAACAAAATACTAGATAGTAGCTAGCAAGATGGAGATCACAGAGGTTATTTTTAATGTGTGCATTTCGCAAGTGGCTAGTTTGCATCAGCTACCTTAACAAAAACCACTGCAAAGGCTTTGCTTACAAACTTTGGTTTTCAATCGCGGCATTCTGGCATGTCTGCCTCGAGATTTTTTGGGAGAGCCCCCAGATGTATTATTATTTTTTCTTATCGACTGAGGCAGTGATGTAGTTCCTCTATGCCAAAATAGTTCATAATTGAAACCCTAGTCAATGTGTTGCCTAGGGTCGTGTTTAAGAGTCTATTTATCTAACCTTGCTATTTATTCTATGTCTGTGAGTGGCTCCTCCACTAATTACACACCATCTCCCATTTCCCCTGTTTAAATTGCCTCTCATCTTTCACACTCAACCATGGTGATTGCAGCTGATCTTCCATTGAGGAGTCATGCAACGTTTTATGTAAAATAATGGATGGAAGTCTGACTGACTTGGATGGAGTGCACAGCCAGGGTGTTATTCTGCCCCAGTGCACCCAGGCAGCCCCTGAGACTGGCCGACTCTGTAGCCACGTGCCGAAGCAGAGCCAGCCGAGCGTTGTCTTTCTGCTGCATGTGGACAGGGATGTGGATGAGCCCTTGCTCCCTGACCCTATCAGAGAGGGTAGTGCATCAACACACTGATTGACTGGCTCACGAGGCACTGACTTCTCTCTCGTACAAGGATCAGGTTTTGACACAAAGCCAAGGCAGATGAAATAATGTTAAAGACCTGGCACGTCAGACAGACAGGGAAAGGCAGCATTTACAAAGTGCTATAGGCTACAGTAAATCATCATATGTTGTATAGCTAGATCTAGCCTGGGGGTAAGATGTATGCAACTATTTATCTTTCATCCACTAATTTACTACAAAAAATAAAAACAGAATAATCAGGCAGCTCCATCATTATTTTGCTTTGAGATGAGTTGACTGTGTTATAGCATTGCATCGCAGAGGAAATGACCCAATTCCCTGTGTGCTTCAAATTGCTTCAAGAGCTGCTGCCCCTAAACACCAACTAGTCCCTTTGAAAACGGCCTGAGGCATCCATTTGAGTGTCAAAATTGACTACAAAGTGTAAAGAGGATAATTTTGGTCATAAAGTCAGTCTCGTCTGAAACGGAGTTTGGATTACAATTATGTAAACAAATCATGCCCCCTTTTGCTAAATTCCACGTGCAAATCGCCCCTCTGCCCACTTCGCTTCCCTTTATTCAACGTGGCTCCGTTGTTTCATCGCCCCAATGCGCTCAAAGGATCACAGATGTTTTAGACCACATATGTCAGAGTCAAGGCCCGCGGGCCACATCCGGCCCGCAAGAAGGTTTTTTACGGCCCCTGGGATGATCTTGATTTATTATTAGAACCGGCCCGCAGCAAGCCGGCAGCCCGCAGATCTTTTACACGCACCAATACTACATTTCCCACAATGCAAAGGTGACGCACCGAGCAGTAGGCTGCTTCATTTCAATATTTATTGGCACAGCAGTCGTCAGCATCACAGTAAAATTAACTTTCAGATACCCATCAAAAATGGCAAAACGGAAGGTGGATACTGAGAACCGGGGGTTTCAAACAAGGTGGGAGTCGGAGTATATGTTCACGAAGGTAGCTGGAAAACCTGTGTGTCTTCTGTGTGGAGAAAGTGTGGCGGTACTGAAAGAGTATAATCTGAGACGACATTATGAAACGAAACACGCGGACAAAAACAAGAATATGGACATGGAACAAAGGCTACAAAAGGCAGAGGAATTAAAACGAGGCCTCAAATCTCGACAGGCTCTGTTCAAAAAAGCCAAATCACAAGGCCAGGCTGCTGTCAAGGCCAGTTTTATTTTGGCAGAAGAGATCGCTAAATCAGCCCGGCCATTTACGGAGGGGGATTTCATCAAAAACTGCATGATTAAAGTTTGTGACGAAGTTTGCCCAGAAAAAAGGCAACTCTTTTTAAATGTGAGTCTGAGCAGAAACACCATTGCCGAGAGAGTAGACCAGTTGTCCATCAATCTAAAAGAGCAGCTTGTGAAAAAGGGAAAAGATTTTATTGCATATTCCTTGGCTGTGGATGAGAGCACCGACATTTCTGACATTGCCCAGTTGTCAATTTTCATCCGCGGAGTGGACTCCAACCTAAGCGTGACAGAGGAGTTTTTGGCTTTACGTCCTATGCATGGCACAACTACGGGGCATGATTTGTATGAAGAGGTGTCAAGATGTGTAAATGAGATGGAGCTGCCTTGGGAAAAACTCGTGGGTTTGACAACCGACGGAGCACCTGCGATGTGTGGACACAGGAGCGGACTGGTGGCGAAGATACGGGAAAAGATGCAAGAGGAAAACGCGACAGGTGAGCTGACAGCTTATCATTGTATCATACACCAGGAAGCGTTGTGCGGTAAAGCCTTGAAAATGGAGCATGTAATGAGCATCATCACGCGCACAGTTAACTTTATCAGAGCCAAAGGTTTGAATCACCGCCAGTTCAAGGCATTTCTGACGGAGTTAGAAACGGAGCATGGTGATTTGCCTTATCACACAGAGGTGCGATGGCTAAGCCAGGGAAAGGTGCTTCAAAGATGTTTCGAGCTTCGTGAGGAGATTTGTCTGTTCTTGGACAGCAAAGGGAAAGACACAACACAACTCCGAGACGAAATGTTTCTGTGTGAAATGGCTTTTCTGTGTGACATTACGAGTCATCTGAATGCAATAAACTTGCAGCTGCAGGGTCGGGATCGTGTCATCTCTGATATGTACAGTACAGTGAAGGCATTTAAAACCAAACTGACTCTGTGGGAGACGCAGATGCGGAAAGAAAATTTGAGCCACTTTCCCAGCTGCCAGACCATGAAAGAGAAGCTCTCTACCAGTGCGTTCCCGAGCACACAGTTGGCTGATAAAATAGGTATGCTTGCCGCTGACTTTCGACGCCGATTTGCTGACTTTGAAGCACAAAAAAGCAGGTTGGAACTGCTCGGTAACCCATTTGCTGTTGACGTGGAAAGCTCACCACCAAACCTCCAAATGGAGTTGATTGACCTCCAATGCAATGATGCACTGAGGGCAAAATATGCGGCAGTGGGTGCTGCGGAGTTCGCCCGTTTCCTCCCCGGCACAATGCCCCAGCTGCGCATCCAGGCTGCTCAAACGTTGTCTATGTTTGGCAGCACATACCTGTGTGAACAACTGTTTTCTTTGATGAACCTGAACAAAACATCACACAGAAGTCGACTTACTGCTGAACACCTCCACTCAATTCTGAGGATTTCTTCAGCTCAGAGCCTTACCCCGAACATTGATGAACTTGTGGAAAAGATGGGACACCACCAAGTATCACCCTCAACCTCAAACAAGTGAACATTACTGTGCAATCACATATTTAGAGTTTTTACTCAGTTCAAGTTTAAAAGTTAAAATTTAATATTTGTTTTCACTGCATGTTACTTCTCCTTAAACAAAGTGTTGTTTTTGATTAATAGATTTTTGCACTTTATTTTTTTGTATTTCAATCCAATTATATTTTAAAAATATTTCAGTTGAGTGGATGATAGAAAATTGCTATTATTGTTTTTTCTTTGAAGTAAATTTAGCCCACTTTTGCTAAAATAGAAAATATAGTCTACTGATGGTGCCTTGAATACCGGTTTCTTTCATTTAATGTTCATGTTATGGGGATATTTATATAAAGGAAATTTGTCTTTTGTGTCTGTTGAAAATTAAAGATTACTGACAGAGCCATAAGAAAATATTGCTTTATTTATCTGATCATATTGTAATATATTTGTTAGGTTTTCAGTAGGTTCAATTAGGTTCACTAGACTATATGCGTCATTTAAAAAATTTTCAATGAACATTCGAACAGTCCGGCCCTCGTCTTGTAGCTGATTTTTTTATTTGGCCCTCCGTCCATTTGACTTTGACACCCCTGTTTTAGACTGAAAAACCCTATACAGATTAACTATGCAATGCATGCTTCCAGCAGGATGCACATCCAAATGGTTTGCATGCTCTGCGGAAGGAGCCCAGTGGTGAGTATACTGGTAGTCACTAGCTAGGCCATAGACTGCTGGTTATGTATATTTGTATGGTTATGTATATTTGATAATCATTATCACTGCTAGCTAGATAACGTTAGCCTACATCAATACAACTCGGATTTGCCACCATTTTTTTAAAGCTAGCTAACATTAGCATTGCTAGCTATTTTTGACGAACTTTGCTAGTAACAGTAATGGCAACATTATCATCACTCTAAAGGAAATTTGATGACATAATATGACAACGTTGTTTGCTACTAATTATGTGCCCAATTTTGCGTATTTCCATGCCACTGTAAATTAATGTAATTTAGATGAAACAGTCACACTAGCCTCCAAGGTGCAACCCATGACTAGGACACAATTAAATATTGGATGGACCTATGGTAGTACTAGCTAACAACTCATGTCTGACTACAGCAGTGTACTAACTAGCAGCAACCAACTCAAACCAACCCTGGGCCATGACAAAACATGTCACAGTAGGTTGCATGGTGTCACCGTCCTGAATCGAATCCAATCTGGAGCCAATCTGTCAACATCTGTAAAGCATAGAATTAGCTTCCAAACAATATTGTTGTTTCTCGAGCTATGTTTATAATTGAGGGATGATGACAATGATGATGATGATGATTGACGCTGTTTTTCTGTTAGACAAAGTGCACAGTTGGGTGTCAGACTGATCCCCTGGTCATGAATGGATGCCGGGACCTACCAGAAGGAGAAAATGTGGGTATCATAACATGTCCAGCAATGTGATTACATTATTATTTTTTTTTTACTTATTTAACTAGGCAAGTATGTAAGAACAAATTCTTATTTACAAAGACGGCCTACCCCGGGCCGAACACTAACCAGGACAGCGCTGGGCCAATTGTGAGCCGCCCTATGGGACTCCCAATCATGGCCGGTTGTGATACAGACTGGAATCGAACCAGAGTCTGTAGTGACGCCTCTAGCACTGAGATGCAGTACATTAGACTGCAGCGCCACTCTGGAACCCAAATGGTTTAGTGACCTAACAAAATATTTGAATTCACTGTTTACTTGCAATTTTCACAGCTTGTCAGGCAAAACTTCAGAGTAAAAGTGTCATGCGACACAAGTACCCTTGTGACACCTCCATTGTTTCATTTTTAAATTTTAGTCATTTAGCAGGCTCTCTTATCCAAAGTGATTTATAGCTAGTGCATTCATCTTAAGACAACTAGGTGGAACAACCACATATCACATGCATAGTAAGTACACTTTTCCCCAATTAAAGTACTTCTCAGCAAAGTCAGAGCTAGAAAGGGGGCAGTCAAGTGCAAGTGTTGCTTCAGGAATTATATTTTAATAATTTATTTTGGGGGGAGGGTTGAGATGAGGCGGGGTATTATTTAAGATACTCTTTGAAGAGGTAGGTTTTCAGGTGATTTTGGAAGATGGGCAGGGACTCTGCTGTCCTAGCTTCAGCGGGAACCTGGTTCCACCATTGGATTGCCAAGACAGAGAAGAGCTTGGGCTGAGCAGGAGCTGCCCTCCTGTAGGGGTGGAGGGCCAAGAGACCAGAGGTGGCAGAGCAGAGTGATTGGTTTTGGGTGTAAGGTTTGAGCATAGCCTGAAGGTAGGGAAGGGCAGTTCCTCTTGCTGCTAGTCAACAACGAGTTGCAGTAGTCCAGACAGGAGATGACAAGTGCCTGGATTAAGACCTGCTCCGCTTCCTGTGTGATATAGGGTCGTACTCTATGGACGTAGTAGAGCATGAACCTGCAGGAGCGAGTCACTGCTTTGATGTTTGCAGAGATAGACAGGGTGTTGTCCAGGGTCAAGCCAAGGTTATTTGCACTCTGGAAGGGCGACACTGTGGAGTTGTCAACCGTGATGGAGAGGACTTTTAGCAGGCAGGCTTTCCCTGAGAGGAAGAGCAGCTCCGTCTTGTTGAGGTAAAGCTTGAGGTGGTGGGGGCGACATTCAAGCTGAGATATCTGCCAGGCACGCAGTGATGCATGTTGCCATGGTTTTCAGAAGAGGGGAAGGATAAAAGTAGTTGAGTGTCATCCGCAGGAGAGACCATGTGAGTAAATGATGGAAACGAGTTACTTGGTGTATAGAGCGAAGAGAAGAGGGCCTAGAACCAAGTCCTGGGGGACACCAGTAGTGAGAGTCTGTGGTGCGGACACAGATCCTCTCCATGTCACCTGGTCAGAGCTGCCTGCCAGGTAGGATGCAATCCAAAAAGTGTGCGGAGCCTGAGAAGCCCAGCCATGAGTGGGGGGAGAGGAGGATCTGATGGTTTGTGGTGTCGAAGGCAGCGGATAGGTCTAGGAGGATGAGGAGAGAGTCAGCTTTGCAGTGCAGAGAGCCTTCGTGATGCAGAGAAGAGCAATCTCTGTTGAGTGACCCACCTTGACTGGTTAGGGTCAAGAAGATCGTTCTGATAGAGGTAACGAAAAAGTTGATCAGAGACAGCATTCTCAAGTGTTTTGGGGAAAAAGAGAAAGTCGTTTTTGACATCAGTCTCCCTCAACTCCTATCAGAAGGACACGACATGAGGCCTCTGATAGTGACCCGAGTTACTGCCCTGATAACACAGACGGCTTCATCATCAACAACAGATAATGTTTATGTGAAAAGTTGCATTGAAAAATCCCTGGCTTGATAAACTAGTAGGCTAATTCCCCAGCCAAGCATATACAACGGATATAGAGTTGTTTTGGTTGTGAAGTGCATTAGCAAAAAGCTTTGTCCTTTAGAACAAAATGCAATTTGCCACCACCTCATAAGATTGTCTTCTGCAGTTGTTTGAGAGATGTTCAGTTTGCTGCCAAACATGCAGCACAGAGAAGACCAGCAAGGGGGCCCTCATCACCATCATGAAGACATGTCCTCACTGTAAGCATTCCTATGAATGGAACAGTCAGACACATTTTGGCAAGTATGTGGCCAGCAACCTTCACCTGTCAGCGGAAACAGCTTCTACAGGCTCATCATTTGTACAAATACAGAAGTTAAGCCACTTAACTGTGAAACATTGTGAAACATAATTTATGTAAACTGACATTATTTGTTGCTTATTTACTACTTCTTAGATGCATATAATGTTTAGGGCATTACGTAGTCTGGTGGAACCAGCCTGATCGCTGTGTTGACCATTCTATTTCACTTCACATTTTATGATATCTGAAGTGAAATAGAAAGGTGATCACATCGATAAGGTTGGTTTCACCAGGCTAATCATAACCAATATTGATAATGTAATCCGTGCTCTGTGTGTGTGCGACTGACCAGTATCTTTGATAAGGGGCTAGGAGCTGATCTACGCTGCTATGCCCATCAATGGGGCGCTAGCAAAGACCTTACCTCCAGTCTCACCACTTGCCTGCTCACGAACGGTCGTCGATGGGGAGGCAATCACTGTCACTGTTCTATATGTGTTCACAGATTCATGAGGACATAGACAAACACTATCCAGGTTAGACTTCCACACGCCATTCCCCCAGGGGGCAGCAGCAACCTTTGAGCCTGGTTGGTAAGCATATCAGGTTCTTTGTAGCTCAGTTGGTAGAGCAGGGTGCTTGTAATGCCAGGGTAGCGGGTTCTATTCCCAGGACCACCCATATGTAAAATGTATGCAATCATGACTAAGTTGCTTAAAAGCGTCTGCTAAATGGCATATACACTGAGTGTACAAAACAATAACACCTTCCTAATATTGACTTGCACCCCCCTTTTTTCCCTCAGAACAGCCTCAATTCATTGGGGCATGGCCTCTACAAGGTGTCTCAAGCATTCCATAGAGATGCTGGCCCATGTTGACTCCAATGCTTTCCATAGTTGTGTCAAGTTGGCTGGATGTCCTTTGAGTGGCGGACCATTCTTGATACACACTGGAAACTGTTGAGTGTGAAAAATCCAGCAGCGTTGCAGTTCTTGACACAAACCAGTGCCTGCTACCATACCCCATTCAAAGGCACTTAAATATTTTGTCTTGCCCATTCACCCTCTGAATGGCACACATACACAATCCATGTCTCAATTGTCTCAAGGATTAAAAATCATTCTTTAACCATTTTCCTTCCCTTCATCCACACTGATTAACATGGATTTAACAAGTGACATCAATAAGGGATCATAGCTTTTACCTGGATTCACCTGGTCAGTCTTTGTCATGGAAAGAGCAGGTATTCATAATGTTTTGTACACTCAGTATATATTATATTTAATTGGGGTGATTGTTATTTTTTATTTTATTTTTTATTATATGTGTACTTGTTTGACATTTTACTGCATTGTTAGGAGCTAGTAAAAAGCATTTTGCTGCTCCCACTATAACATGTGTCACGCCTACTCCAGCGCTCGACGTCGCCGATCTACTAACCCCCGGTGCTGGCAACCATCCTTACACACACCTGCTCCCCATTATTACGCACACCTGGACTTCATCATCACCTTGATTACACTCCCTTTATTTGGCCCTCAGTAGCCTCAGTCATCAGGCAGTGTTGGTTTGCTTTCATGTTCAGTACGCATCTCCTGTTTAGTTCATTTGCCTTTCATCATTGTTATTAAACTCTCCTTCTGCACCTGCTTCCTGACTCCCTGTGTATTCGTGACAATCTGCTAAACTGTGCATGCGACCAATAAACTTTGATTTGATTTCATCAACAATATCACCAATCCCTGACTCTGTAGGAAATCTGTGACATGGCTGGTTTGAGAGGTGTTCATGTAGGCCTATTTAGTCACAAAGCCAGTAGGTTAAGTGCAGTCTGAGAGTAGAGGGAGGCCAGAGAGCAATACATGGTAATACCCTCTCTGAAACACATTTAAGGTGCAATCTGGTGATACACCCACAATCTCATGGAGGGAATGCTGTGAGCTATAGTAACACAAAAGAGTGTAGAATGCTCTTTGCACCTTGCGATTTTGTTTTGTTATCAGAAGGCCCTCTTGAAAATAGCCCCAGAAGGCTTGGGAGGCGCAGGGATTAGATCACGGAGGTGTTTGTATCAGTGTTATCAGACAGACTCCAAAGTCACTCTGTCTCACTATTATCAGGCTTCAAAGTCATTCTATTTTCAGAACTCATCTGTCTCCAAGGCAATGTGTGAGAAATTAACTTTGCAGTAGAACTATACTATCTAGCCTACTTAAATACTTTTCCCATGGATTTCACCTCAGAAGCAATATCTGTGTGTCAAATATCTATTAAATTGAGGATTTAATCAGAGGGCTATATAAAGTGAAATACTCCCTCTGTAGAAAAGCCTTAATACCCAGCTGCAGAGTTGGAGCATCAGTCAGACATGAGTCAACAACTCAGGAAGCTCCTGGTCACCAGCCCAGCCAGCTCACACCCTAGTCACTGCTCTCAGCCCCCAGAGCAGCAGATCTACACTCCAGGTTCAGACCAGTCATAGTGACCCTGTAGACTGAAGTCAGCCTTTAGCTGGCCCCTGGAGCACCTGGCATTAACACAAGAACATCTGCCAAATGTAGTAGACAGCAGATGTTGCAGGTGACTCAGTCAATCTCACCCACATGGGCAGCTACAGTTCTATTTGAGGACTAGGGGTAATGCATAGGTTAGAAGAATCTGAGTTTTGGGAGAAGAGGGGAGAAAAAAAGGGTAGAGCAGGAGGAGATTTGGAGGGTCATTTAAAATGATGTACTTACCACTGTTGCACCTCTTTCTCTGTAACTGTAAGAAAAAAAGAAACTGTTTTTAGCAAGAGACAAACTAATGTACTATGTATCAGACCATGAAGGTGACTTGGAAAATCCATTGGCAGGTGAAAATCACTGATTCCCATGACTGTACAGGTTGGACTGACAGTATATCTGGCTTAATAGTGCTGTCCATTTAAATTATGATTGCACTGGGGTTTTTCCATTTGCAACCACCCTGAGGAATAATGTGTAATTCCGTACATATTGTTAACAAACCGAATGATTCATCACACCTGAAGCTATGGAATTCACTAATCTGCTGTATTGCTCCCAAGGACCACATCATTATTATTATTTCAAAGGTCAATTTAGCACATTGTGTGAGAGAGAGAGGTCACCCAGCAGGATGGTGAGTGGCTTGGGTAACGAGACATGTTATCATGCCCACACAAGCAGCATTATTATCTGCCAGTATCTAATCAACCACTCCCTCATGGTTCTCCTTTCACAATCTGAACCCTGGGGCATACTCTCTAAAACAAGGGCTGAAAACCTGGTGGTCCTGTGACGGCGTTCTGAAGGTACACTGCTCATAGCAGTGGTTCTTCGGACAGACAGGTAGCTTTCTCTATACAGGATGCTACTTAAGGCACTACACACAATACAACAAACTAAATGTTCATGGGCTATATTTTGCTGTTCCCTCTGCCACAGGTCATAATGTTGTTGTCACCATAATCGTGGTTGGATAAAAAAAAAAAACTCATATATAGAATCCTGCAAGACGTTATCCAGTCTGTGGAGGGAATAATTCAAAGGTTTGAATAGTCACAACTATCATATTACCTGAACCTTACACAGTGAATGTGCAAAGGTCATGTCCAGGCATACCTGTAACCTTCAAGTACAAGCTCATGCCAGTGAGTGAATGAGTTCCCAGTGGATAGGGAGAGGGATGATATAATTGAGAGTAGGTGTCCGCCTTTCCTCCTACACGCTCAAACAAATATCCTTTGGGAAAAGATTGCCTCATTTTAAAGACCAAAAAAAAAAAGAAACCGGTCTCTTAATTTTCCTGTTTCATTCAACAGTAACCTAGACAGTGCCATTTCACCACTAAGTAGTTAATTCAACATTTTAATGAAGCTTGTCATGTAGAGCAAGGATAGGCTATTTATTAACATTGCCTGATGCAGTGTTGTTTTCTTGGGTGTTTTGCTTAATAAATACAGGTAACTGCCAAAATAAAGGAAACACCAACATAAAGTGTCTTAATAGGGCGTTGCTTCAATACACCTTGGCAAATATTCTACCAGTGTCTGTAACTCTATTGGAGGGATGTGACACCATTCTTCCACGAAAAATTCCATAATTTGATGTTTTGTTGATGATGGTGGTGGAAAACGCTGTCTCAGGCACCGCTCTAGAATCTCCCATAAGTGTTCAATTGGGTCGAGATCTGGTGACAATTTCATTGTAGAAAAACCTAACTTGTTTGAATAAAACAAAAAATATGTTGCTTTAGTTTTTCCATAAATCATAAAAATGGAATACTAGTTTACGTTTACATTAAACTATAATATTTATAAAAACACTGTCTGTGGACGTGTCTCAACACTTTCAAGTTCCCGTAAAAACTCCAACCAGTTTTTAAATAAAATGTTATGGGTGAATAACACAAGTTAAGCACAAGTTAATTTATTCACTTATATATGCCTTCAGAATTAGGTTCTTATTCTCAAACAACCCCTTGGCCTTCTCATTGTCAAAATGGCAAAAAATCTCAAATTGAGAGAGAAGTCAGAGAACCATTAACTTACCAACATGGTGGAATGAATGGGCTTTAGTGATGTGGTGCTGACTCATAATAATCATAATAATCTTCATAATCATAATCTGTCTTTATTATTTGCAGATTGGGTTTAGGAGGTAACATTATCGAACCAGTTTCATGGTATCCACGGACTCGGGAGAGGCGAAGGTCATGCGTCCTCCAAAACACAACCCAACCAAGCCAAGCCGCACTGCTTCTTAACACAGCGCGCATCCAACCCTGCAGCCAGCCGCACCAATGTGTCGGAGGAAACACCTAGTGACCTGGTCAGCGTGCACTGCACCCAGCCCGCCACAGGAGTCGCTAGTGCACAATGAGACAAGGATATCCCTGCTGGCCAAACCCTCCCTAACCCGGACGACGCTAGGCCAATTGTGCGCTGCCCCATGAGCCTCCCAGTTGCAGCTGGCTGCGACAGAGGCTGTGCTTGAACCCAGAGTCTCTGGTGGCACAGCCATAGCCTTAGACCACTGCTCCACCGGGAGGCCCTAATTGATACATTTTCAAGTACATAACTATAGAGAACATACAAAAATTATATGGTAATATTTTTTTTTTTACACATTCCCAGGAATGTCATAAATGATGGATAATTAGCTTCCGTACAGAAAAGACATGTACAGACACAGCAGGGGTTCAAACTGTAGAACCCAGTTCTTACATTTGAACATAAAAATAGATTTTATCAAACAAAACTATGCTACATTTGATCTTTCTGCCCATATAAGACATGTCTATGTCCTGGGAAATGTTCTTGTTCCTTACAATGTCATGCTAATCACATTAGCGCACGTTAGCTCAGCCGTCCCGCAAGGGGGACACCAATCCCGTGGAGGTTTTAACAGACTAGTTACAATATTTTTATTAGCCTAGAATCATCGTCCAGTATTGTAGCTGACTGGTGCAGTTAGTATAAGAACAGTAAAGAGACATGATGCAACCAATTTCCACTGAGGGTATAGCCTACGCCCTACGCCCACATGTACAGTGAGGGAAAAAAGTATTTGATCCCTGCTGATTTTGTACGTTTGCCCACTGACAAAGAAATAATCAGTCTATCATTTTAATTGTAGGTTTATTTGAACAGTGAGAGACAGAATAACAACAACAAAAATGTCAAAAATGTTATAAATTGATTTGCATTTTAATGAGGAAAATAAGTATTTGACCCCCTCTCAATCAGAAAGATTTCTGGCTCCCAGGTGTCTTTTATACAGGTAACAAGCTGAAATTAGGAGCACACTCTTAAAGGGAGTGCTCCTAATCTCAGTTTGTTACCTGTATAAAAGACACCTGTCCACAGAAGCAATCAATCAATCAGATTCCAAACTCTCCACCATGGCCAAGACCAAAGAGCTCTCCAAGGATGTCAGGGACAAGATTGTAGACCTACACAAGGCTGGAATGGGCTACAAGACCATCTCCAAGCAGCTTGGTCGCTGCGATTATTCGCAAATGGAAGAAACACAAAAGAACTGTCACTCTCCCTCGTCCAGGGGCTCCATGCAAGATCTCACCTCATGGAGTTGCAATGATCATGAGAACGGTGAGGAATCAGCCCAGAACAATGATTTCAAGGCAGCTGGGACCATAGTCACCAAGAAAACAATTGGTAACACACTACGCCGTGAAGGACTGAAATCCTGCAGCGCCCGCAAGGTACCCCTGCTCAAGAAAGCACATATACAGTGGGGCAAAAAAGTATTTAGTCAGCCACCAATTGTGCAAGTTCTCCCACTTAAAACGATGAGAAAGGCCTGTAATTTTCATCATAGGTCCACTTCAACTATGACAGAAAAAAACTCCAGAAAATCACATTGTAGGATTTTTTATGAATTTATTTGCAAATTATTGTGGAAAATAAGTATTTGGTCAATAACAAAAGTTTATCTCAATACTTTGTTATATACTCTTTGTTGGCAATGACAGAGGTCAAACGTTTTCTGTAAGTCTTCACAAGGTTTTCACACACTGTTGCTGGTATTTTGGCCCATTCCTCCATGCAGATCTCCTCTAGAGCAGTGATGTTTTGGGGCTGCTGCTGGGCAACACAGACTTTCAACTCCCTCCAAAGATTTTCTATGGGGTTGAGATCTGGAGACTGGCTAGGCCACTCCGGGACCTTGAAATGCTTCTTACAAAGCCACTCCTTCGTTGCCCGGGTGGTGTGTTTGGGATCATTGTCATGCTGAAAGACCCAGCCACGTTTCATCTTCAATGCCCTTGCTGATGGAAGGAGGTTTTCACTCAAAATCTCACGATACATGGCCCCATTCATTCTTTCCTTTACACGGATCAGTTGTCCTGGTCCCTTTGCAGAAAAACAGCCCCAAAGCATGATGTTACCACCCCCATGCTTCACAGTAGGTATGGTGTTCTTTGGATGCAACTCAGCATTCTTTGTCCTCCAAACATGACGAGTTGAGTTTTTACCAAAAAGTTATATTTTGGTTTCATCTGACCATATGACATTCTCCCAAACTTCTTCTGGATCATCCAAATGCTCTCTAGCAAACTTCAGACGGGCCTGGACATGTACTGGCTTAAGCAGGGGGACACGTCTGGCACTGCAGGATTTGAGTCCCTGGCGGCGTAGTGTGTTACTGATGGTAGGCTTTGTTACTTTGGTCCCAGCTCTCTGCAGGTCATTCAATAGGTCCCCCCCGTGTGGTTCTGGGATTTTTGCTCACCGTTCTTGTGATCATTTTGACCCCACGGGGTGAGATCTTGCGTGGAGCCCCAGATCAAGGGAGATTATCAGTGGTCTTGTATGTCTTCCATTTCCTAATAATTGCTCCCACAGTTGATTTCTTCAAACCAAGCTGCTTACCTATTGCAGATTCAGTCTTCCCAGCCTGGTGCAGGTCTACAATTTTGTTTCTGGTGTCCATTGACAGCTCTTTGGTCTTGGCCATAGTGGAGTTTGGAGTGTGACTGTTTGAGGTTGTCGACAGGTGTCTTTTATACTGATAACAAGTTCAAACAGGTGCCATTAATACAGGTAACGAGTGGAAGACAGAGGAGCCTCTTAAAGAAGAAGTTACAGGTCTGTGAGAGCCAGAAATCCTGCTTGTTTGTAGGTGACCAAATACTTATTTTCCACCATAATTTGCAAATAATTTCATTAAAAATCCTACAATGTGATTTTCTGGAATTGTTTTTCTCATTTTGTCTGTCATAGTTGAAGTGTACCAATGATGAAAATTACAGGTCTCTCTCATCTTTTTAAGTGGGAGAACGTGCACAATTGGTGGCTGACTAAATACTTTTTTGCCCCACTGTACATGCCCGTCTGAAGTTTGCCAATGAACATCTGAATGATTCAAAGGACAACTGGGTGAAAGTGTTGTGGTCAGATGAGACCAAAATGGAGCTCTTTGGCATCAAATCAACTCGCCGTGTTTGGAGGAGGAGGAATGCTGCCTATGACCCCAAGAACACCATCCCCACCGTCAAACATTCAGGTGGAAACATTATGCTTTGGGGGTGTTTTTCTGCTAAGGGGACAGGACAACTTCACCGCATCAAAGGGACGATGGACGGGGCCATGTACCATCAAATCTTGGGTGAGAACCTCCTTCCCTCATCCAGGGCATTGAAAATGGGTCGTGGATGGGTACTCCAGCATGACAATGACCCAAAACACACGGCCAAGGCAACAAATGAGTGGCTCAAGAAGAAGCACATTAAGTTCCTGGAGTGGCCTAGCCTGTCTCCAGACCTTAATCACATAGAACATCTGTGGAGGGAGCTAATGGTTCGAGTTGCCAAACGTCAGCCTCGAAACCTTACTGACTTGGAGAAGATCTGCAAAGATGAGTGGGACAAAATCCCTCCTGAGATGTGTGCAAACCTGGTGGCCAACTACAAGAAACGTCTGACATCTGTGATTGCCAACAAGGGTTTTGCCACCAAATACTAAGTCATGTTTTGCAGAGGGGTCAAATACTTATTTCCCTCATTAAAAGGCAAATCAATTTATAACATTTTTGACATGACTTTTTCTGGATTTTGTTGTTGTTATTCTGTCTCTCACTGTTCAAATAAACCTACCATTAAAATTATAGACGGATCATTTCGTTGTCAGTGGGCAAACATACAAAATCAGCAGGGGATCAAATACTTTTTTCCCTCACTGTACATCCCTGCTTTGCTCAGCGCTTCACAGAGAATTATCATGTGACACATTCATAAATTACAGAGTCAATCTCACGAATGTCGGGCAAGCCATTAAATTGGCCTCAAAAGTCAATGCCGTCCAAAAATCTAGGCAATTCACCATGGCTGAGATTTAATCAAGTTTGATTATGTAACTCAGTCAAAGGCAATGGGCAGTAATACAATCAGCCTATGAGGAGGGAGGAGAGCAGTGAGGTCAGGGCTAGCAGCTTACTTGCCCTGCAGGCCTACTCACATCCAGCTTGCACTCTGTCAGTATCAACTGCTGAGCTGAGTCTGACGGCTAACAAAAACACCTATTACATCCTCAGGTTGACTGGGATTCCTCTTTCCATATCATATCAGACCAGTCATTTGGAAAACCATTTAGACTTGTTTAGGTTTAGGTACAGTAGGCTAAACTGTGGCCCCCTACATTAAAATATGGGTATGTTTTAAGCCATAACATGCAATATTAAATGCTTGTTAAATTGGCAAATTGAAATAGCTAATAGAAAAAGTAGGAAAGCAGAGGAAGTATCTCTGCTTTCTGCCCGCACAACCAAACGTGTAAGACTGGTATAATTATAGATAGGCTTTTCCTTTGAAGTGTCAAAAGAGAATGTCTCAAACTTGACATTGGATCAAAGTGAGGTTGGCAATAGGAGTAAAAACGTTGCTTATGAGATTTACTTGACTGGCTGTCAAATTACCTTAGATGCACCAAAAAAACACAATCTCCAGAACTGCATCCTAAAATTGTTAACGCACAGACGGTGCTCCTCCTTTAATTTGGGTGTGTGCCATGGACAGGACAGTAGGGTAAGCCAGCTTCTTTTAATCTTTTATTATGGCACTGAAAACAGCCCTACAACTTCCTGGGCTCAAAATTGATCACTGAAAACAACTTCCAATGAGAAAGGAAGAAAGGATATGATTTACAAGTCAGAGGAATAATATTTAAGCCTCTCAACAGGAGAGGGAGAAGAAGAATCAGAAAGAAAAGGAGATGGAATGAGGGGAGAAATGAAAAGGGGTCTAAATTAGATGAGAGCGGGGTAAGGGAGTGGACATGCTGGGAGAAAAGGCTGGGTGCCCCTCTGTGCAAAGCTAAGGAGATGAGATCCTAATTATACTGTTCCATTCCCTGCTCAAATAGGGCAATTAGGGGATGTGGAGGGAGAGAGAGAGAGAGAAAAAACAGAAAAGAGAGAGCTGGATAAAGGAGAGCAGCAAACAGCCCATCCCAGCACGAAGCCCAATCTTCCTCAGCACTTCAATCTCCTGCCACAGCAGCCTTCCCTGGTTGTGGTGTGGTGAAGCCCACCGCGTGAACAGAACTGTCATTAGGCAGCCATTGGCTGTCAACTCCCACCCAACACCTGGCATGCAATGCTACAAGCTAACCACCCCCCCACTAGACTCAATACTGTGTGCACAAATGTAATGTTTCAACTCTTGTCTTCTAAATACTGAAGGAACAAAAAGCAATATTTATTTGCAAAATGGACTGCTTCATTTAAATGGCTACAGTTGAAGTCGGAAGTATACATACACTTATGTTTGAGTCATTAAAACTCATTTTTAAACCACTCCACAAATGTATTGTTAACAAACTATAGTTTTGGCAAGTCGGTTAGGACATCTACTTTGTGAATGACACAAGTAATTTTTCCAACAATTGTTTACAGACAAGATTATTTCACTTGTAATTCACTGTATCACAATTCCAGTGGGTCAGAAGTTTACATACACTAAGTTGACTGTGCCTTTAAACAGCTTGGAAAATTCCAGAAAACGATGTCATGGCTTTAGAAGCTTCTGATAGGCTAATTGACATCATTTGAGTCAATTGTAGGTGTACCTGTGGATGTATTTCAAGGCCTACCTTCAGACTCAGTGCCTCTTTGTTTGACATCATGGAAAAATCCAAATAAATCAGCCAAGACCTCAGAAAATAAATTGTAGACCTCCACAACTCTGGTTCATTCTTGGGAGTAATTTCCAAACGCCTGAAGGTACCACGTTCACCTGTACAAATAATAGTACGCAAGTATAAACACCATGGGATCACGCAGCCGTCATACCGCTCACGAAGGAGACGCATTCTGTCTCCTAGAGATGAACGTCCTTTGGTGCGAAAAGTTCAAATCAATCCCAGAACAACAGCAAAGGACCTTGTGAAGATGCTGGAGGAAACAGGTACAAAAGTATCTATATCCACAGTAAAACGAGTCCTATATCAACATAACCTGAAAGGCCGCTCAGCAAGGAAGAAGCCACTGCTCCAAAACCACCATAAAAAAGCCAGACTACAGTTTGCAACTGCACATGGGGACAAAGATTGTACTTTTTGGAGAAATGTCCTCTGGTCTGATGAAACAAAAATAGAACTGTTTGGCCATTATGACCATTGTTATGTTTGGAGGAAAAAGGGGGAAGTTTGCGAGCCAAAGAACCCCATCCCAACCGTGAAGCACGGGGTGGCAGCATCATGTTGTGGGGGTGCTTTGCTGCACGAGGGACTGGTACACTTCACAAAATAGATGGCATCATGAGGTAGGAAAATTATGTGGATATATTGAAGCAACATCTCAATACATCAGTCAGGAAGTTGAAGCTTGGTCGTAAATGGGTCTTCCAAATAGACAATGACCCCAAGCATACTTCCAAAGTTGTGGCAAAATGGCTTAAGGACAACAAAGTCAAGGTATTGGGATGGCCATCACAAAGTCCTGACCTCAACCCTATAGAACATTTGTATGTAAACTTCTGACCCACTGGGAATGTGATGAAATAAATAAAAGCTGAAATAAATAATTCTCTCTACTATTATTCTGACATTTCACATTCTTAAAATAAAGTGGTGATCCTAACTGACCTAAGACAGGACATTTTTACTAGGATTAAATGTCAGGAACTGTGAAAAACTGAGTTTAAATGTATTTGGCTAAGGTGTATGTAAACTTCTGACTTCAACTGTATGTGGATATGTTCATTCTGTGATTAGAGATGCTAATTAACATAATTGTGATTATCTTGTTATTGATGCAAATGCCTCCAGTCCACTTTGCCTGACTTAGGCTAGGTGACCTATTGCACACAATGAAAATAGTGTTATTTTGCCTGCTACTTGAAGACCTTTGCCTAAATGTGCATACACTAATGGCACTGTATGAAGGCTCCATCAAGCCCATATTTGCTAACTTTTGGCAAACCACCACCAGCTTGATTGCTGATCCAAAGTCTTAACTCCATCTGCATATTCATATATCTCTCCTTCCCAGTGGACTGTTTCCAAAGACCTGAACTAATCACAATTTGTGACACCATAGAAATATTTATGCAAGCCAAAAATATGAAGCCTAGGCTATATCCACAGAGGAGATGACAGTTAAAGGCCCATGGCAGTAAAATTTGTTTTCCTATGTTTTTTATCATATTGTAACAGCTGATGAAACAAATACTGTAAAAGTGTGAAAAATGTGATCAGTGTTATTTCCTGATAGTTGCTTGTTAAAAATACAATCTACACAGGACCTTCTAATCAGCAGGTTTGCATGGGCTGGAGTTTCCATGGTGACATCACCATGCGGTTCTAAACCTCTCTGCCAATAACAGCTAGTTTTCAGTTTTCCCTCCCCACGTAGACCACTCCCAGACAGTCATTCTTGCTTGAAAAATAGTTTTTTAAAAAGCTGTTTTTGCCCATGTTAATATACATCTATTACAGTAAGGTACTTAATTGTTACCCAGACATGATTTAATATTGATATAAAACGGCTGCATTGGGCCTTTAATTTGTGCTGTTGTTTCTGAGGATTAAGAGAAACAGAAGCCTAGATGTCTTATCCAGGCTACATGGAAACCAGGTCATGTGAGGTACACATTTAGTATTTTATTCAATATTGTTCATCATAAAATGCACTAGAAAATTCACCAGCACTAAATCAGACTTGGTTCAGTGCTCTTACAGTGCTGTTTTAATGCTGTTACATAGTTATGAAATAGGCATGTATTATGTATAGGTTATTTATTCATCCATTTTACAATGATTTTGTTCACCCAACATAAAATATTTGCATTTTATACAATCCACATCCTATCTCAGTCCAGTTGAAAAAAGATAGAACATTAAAAAAAGGACACTCACAGTAGGTCTTCCTGGTGAGTTCCTCCACCACCTCCTGCTTGAGCTTGCTGTTTGATTTTCCCATGGTGGGTACCTTTGTCCTCACTGCCTTGGGTTACTCCTCCACGCCTCCTCCAGCTCCACCTTGACACACACTGAACACCCCTCTCAGTCTACTCCTCAGTCCTCGCTGGTCAAACAGATGCAAATATGGGCCAGTTAAAGAAAGCAATGCAATTATACCACTGAAATAAGAGAACAGTAAACTCTGGCAGAGAATTTAACTCCACCCACCAGGCTTCTGTTCAGTGCAGTCCACTCTGGATGTGGCCAAGATGTGCCCAGACTTCAGCACTCCAGGGCAATCACTCCAACCCCAGGGGCTCAGCACTGAATAATGGGAGACTGTTGATTCAGAGTCTGAGTGCTCGCCTCCCCTTTCTTTAGGATGCTCAGTGGGCGAGAGTGACGTTGTGATGTGTTGCTACCTTTGTCCTTGGTTACAGGAGTCACTCAGTCTCTGGGTTGTGTGTACACACTCCCTCACACTCAGCTCAATGTTCCTTTCACCCCTCCTTTTCCTCCTTTATCTTCCTCCCACCCTCTTTTCCCACCACTGTCTCTGTGGCTGCGGGTAACTTATAAGAGAATCCTCCCTCTTGACAGCTGAGATAAGGGGGTGGGTAAAAAAAAATACAATGAACAGGGCTCAGCCTTAGATGCACTCTCTTTTCAATTACACCCCAGGCTTGAACTCAGATCCCAGCAGGACTTCCTTCAAACACAGCAGCAGAAAATACAAAGTCAAAAGGTCTTTGCGACTTAAACTGTCATTTTAAATGCAAAATACAGAAAATTAGAGAGAAAATAAAAACGTCCCAGTGAGTTTACTGGCTGAGAGATTTACAGAGTGACAGTTCTCTTTTCTCTTCCATTCTGACTCACAATTCTCCTTCCTTCAGGTGAATAATGGAATTTCTCTGTGTCACAGGCCTGAGATGGCATTCATAGATGCTACCTCAGTAGCTGGCTGAGTCTCAGTACATCACAGGACAATACGGCACCTTTCCTCACTAAGCATTAGGGTCTATGTCTGTGTTTGTTCTGTTCTTGGCCTGAACTGTCTTCTCTATGCATGTGACTGTGGTGACGGTAATCATCATCTTGTGTTTGCTCAGCTCCATGGTCCCGAGTAACCTAGACACTGTAAAAAAAAACACAAAAAAAAAAACCAGCAGTTGCAAGGTCAGGGCAGTGCCAGGAGGGCAAGATTGCAGTGAACATCCCTGGAATCTCACCCACTCCACACCAATGACAGTGTCAAATGCTGAGCAGTTCTCAATGCCGAGTTCTCCTCAAGCATTCACAGACAATACTGAAACAGCAACTTGCTTGACTTCATTGGGTTGAGAGAGAAATGCCCTGCTCCTGTGTATGCAGTCCTCACAATGCTCTTGCAGTGCAGATGAAAGGTTTGGTAATGGAATGACGGAACAAACAGCACAAATCTTCATTCTGTTACCAAACTTTGCATCTGCACTGTTCAAGTAAATCTGCTTTGGTAAAATGTTCAGTGCTATTAATGAAAGTAGTCCATTGTGCATAGAGTTGTATGGTTTCTTTAACTTTGCAATCATCGTTTTTTTGTTTGACATAGCCTACATTGTAAAGTGAAAAATCTAAGTCTCAGCATTACCTTGGAATTGCCCTATGTCATTCAATCTAGCATATCAATTATCCAAAAACATTAACACATTCTGCCAGGCTCAAAGTAAATAACATATCTAAATTACATATAATAATTTTACACCTCATTGCATTTTGGTTTGAGTTCACTACAATATTTATACTATACCCAGGCTGTGTGATGTTTCTTTGAACAAAATAACAACTCAATAACGAAACAGTCAAAAAGTAGGCTACCAGTTTGCGAAAGTAGGATACCAGTACCAAAGACGGATTCAGCGCTATTGCTTAGCAACACAAACAGAAATGGATATGGCGACGGTGAAGGCTGAGCTCTTCGGTTTGTTACCTGTCATTCGTTTACTTATAAAGCTACTTTCACTATCTATGACAAATAATACCCTTGTAACAGAAAGACATAATGACAGATTTATTTTGAAACACTCACCTTCATCTTCAGACAGGCATCCGGAATTAACCGTAAATCGACGAATTATCTGTTTTTCCCGCGAGGTTTCTGTATTCTACAAGAGCGCGCTTCTCCTGTCGGTCTCTTCCACTGGCGTCAGCTAGATTCAGGAGCGCCTGACATCGCAGTCCTGAACCTCAGGACAACATGTGCTATTAACCGTTTATTTCCTGTGCAATTTTCGATAGTCTGTCTCGAACTGTAAATCAGAGGTATTGTAAAAGTATTCAAAATGAACAGCAATTAAGTGTAAGAGAATAGATACTTAATTTTCCATTTGGTTAGAAACAGACATTCGTTCTCTTCCTTAATTAACCAGCAGACACACACCAATGTGGAACAGGGTCAGCAGCGGTGCAGTGCAGTTGGAGCAAATTTGGGGTTAAGTGCCTTGGTCAAAGGCACAACGGCAGTGGAGCTGGGATTCCTTTTAAATCACATCACCTTGAGAGAGCCATATCTAGTGGTGTGCTGTGGTGTTCTGGATGAGGGACTTTGTCATTACAGTTAGTGACGTCATGTCCATAGGGGGCACAAGGGCAGGTGCCCCCTCAGGTTTGTTATTTCTTCATTTTTATCCTACGTTTTATCATAATTATTTACAAAAAGATCTGTCAATGGTATTTTGCAGAGGAGGCACACTGACTGGACCAGGCAAAGAGTACCTAGAAAAATATTGTCACCCTTGCAAATTTTGCCCAATTTCTTCCAGAAAACTGTTGAAAACTGTTGTGTTGAAATTTTGGTGTCCACATATATATGTCTTTGGTTTCATTTGAACAAAACAAAAGAATCTGAATAATTTACTAAATGTTAGCTTATTCCACAAATAAATCATAAAATGGCACCTTCTAGAAGTAGTTAGAAGTAATTTGATTTCATGCAGGTGATTCTCCTTTACTTTGGAATTGAACTCACATGTCGTGAGTTGCAGGTGCCTGCAATATGAAAATCACTCATTCAACCAGTTTGACTAGAGAAAAGGACTTATTCTCCTGTTTTGTGTCACGTTGTATACTGCAATGAGCATGGAGAAAAGAAAGAGAACCAGAAAATGATCTGTGGAGGTCAGACACAAGATTGTAGCCAAGCATCAAAAATCTCAAGTCTACAAGTCCATCTCCAGAGACCTTGATGTTCCTGTTTCCACTGTACGTAATGTTATCAAGAAGTTAAAGGCCCATGCCACTGTAGCCATGCAGAGAGAACTTGATGGAAGATTGAAGCAAAGGATTGTTTGAATGGTGGAGAAAGCTCCTCGATCAACTGCCACACAGATTCAAGCTGACCTTCAGACACAAGGTACGACATTTTCAACTCGCACCTTCTGTCGCCAACTCAGGAGGACCCCACTGCTGAGAGAAAGACATAACAAAGCTTGACTGCAATTTGCCAAAACACACCTGAACATGCCAAAATCCTTATCCTGTGGACAAATGAGACCAAATTTGAGCTTTTTGGTAAAGCACACCATCTCTATGTTTACAGAAAACAAAATTAAGCCTTCAAAGAAAATACACCTTCCCTACAGTCAAACATGGAGGAGGTTCATGTTTTGGGTTGCTTTGCTGCCTCTGGCACTGGGTGCTTTGAACGTGTGCATGGCATCATGAAATCAGGAGAATACCAAGGCATTTTGGAGCGCAATGTCAGACCCAGTGCCAGAAAGCTTGGTCTCTGTCAAAGGTCATGGGTCTTCCAGCAGGACAATGACCCCAAACACACTTCAAAGAGCACCCAGGAATGGTTCAAGACAAAACACTGGACTGTTCTGTCGCCAGCAATGAGTCCAGATCAAGCTCCCATTGAAAACTTGTGGAGAGATCTGAAAACAGCAGTTGGGAGAAAGCACCGTTCAAATCTGGGAGAAAAGAGGGCATGTGAAGAGGGCACGACAAAGCCTATTCCCCTTCAGGAAACTAAAAAGATTTGCCATGGATCCTGAGATCCTCAAAAGGTTCTACAGCTGCAACATTGAGAGCATCCTGACTAGTTGTATCACTGCCTGGTACGGCAATTGCTCGGCCTCTGACCGCAAGGCACTACAGAGGGTAGTGCGTACAGCCCAGTACATCACTGGCTAAGCTGCCTGCCATCTAGGACCTCTACACCAGAGGAAGGCCTTAAAAATGGTCAATGACCCTAGCCTCCCCAGTCATAGACTGTTCTCTCTACTACCGCATGGCAAGCGGTACCAGAGTGCCAAGTCTAGGACAAAAAGGCTTCTCAACAGTTTTTACCCCCAAGCCATGAGACTCCTGAACAGGTAATCAAATGGCTACCCGGACTATTTGCATTGTGTGCACGCCCCCAACCCCTCTTTTACGCTGCTGCTACTCTCTGTTTATCATATAGGCATAGCCACTTTAACTATACATTAATGTATATACTACCTCAATTGGGCCGACCAACCAGTTCTCCCGCACATTGGCTAATCGGGCTATCTGCATTGTGTCCCACCACCCGCCAACCCCTCTTTTACGCTACTGCTACTCTCTGTTCATCATATATGTATAGTCCCTTTAACCATATCTACATACTACCTCAATCAGCCTAACTAACCGGTGTCTGTATGTAGCCTCGCTACTTTTATAGCCTCGCTACTGTATATAGCCTGTCAATTTACTGTTGTTTTATTTCTTTACTTACCTATTGTTCACCTAATACCTTTTTTGCACTATTGGTTAGAGCCTGTAAGTACGTGACAAATAATCTTTGATTTGATTTGAGAACTGGAGCAATTTGCACAAGAGGAGCAGGCCAAACTGCCAGTAAAGAGGTGCAGGAAACTCATCGATGGCTATAGGAAGCACTTGATTGCAGTTATTTTGACCAAAGGCTGTGCTACCAAATATTAAGTCTAGGGTCTCAATAATTTTGTCAATGCTATTTCTGTTTATTTTCTGATTTAAATGGATATTGTCACGTCTACTCCAGCGCTCGACGTCGCCGGTCTACTAACCTACGATCCTGGCAATCCATCATTATGCACACCTGGCAACCATCATTACGCACACCTGCGCCTCATCATCAGGCACACCTGGACTTCATCACTTCCCTGATTACTCCCCCTTTATCTAGCACTCCGTTGTTATCACCCATCAGGCAGTATTGTTTATGTGTTTATGTTCAGACTACTCTTGTTCGTGTATTAACTCTGTTCGTTCTTTTTAAACTCACTGACTGCACCTGCTTCCTGACTCCCTGCATCTTCGTTACAGATATATTAACAGTGAAATAAAGCATTTTGGAGACCAAATACTTTCGTAAATGTCAAGTTTTTGGGGGGTGAAATGCAAGGGTGCTAATACTTTTGGCCACGTCTGTA
The DNA here is from genome assembly GCF_057628025.1 of Oncorhynchus mykiss. NCBI lineage: Eukaryota > Metazoa > Chordata > Actinopteri > Salmoniformes > Salmonidae > Oncorhynchus > Oncorhynchus mykiss. The sequence goes on along the minus strand of NC_143032.1, from coordinate 56,102,831 downwards.
TATATACAGTGGGGAGAACAAGTATTTGATAATGCCGATTTTGCAGGTTTTCCTACTTACAAAGCATGTAGAGGTCTGTAATTTTATCATAGGTACACTTCAACTGTGAAAGACAGAATCTAAAACAAAAATCCAGAAAATCGCATTGTATGATTTTTAAGTAATTCATTTGCATTTTATTGCATGACTTAAGTATTTGATACATCAGAAAAGCAGAACTTAATATTTGGTACAGAAACCTTTGTTTGCAATTACAGAGATCATACGTTTCCTGTAGTTCTTGACCAGGTTTGCACACACTGCAGCAGGGATTTTGGCCCACTCCTTCGTACAGACCTTCTCCAGATCCTTCAGGTTTCGGGGCTGTCGCTGGGCAATACGGACTTTCAGCTCCCTCCAAATATTTTCTATTCGGTTCAGGTCTGGAGACTGGCTAGGCCACTCCAGGACCTTGAGATGCTTCTTACGGAGCCACTCCTTAGTTGCCCTGGCTGTGTGTTGTTTCAGGTCGTTGTCATGCTGGGAAGACCCAGCCACGACCCATCTTCAATGCTCTTACTGAGGGAAGGAGGTTGTTGGCCAAGATCTCGCAATACATGGCCCCATCCATCCTCCCCTCAATACGGTGCAGTCGTCCTGTCCCCTTTGCAGAAAAGCATCCCCAAAGAAGGATGTTTCCACCTCCATGTTTCACGGTTGGGATGGTGTTCTTGGGGTTGTACTCATCCTTCTTCTTCCTCCAAACACGTTGAGTGGAGTTTAGACCAAAAAGCTCAATTTTTGTCTCATCAGACCACATGACCTTCTCCCATTCCTCCTCAGGATCATCCAGATGGTCATTGGCAAACTTCAGACGGGCCTGGACATGCGCTGGCTTGAGCAGGGGGACCTTGCGTGCGCTGCAGGATTTTAATCCATGACGGCGTAGTGTTTTACTAATGGTTTTCTTTGAGACTGTGGTCCCAGCTCTCTTCAGGTCATTGACCAGGTCCTGCCGTGTAGTTCAGGGCTGATCCCTCACCTTCCTCATGATCATTGATGCCCCACGAGGTGAGATCTTGCATGGAGCCCCAGACCGAGGGTGATTGACCGTCATCTTGAACTTCTTCCATTTTCGAATAGTTGCGCCAACAGTTGTTGCCTTCTCACCAAGCTGCTTGCCTATTGTCCTGTAACCCATCCCAGCCTTGTGCAGGTCTACAATTTTATCCCTGATGTCCTTACACAGCTCTCTAGTCTTGGCCATTGTGGAGAGGTTGGAGTCTGTTTGATTGAGTGTGTGGACAGGTGTCTTTTATACAGGTAACAAGTTCAAACAGGTGCATTTAATACAGGTAATGAGTGGAGAACAGGAGGGCTTCTTAAAGAAAAACTAACAAGTCTGTGAGATCCAGAATTCTTACTGGTTGGTAGGTGATCAAATACTTATGTCATGCAATAAAATGCAAATTAATTACTTAAAAATCATACAATGTGATTTTCTGGATTTTTGTTTTAGATTCCATCTCTCACAGTTGAAGTGTACCTATGATAAAAATTACAGACCTCTACATGCTTGTAAGTAGGAAAACCTGCAAAATCAGCAGTGTATCAAATACTTGTTCTCCCCACTGTATATATACAGACGTGACCATCTCGAATCCCACCGTACCTTCTCCGCTGTGCAATCTGGTTTCCGAGCCGGTCACGGGTGCACCTCAGCCACGCTAAAGGTACTAAACAATATCATAACCGCCATCGATAAAAGACAGTATTGTGCAGCAGTCTTCATCGACCTGGCCAAGGCTTTCGACTCTGTCAATCACCATATTCTCATCGGCAGACTCAGTAGCCTCGGTTTTTCTAATGACTGCCTTGCCTGGTTCTCCAACCGGTGTGTCAAATCGGAGGGCATGTTGTCCGGTCCTCTGGCAGTCTCTATGGGGGTGCCACAGGGTTCAATTCTCGGGCCGACTCTTTTCTCTGTATATATCGATGATGTTGCTCTCCCTGATCCACCTCTACGCAGACGACATCATTCTGTATACTTCTGGCCCTTCCTTGGACACTGTGCTATCTAACCTCCAAACGAGCTTCAATGCCATACAACACTCCTTCCGTGGCCTCCAACTGCTCTTAAACGCTAGTAAAACCAAATGCATGCTATTCAACCGTTCGCTGCCTGCACCCGCACGCCCGACTAGCATCACCACCCTGGATGGTTCCGACCTAGAATATGTGGACATCTATAAGTAGGTGTCTGGCTAGACTGTAAACTCTCCTTCCAGACTCATATCAAACATCTCCAATCCAAAATCAAATCTAGAATCGGCTTTCTATTTCGCAACAAAGCCTCCTTCACTCACGCCGCCAAACTTATCCTTGTAAAACTGACTATCCTACCAATCCTCGACTTCGGCGATGTCATCTACAAAATGGCTTCCAATACTCTACTCAGCAAACTGGATGCAGTTTATCACAGTGCCATCTGCTTTGTTACTAAAGCACCTTATACCACCCACCACTGCGACCTGTATGCTCTAGGCCCTCGCTACATATTCGTCGCCAGACCCACTGGCTCCAGGTCATCTACAAGTCCATGCTAGGTAAAGCTCCGCCTTATCTCAGTTCACTGGTCACGATGGCAACACCCACTCTTAGCACGCGCTCCAGCAGGTGTATCTCACTGATCATCCCTAAAGCCAAACGGGGTGTTTGGCTGCCTTTCCTTCCAGTTCTCTGCTGCCTGTGACTGAATTGCAAAAATCGTTGAATTTGGAGACTTTTATCTCCCTCACCAACTTTAAACATCTGCTATCTGAGCAGCTAACCGATCGCTGCAGCTGTACATAGTCCATCGGTAAATAGCCCACCCAATTTACCTACCTCATCCCCATACTGTTTTTATTTATTTACTTTTCTGCTCACCAGTATCTCTAACTGCACATGGCTGTCTGATCATTTATCACTCCAGTGTTAATCTGCTAAATTGTAATTATTCGCCTTCCTCCTCATGCCTTTTGCACACTATTTTCTTTATTTTTTATCTTTATTTAACCAGGCAAGTCAGTTAAGAACAAATTCTTATTTTCAATGACAGCCTGGGAACAGTGGGTTAACTGCCTGTTCAGGGGCAGAACGACAGATTTGTACCTTGTCAGCTCGGGGGTTTGAACTCGCAACCTTCCGGTTACTAGTCCAACGCTCTAACCACTAGGCTACCCTATTTTTTTTTTCCTACTGTGTTATTGACTTATTTATTGTTTACTCCATGCGTAACTCTGTGTTGCTGTCTGTTCACACGGCTATGCTTTATCTTGGCCAGGCCGCAGTTGTAAATGAGAACTTGTTCTCAACTACCCTTCCTGGTTAAATAAAGGTGAAATAAATCAAATAAAAACCCGTGCGGCATGACGAGGTACTCATAGTGCCCTGAGGTGGTACTAAATGCCGTCTTCCACTCGTCCCCCTCCCGGATACACACCAGGTTGTAAGCGCTCCTGAGATTCAATTTGAACGTGCATTGACTCGATCGCACTGGCGATGAGAGGCAGCGGGTAGCTGTACCTCACTGTGATCTGATTGATACCCCGATAGTAAATACACGGGCGCAGACCTCCATCCTTCTTCTTCACAAAAAATTAACTTGAGGAGGCAGGTGAAGTGGATGGCCGAAGGTATCCCTGCCCCAGGGATTCGGAGACATATGTTTCCATAGCCGCCTTCTCCTCCTGTGACAGAGGATACACGTGACTCCTGGGAAGTGCTGCGTCTACCAGGAGATTTATCGCACAATCCCCCCGTCGATGGGGTGGTAATTGAGATGCCTTCTTCTCACAGAAGGTGAGAGCCAAATCGGCATATTCTCTCGTGAGTGAAAACTCAATTGAATGAAAACTCCACGAGAAAATCTGTTGACTAGCAAGTGGGAGGGTTTACAGCAGTTGAATAAAATGTATTCAGCCCAGGGACCCACGTCTGCAAAGCCCGTTACACACCTGCATAAGGTACACCACATCAGTCACTGGCTATGTCAATAAGTGCATCGAGGACATCGTCCCCACAGTGAATGTACGTACATACCCCAATCACAAGCCATAAATTACAGGCAACATTCACACTGAGCTAAAGGGTAGAGCTGCCGCTTTCAAGGAGTGGGACTCTAACCTGGAAGCTTATAAGAAATTACTCTATGCCCTCCGACAAACCATCAAACATTCAAAGTGTCAATACAGGACGAAGATCAAATCATACTACACTGGCTCCGACACTTGTCTGATGTGCCACAGCTTGTGAACTATTACAGACTACAAAGGGAAGCACAGCCGAGAGCTGCCCAGTGACACGAGCCTACCAAACAAGCTAAATCATTTCTATGCTCGCCTCCAGGCAAGTAACACTGAAACATGCATGAGAGATGCTCTCATGCTCTCCTCAGCCGATGTGAGTGTAACAGTGTAGATTCCCTCCTTCTCCTCGCCCCTACCTGGGCTCGAACCAGGGACCCTCTGCACACATCAACAGCTGCCACCCTCGAAGCATCATTACCCATCCCTCCACAAAAGCCACGGCCCTTGCAGAGCAAGGGGAACAACTGCTTCAAGGTCTCAGAGCAAGTGACGTCACCGATTGAAACGCTATTAGCACGCACCCCACTAACTAGCTAGCCATTTCACATCGGTTACATGAGTAAGACCTTTAAACAGGTCAACATTCACAAGGCCGCAGGGCCAGACGGATTACAAGGACGTGTACTCCGAGCATGTGCTGACCAACTGGCAAGTATCTTCACTGACATTTTCAACCTCTCCCTGTCCGAGTCTGTAATATCAGCATGTTTCAAGCAGACCACCATAGTCCCTGTGCCCAAGAACACTAAGGTAACCTGCCTGAATGACTACCGACCCATTGCACTCACGTCTATAGCTATGAAATGCTTTGAAAGGCTGGTCATAGCTCACATCAACACCATCATCCCAGAAACCCTAGACCCACTCCAATTTGCATACTGTCCTAACAGATCCACAGATGATGCAATCTCTATTGCGCTCCACACTGCCCTTTTCCACATAGACAAAACAACCTTAAGACAAAACAACCTTTCCCTCAATGTGATCAAGACAAATGAGATGATTGTGGATTACAGGAAAAGGAGGACCGAGCACACCCCTGTTCTCATTGACGGGGCTGTAGTGGAGCAGGTTGAGAGCTTCAAATTTCTTGCTGTCCACATCACCAACAAACTAACATGGTCCAAGCACACCAAGACAGTCATGAGGAGGGCATGCCAAAACCTATTCCCCCTCAGGAGACTGAAAATATTTGGCATGGGTCCTCAAAAGGTTTTACAGCTGCACCATCAAGAGCATCCTGACGGGTTGCGTCAATTTCTGGTATGGCAACTGCTCAGTACACCACTGGGGCCAAGCTTCCTGCCATCCAGGCCCTCTATACTAGGCGGTGTCAGAAGGCCCTAAAATTGTCAAAGACTTCAGCCACCCTAGTCATTGAATGTTCTCTCTGCTACCGCATGTCAAGCGTTATCGGAGCGCCAAGTCTAGGTCCAAGAGGCTTCTAAACAGCTTTTACCCCCAAGCCATAAGACTCCTGAACAGCTAATCAAAAATGGCAACCTGAACTATTTTTATTGCCCCCCCCCCCCCCCCCCCCCCTTTTCTTCGCTGCTGCTACTCTCTGTTATTATGTATGCATGGTCACTTTAATATCTCTACCTACATGTACATATTACCTCAATAACCTTGACACCGATTCCCCCGCACATTGACTCTATACCGGTACCCCCTGTATAAAGCCCCACTATTGCTATTTACTGCTGCTCTTTAATTATTTGTTATTCTTATCTCTTAAATTTTTGTTGGTATTTTCTTAAAACTGCATTATTGTTTAATTAAGGGCTTGTAAGTGAACATTTCACTTGTATTTGGCGCATGTGACAAATACAATTTGATTTGATTTGAGTCCAGATGAAAGCGATGCTCCCTTATTGATATCACTTGTTCAATCCACTTCAGTCAGTGTAGATGAAGAGGAGGAGACAGGTTAAAGAAGAATTGTTAAGCCTTGAGACAAATGAGATATGGATCGTGTATATGTGTGCCATTCAGAGGGTGAATGGGCAAGACAAAATATTTAAGTGCCTTTGAATGGGTATAGTAGTAGGTGTTAGGTGCACCCTTGTGTGTCAAGAACTGCAACTCCGCTGGGTTTTTTATGCTCAACAGTTTCCCGTGTGTATCAACAACGGTCCACTACCCAAAGGACATCCATCCAACTTGACACAGCTGTGGGAAGCATTGGAGTCAACATGGGCCAGCATCCCTTTGATTATTTGTGTATTGTTTTCTAGGTATTATTGAGATAGAAACACAAGCATTTCGCTGCATTTGCGATAACATCTGGCAATCTGTTTACGTGACAAATAAACTTTGACTTGATTTGATACAATGCGTTTGGTGTGTATTGAGAGTATGGACAGTATATGAATAGCAAAGGTGTGTACAGCAGTAGTTTTATAGGATGAGCCATGACTAGGATACAGTATATACATGTAAAGTGGGTAAAACAGCATGTACACATTAAAGTGTTCAGTGTTCAATGACTGTATGTACACAGGACAAAGCAGTGCAGGGTAGAGTACCGGCTAGTGGTAGCCAGCTAGTAACAGTGACTAAGGTTCAGGGCAGGGTATGGGGTGGAGGCCGGCTAGTGGTGACAGTCTAAAAGTCTGATGACCTGGAGATAGAAGCTGTTTATCAGTCTCTCGGTCCCAGACTTGATGCACCTGTACTGTCTCCTCCTTCTAGATGCTAGCGGGGTGAACAGGCGGTGGCTCGGGTGGCTGAGGTCCTTGATGATCTTCTTGGTCCTCCTGTGAGACCGGGTACTGTAGATGTCCTGGAGGACAGGCAGTGTGCCCCCAATGACGCTTTGGGTTGACCACACCACCATCTGGAGAGCCTTGCGGTTGCGGACAGTGCAAATTGCTGTACCAGGCAGTGATACAGCAGGATGCTCTCAATGGTGCATCTGTAGAAGTTTGTGAGCGTCTTAGGGGCCAAGCTTGATTTCTTCAACCTCCTGAGTTCGATAAGGTGCTGCTGTGCCTTCTTCACCACACTGTCTGTGTGAAGGGACCATTTCAGGTGATTTCAGTGATGTGCACACCTAGGAACTTGAAGCTTTTGACCTTCTCCTCCACAGCCTGGTCGATATGGATGGGAGTGTGCACTCTCTGCAGTCTATGATCAGCTCCTTTGTTTCGTTGACGTTGAGGGAGAGGTTTTTTCCTGGCACCACTCCGACCGGGCTCTCACCTCCTTCCTGTGGGCTGTCTCATCATTGTTTGTAATCAGGCTTACCACTGTTGTGATGACAGCAAACTTGATGATTGAGTTGGAGTTGTATGGGGCCCCGCAGTCATGGATTAGCAGGGAGTACAGTACAGAGCAGAGCACAGACCCCTGTGGGGCCCCAGCATTGTGGAAGAGGTGTTGCTGTCTACCTACATCCCTTGGGATTAGCCTGTCAGGATGTCCAGGATCCAGTGATACAGGGAGGGGTTCAGGTTGAGCTGTATTCAATGAACAGCATTCTTACATAGGTATTTCTCTTGTCCAGGTGGGATAAGGCAGTGTGCAGTGCAATGGCGATTGTGTCATTGGTGGATCTGTTGGGGCAGTATGAAAATTGTAGTGGGTCTAGGTTAAGGTGGAGGTGATATGGTCTTTAAACTAGCCTCTCAAAGCACTTCATGATCACAGAAGTGAGTGCTATGGGGCGATAGTCATTTAGTTCAGTTACCTTTGCCTTCTTGGGTTCAGGAACAATGGTGTACATCTTGAAGCAAGTGGGGACAACAGACTGGTATATGGAGAGATTGAATATGTCCGGAAACACACCAGCCAGCTGATCTGCACATGCTCTGAGGATGCGGCTTAGGATGCCATCCGGGCCGCCAGCCTTGCGAGGATTAACACACTTTAATGACTTACTCACGTTGACCATGGAGAACAAGAGCACACGGTCCTAGGGAGCGAAGAAGGCCTGTGTCGGCAGTTAGGTGTTTAGCTTATCTGGAGTGAGGTGTCGGTGTCCTTTAAATGGCTGGATTTCTCTTTATAATCCATGATTGTCTGAGCCGTTGAATTGCGAATCCACTTTGTCCCCGTACTGTCGATTTGCCTCTATGATTGCCTTTTCGGAGGTCATAGCTGTTCAGTTTGTACACGTCTATGTTCCCAGCCACTTTGCCATGGTAAATGCAGTGGTTCCCGCTTTCAGTACTGTGCCAATGCTGCCATCCGTCCTACATTTTTGGTTTGGATAAGTTCAAATTATCACTGCGGGAATAACATCCTTTATGCACTTCCTGATGAACCCAATCACAGCATCAGTGTATACGTTGATGGTATTCTCAAAGGCGACCTGGTACATTTCCCAGTCCGTGTGATCAAAACAATCTTTAAGCATAGATTCTGATTGGTCAGACCAATGTTGAACAGTCCTTACCACAGATGCTTTCTGTTTAAGTTTCTGCCTATAGGTGGGGAGGAGAAGAATGGAGGCATGATCTGATTATCCAAGGTATGTGATGTGCGTGTAGCACAGGAGATGTGTTGATAGAATCTTGGCAGCATTTTCCTCAGATTTCCTTTATTAAAGTCCCCAGCTACAATAAATGCGGCCTCAGGATATGCGGTTTCCAGTTTGCACATAGTCCAGTGTAGTTCATTGAGAGCCGTCACGGTGACGGCTTGGGGGGAATATACACGGCAGTGATAATGACCGAAGACAATTCTCTCGGTAGGTAATCTGGTCGGCATTTGATGGTGAGGTATTTCAGATTGGGAGATGCAGCCGGCAATACATTCGTTCAGCCAATCAGTTTGAAACTATCAGACCAGGGGATCAGTTTGTTTTACGTCTGCTGCATTATCACATCTGTGAAAACCAAGACTGTTCTCAGGGCATACCTAGTTGTAGCTAGATATGTATTTTGGTATTTTATTAGGATCCCCATTAGCTGTTGCGAAAGCAGCAGCTACTCTTCCTGGGGTCCACACAAAACATGAAACATAATACAGAATATCATTAGACAAGAACAGTTCAAGGACAGAACTACATCAATAACAATTTAAAAAGGCACACGTAGCCTACATTTGAATACATACACACAAACTATCTAGGTCAAATAAGGGAGAGGCGTTGTGCCGTGAGGTGTTGCTTTATTCGTTTTTTTAAACCGTGTTTGCTGTTCATTTGAGCAATATGAGATGGGAGTTCCATGCAATAATGGCTCTATTTAATACTGCACGCTTTCTAGAATTTGTTTTGGATTGGGGGACTGTGAAAATACCCCACGTGGCATGTCTGGTGGGGTAAGTGTGTGTGTGTCAGAGCTGTGTGTAAGTTGACTATGCAAACAATTTGTAATTTTTAAGGCATTAATGTTTCTTATGAAAAGAAGTGATGCAGCCAGTCTTTCCTCAACTCTTAACCAAGAGAGACTGCCATGCATAGTATTTATATTAGCCCTCTGATTACAAGGAAGAGCAAGACATGCCATTCTGTTCTGGGCCAGCTGCAGCTTAACTAGGTCTTTCCTTGGAGCACTCGACCACATGACTGGACAATAATCAAGATAAGACAAAACTAGAGCCTCAGGACTTGCTTTTTGGAGTGGAGTGTCAGAAAAGCAGAGCATCTCTTTCTTATGGACAGACCACTCCCCATCTTTACAACTATTGAATATATATGTTTTGACCACGACAGTTTACAATATGTTCAAGTCAGGTTGGGGACAATTTTAGCTTTTCCTAACCGTAACCTAATTCTCCTAACCTGCCACATGAATTATCCTAACCTGCCCGTTTAAATTCTCCTAACCTGCTACAAAAAGTAACTTCTGCTAGTCAGACCCGCCCTGAGAACAGTCTTGGTTTCCACTAATGGGCTAGAGCGCTGCGTTAGGTTACGGGTGAAAAAACTGCTGCAACTTAATTGGCTGTTCCCATTCGGCCCCGGTTGAGATGTGTGTACTTTGTGCTCCCTCTAAAATAATTGGTGCATGACGCCCCTGATTGGGAATTGTAAGAAAATAAGGACAGTTAGAGGAGAGATGTCTTTCTGGCAGTTGGGTTTGTTGTTGTTTTCAGTATTTTATGAAAAAGTAATGTAAAATTATTTTTCTATGGCCACAGAAATGTACCCCTGGTCAGATAAAATCCCTAAACACATATACAGGGCAGACCTCCCCATCAGTTTCAATTTCCATATCTGTCAGCGGGCTACAGGCAAAATGTTTATTTGAAATGAATTGTTTGGGTTTAAGTGAACTGGGACTGGGTTGACTAAAGGCTGAAAGCTGGATGCAGTCAGTACATATCCTCTTAATATTCACAACAGAGAGAAACCCATTGTATCTGACAGGGGCTCGGGACAGCCTTTTAGTATTCACAAGAGCAGTCCTGCTCTTACATTGCACAAATAGCAGGTATACTCTCAGAGGAATAGATTGAGTATAATAAACTGCCTGTGCACTGGGCAGTATGCTATGAGGTGTTTGGTAACAGATGGGCGAATGTGTGCGTCTTGTTCCTGACTGTGCCCAATACTTGGCAAACATATAACTTTGCCAGTCTGTGTGTTGGGAGTGTTTAACCAGGCCAGTGCAGCCTGTCTCTCAGCACTTGCCAAGGTCTCCCTTCCTACCCTGTATCCTCTTGAGCCATCACCGTCCCCAATCATTTGAGGCTCCTTTCGCAATCACTTTCCTAATGCATTTCTGCACCTTTAGGCCAATGTATTGGTAAACTTTGAAGATAATAGTAATAGAAGTACCATTTTTTACATTATATTGTAGTATTTGCAACTTTTGGTTCTTTCTCATTGAAACTCACAGCATCTTTGTTTTATGACTGATATGGTCATGAATAATTTGAAATAATGACTGACGTTGCAATTTGAAATAATTATTCCATGTTAATACTGAGAGACATGTTGTGTAGCACACAAGATCCGAGCTGTGCTCCAATCTCTAGACTTTATGCAAGGCAACTAATATAGAGTATTTTTGTTATCATATCCACCGCTATCAACACTCTTCATGTCCATATAGTATATTATAGTGAATAACTTAACCCAACGATAATAATGTAATAATATTCCAAACAATCCGTTGGATGTTCTATTGAAGCAGTATATGGCTAAACCTGTCTAATGGTAACTGACTGACTTGAATTTCCATGCCTGGCACAGCATTGGGGATGCAATAAAAGATCCTTCAATAGAGGGAAATAGTGCACAGAATCCCTCTGTGAAGCCAGATTTGACAGATGCTTTATTACATTAGAACTGTGAAAAGACAGCAACCCTCCTGCAAAAAACTAAGCCCCAAAAACAATTAAAGGAAACATCCAAAAAGGATGTTTTGAGGCTATTAATGCTGATGTTTTTAAGTGCTGCTCAACCATTTTCTAATCACAAGTGACAGACTTACTCCATCAGCACAGCAATGCCTGCGGATCAATAAAGACCAGCAAATACTGAAATTAAAAACACCAGGAGAAAGACAAATAATGACAATCGTGTATGTTAGATTGAAATTCATGACTCCAGGCCAATTTACTTTAGCAGGACAAAGTTAATTAATTATCATGAACATTTGGTCATTTCAAAGGACAATACATAAAGAGTTGACTAGGAAAGGATGTTTTAGATTAGAATAGTGGTGAGCCACGGTGTATATGTTAAGTGTACAGTAAGGGCACATAATGAAGCTAATGTACTACGAGGTAGAAACATTAGTAGGCACTTTCTGGATGCCACAGATTTCAAGTGAGTGAATAAGGACAACCAATAAACAAGTATCTCATGGTGGTATTGTATGCAGGACATATCCACTCTGCATAATGTTGGAGATCCAATCTGAGAGGGAAACCATACATACTGGGGGATACTCCTTCAGCACAGTTATCTTAAAGTTCTCAACCTGTTTCTATCATTTTTCATTGTCTGGTTCACAGGTAGCCTGTGTGGTTTTCAAACCTCTCTTCTGGGATACCCAAAGGTTTAACTTGTTCAGATTTTTCCTGAACTAGCTCACATGATTCACCTATTCAAGGGCTTGATGAATAGTTGACAGGTGGAATCAGATGTGCTAGCTGTGGAATAGTTAAAAGTGGAATAGTTCAAATACATGGAACAGTTGAGGTTTGAAAACCCCTGTCCTACAGCACCATTTTCCAAACCAGCGGGATAATCTCTCAGCAGGTGGCAACTATTCCAGGGGGGAAGCAGGTTTCAACATAGCAGCTCTGTTGGTATACTGCCTGATACCCAGCTGTTAATTCAGACTGACAACAGGCAGATATCTAGCCGACTAATGGCAGATGGGACTGGAATCCCAGCTTTATAGTGATAAACTATGCCCACTGTGGAGAGGGGGGGCAGAGAGAGAGATGCACTCAAATTAGTATGATATGTTACGTTTGGTATGTATTAATTTGTAGATGTCCATCATCCATTTGGTATGATATTGTACAAATTGTAAATTGTAACATATGTTAAGAATTTGCAGTACTTATGATACGTTACAAATTCCAATATGTTGTGGCTAACGTTAGCTAGGGGTTAAGGTCAGGAGTTGGGTTAAGGCTAGGATTAGCTAACATGCTAAGTAGTTGCAAAGCTGCTAATTAGCTAAAGTTGTCTGCGACGAGATATGAACATGCAACCTTCGGGTTGCTAGACATTCACGTTATACACCACCCTCCTTTTGATTTTGCCTTAAGTAACCTTCTGTCTTATGTAACCATACCAAACAGATCATACTCATTTTAATTTACTTTGTTAGGTATTATCTAGTCTATGAGACCAGGCTGGTAGACATCACATCTACAGGGGTCACCATGTAGCCTAGTGGTTAGAGCGTTGGGCCAGTAACCGAAAGGTTCCTGTATCAAATCCCTGAGCTGACAAGGTAAAAATGTGTAGTTCTGCCCCTGAAAAAGGCAGTTAACCCACTGTTCCTGGTAGGCTGTCATTGTAAATAAGAATTTGTTCTAAACTGACTTGCCTAGATAAATAAAATCTAAGGAGCATTCAGTCCTAAAGTACATCTGTAATGTTACAATGGGCCTTGTCTGCCCTCTGGTGGTTCTATATTACACTTACAAAAATGTATGGCCTGCAGCATTTATGATAGTGTGTGTGAACTTGTGTATATTCAGTTTAGAGCTTCTGTGAAAATGATAAGGCCAAATGAACATCCTGTTTTTTTCTTTGATTTGCACACTTAGTTAGAAAGTCATTGCTGGAAATTGTTATATCAACAAGCCGTCAAGTTCAAAATATTATTTATAATGTCATTTCCATGTGCTAACTCTCATGGAATTTTTTTGTCTTACAGTACTATGTCACTAACAAAATACTGTACATGAAACAAGCAAGGGGTGAGTTTGTGGACAAATGTACTGTTCTGCACTGTGACACCCGCCAGTGACATCCAGTGACCAATAGAATAAACAACAGTGTTCACCAACCAGCCAATCAGCTGGCATTGCTCTTTTCACCTACTCCCACAGTGAAAATCAACAAATGAAGTCTGTCACTTATCAACTACTGCCCCTGATGTTTTAGTAAACTTGTTTGCCACTTCCCCATTTGGCTGGGTCTTATCAGACTGGGCTGGAAGGAAGATCTTGGTCCTCTTACTCTGATAGATATATAGCAAGGCCAGGTAGTGTGTGGTGTGGTCCCACAGGGAGAGGAGAGGGGAAACATGGCAGCCTTGGCGCTGCTCTGTCTGCTGTCAGTGCTGCCAGGCTCCACAGCAATACTAATGAGATCTCCACTGGAGGAGGTAAGTGGAAAACACACGGATGTGGTTGGTGATTCTTCTGTTTGTGACATCTGCAAAGTACATTGACCTCCACAACTTGCGCTGTTTATCGTCCTGCGGAAATCTCTACCTACAGAGAGGCAGATCACAGGTTTCACAGGATCTCAGTTGTATGATACACTTAAAAGTTACATTTTTCAGGGGTTCTGTAGAGATATTATTGTTGTTCAGTTGATTGTGCTCCTCGTGGACATAGGCCTGCTGTAATCTGTCACACTGTGTACAAACCAGGAATGGATTAGTGAATCTAATCCTCATGTTGCTGCTCACAAAATGACCCCAACATTTCATGTGTATCCCCTCTCCAGCTATTTCTGCACTCCCTGGATCAAAAGGACATGGTGTTTTATTTTGGTACTGACTCTGCTACTTCAGGTATGACTGAATAATGACACAGTTTCCATAGGGTTACAGTGAGCTACTGAATCATTATGGTGGATACAATCATTCACATACAGTGGCAAGAAAAAGCCTGTGAACCCTTTGGAATTCCCTGGATTTCTGCATAAATTTGACATAATTTTTTTTATCTGATCTTCATCTAAGTCACAACAATAGACAAACACAGTGTGCTTAAACTAATAACACACAAATTATTGTATTTTTCTTGTCTATATTAAATACATAATTTAAACATTCACAGTGTAGGTTGGAAAAAGCATGTGAACCGCTAGGCTAATGACTTCTCCAAAAGCTAATTGGAGTCAGCTAACCTGGAGTCCAATACATTTCTATTTACCTTTATTTAACTAGGCAAGTCAGTTAAGAACAAATTCTTATTTTTGATGACGGCCTAGGAACAGTGGGTTGACTGCCTGTTTAGGGGCAGAACAACAGATTTGTACCTTGTCAGCTCGGGGATTTGAACTTGCAACCTTTCGGTTACTAGCCCAACACTCTAACCACTACGAGATTGGAGATTTTTGATTAGAGCTGCCCTGCCCCATAAAAAAACACTCACAAAATTTGAGTTTCCTATTCACAAGAAGCATTGCTTTATGCTGACCATGCCTCGAACAAAAGAGATCTCAGAAGACAATAAGAATTGTTGCCCTGCATAAAGCTGGAAAGGGTTACAAAAGTATCTCTAAAAGTCAGTCCACGGTAAGACAAATTGTCTATAAATGGAGAAATTTCAGCACTGTTGCTACTCTCACTAGGAGTGGCTGTCCTGCAAAGATGACTGCAAGAGCACAGCGCAGAATGCTCAATGAGGTTAAGAGGAATCCTAGAGTGTCAGCTAAAGACTTACAGAAATCTCTGGAGATGCTAACATCTCTGTTGACGAGTCTACAATACGTAAAACACTAAACAAGAATGGTGTTCATGGGAGGACACCATGGAAGAAGACACTGCTATCCCAAAAAAACATTGCTGCACATCTGAAGTTCACAAAAGAGCACCTGGATGTTCCACAGAGCTACTGGCAAAACATTCTGTGGACAGATAAAACTAAAGTTGTGTTGTTTGGAAGGAACACACAACACACCAACATCAAAACCTCCTCCCAACTATAAACTATGGTGGAGGGAGCATCATGGTTTGGGGCTGCTTTGCTGCCTCAGGGCCTGGACAGCTTGCTATCATCGACGGAAAAATGAATTCCCAAGTTCATCAAGACATTTAGCAGGAGAATGTTAGGCTATTTGTCTGCCAATTAAAGCTCAACAGAAGTTAGGTGATGCAACAGGACAACAACCCAAAAGACAGAAGTAAATCAACAACTGAATGGCTTGAACAGAAGAAAATACGCCTTCTGGAGTGGCCCAGTCAGTCCTAACCGCAACCCGATTGATATGCTGTGGCATGACCTCAAGAGTGGTTCACACCAGACATCCCAAGAATATTGTGGAAATTAAACAGTTTTGTAAAGAGGAATGGTCAAAAAAATTCCTCCTGACTTTTGTGCAGGTCTGATCCGCAACTACAGAAAACATTTGGTTGAGGTTATTGCTGCCAAAGGAGGGTCAACCTGTTATTAAATCCAAGGGATCACGTACTTTTTCCAACCTGCACTGTGAATGTTTACACGGTGTGTTCAATAAAGACATGAACAACTATGATTGTTTGTGTTATTAGTTTAAGCAGACTGTGTTTGTCTTTTGTTGGGACTTACTGTACTTACTTAGATAATGATCAGATAACATTTTATGACCAATTTATGTAGAAATCCAGATAATTCTAAAGGGTTCATACTTTTTCTTCCCACTGTACAGTATTGTAACCTTTCTCACCCCAGTGCCGGAGTTTCAGCTCATCTGGACAGACTGTGCCTCTACGGAGCTGCACACTGGCCCCTGGCGATGCTCCTTCGAGACCGAAGGGAAGCGCTTTGTGCTGGGGCTCGGGGAGAGGAAGCAGTCCTTCTCCTGTCAGTCCAGATTAGAGACAGCGCGGAACACCACTCTCAACACCAGAAGGAAAAGTCATGCCATGTGTTGTCAGCAGGCCAAAGTTCTACATCCCCCTTCAACTAAAGGATTTCTCACCATCTGTGCCAGGAAAATGGTACGTTTTCCAAGTTAACACAAACAATTCTACAGTTTACTCATTTATTTATACTGTTATTCTGTTATTCATTCATAATTCTCTTAAATTCATTTGGATTGCAAATATTTCTCCATTTCCAACAGCAAGGCCTGGTTGTTGCAGGTAAAGAGAAGGAGAGACTATACATTCAGCCAGTGCTTCAAAAACACATTCATCTGACTGAAGTCAGAAACTGTTCCAGTCCAGGAACACCTCATCTGGTGTTCCACCAGCCATTTACTGCCAGAGGCCCCCCCAGACACTCTCACAGTCAGTGTTCAAGCATTATAGCATTGTATTTAATGTTTCATACTTCATCCTCGCACATTCTATTAGCATACGGCTCTTTTTGTCTTCATCCTGACAGTGAAGAGGCTGCGTCGCCAAAGGTCAGCCATAATGCCTGAGGTGACCCACCTGGAGCTGCTAGTGGTGGTGGCGCCTGACGTGCAGCTTGTCCACAGGCAGGACACAGAGAGATACATACTTACCAACCTCAACATTGTGAGTTTGTCTGTCTGCCTGCCTGTTTGCCTACCTGCCTGTCTTTGTCTGTTTGTTATTGTTTGTGTCAGGCATCTGAATGATTATTGAAAGTGGTCATCCAGTGTTGGTGTGTCCTGCTATCTTCCCACAGGCCTCAGAGCTGCTGAGGGACATGACACTGGGAGCCAACATGAGAGTGCATCTGGTCCGCATGATCATCCTCTCAGAACCAGAGGTCAGTGTCTGACAATGTCTGTCCACCGCACACCACACACACACCTGGGTGGGCCAGTCTGCCATGGAGGCCTGGCTGAGGAGCCAGAATAATGCTTCCCTCTCTGAGTGCTATGTTCTCACTTTCAGCCAGAGATTAACATCTCCACCAACATCTCCTCGTCTCTGACGAGTGTGTGTGAGTGGGCCAGAAGGGTCATCCCCTCTAATGACACTGACCCCCTGCATGCTGACCTTGTGTTATACATCACAAGGTAGGTCATTGTACTTTATCCTGTGCTATTTTTTCAAATTGAATTGTAGTCTGTCTGAAGTTAGAACATTTATATAATTGTAAATCTTGTGGTTTTACTTTACTGTAATTTGTTTGTCCTCAACCAGATTTGATCTGGAGCTGCCCAATGGGAACAAGCAGGTGAGGGGCGTGACCCAGCTAGGCGGGGCATGTTCTAGCCAATGGAGTTGTGTAATCACAGAGGACACAGGCTTTGATCTGGGCATCACCATCGCTCATGAGATAGGCCACAGGTAATTTGAAAAGGAAAAGGCACAATGCTCGCTCACCATTAAAAACCATTAAAAAACAGATTATTTTATTTAAGCAACTATCAAAAGCTTAGGCCACAGGTAAGACATAGTGGCATGAGATAGGCCACAGGTAAGACATTGTCAATAGCATGGGATGAGCTACAGGTAGTAATCTTCACTTCTTTCCCCCAGCTTTGGTATAAACCATGATGGGATTGGTAACACATGCAGCAGCAGTGGCTTTATGATGGCCTCTGATGGAGGCTACAACAGTGTGGATCTCACCTGGTCCCAGTGCAGCAGACAGCAGCTGTACACATTCTTCAGGTAAGCATGCCAGCTGTTTCTCACATGGATTCTTAATAATGAACTGTTCATCATAAGTAGATTACTCTGCAGAAATGTAATAATGGTCAGTGGTACTGTACACAACACAGTGAGTATTGTAGAAGGCTGGTGATGAGAGTAAGATATGTGTTTGTATTGCTATTCTAGTGAAGGCAAGGCTGACTGTGTGAAAGACTTGCCTGTCCTGGTTGGCTCTCTGCAAGACTGGAAGCCAGGCCTTTACTATGGTGTGGACGACCAGTGCCGGATAGCGTTTGGTAGCACCGCCAGGGCCTGCTCCTTCACCAACACTGACCTGGTAAGGCACACATTATGACATTAATGGCAGCCACTTCTGTGAATATACTATCATGGTTATACTGTAGTAATAAGACTGGTTATACAGTATGTTGACAGTATCTATAGCTCTGTCTGGGTAAGGCTTTCCCAGTGTTAATTCTTTCCTCCTGTCAGCCTGTGTGCCGTGTTCTCTCCTGCCACATCAAACCTGATGACAACAGCTCATGTAAACGTCTGCTGGTGCCTCTGTTGGATGGGACAGAGTGTGCACCCAACCAGGTACAGCCTTATGTTATCACTAGTCACATTCCATCATTATGACTATGTTTGGTCAAAGTATGCAACATTTGGGTTGTGAAATGAAAGCAGCCCTGACCTCTAACCCTGCATGTCCTCTAGTGGTGCCTGAAGGGCCGCTGTGTGTCCCCAGACCAGCTCAGCTCCTCTTCCTCTGTGGTGGTGCACGGGTCCTGGTCCAGCTGGTCCCAGTTCTCCCCATGCTCACGGATATGTGGCGGGGGCGTCACTTCCCGGACCAGGCAATGCAATAACCCACGGTAACAAGAAACAAAAGTCAACGCTAATTCTCATGACTCCTCTCAAGTGCAAGTGGTACATTTCTGGCAAATGAGATTAGCGAAACAGTATATTATTCTTGATGGATGTCTTCATAATTTTCATTTAAATAATGTTTTCATTTCCAGACCTGCATTTGGTGGGAATGATTGCAAGGGCAGGGATACAGAGGCGGAACTTTGTCACCAGCAGGTAAAACTCCACAGGTCATGTTTATGTTTACAGTGGGCCTCCGCAGGTCATTTTTACAAGGTAAATTGTTGCACCATTTATTCTGTGCCGTGCGTACTGTAAGTGTATGTATGCACATGTATGGAGCGATTTCAGTGCTAAAAATTGTATTTTTTAAAATTTGTATTAGGATATTGAATTTGAATGTAATATTGTTTTATTTGTAATGCACAAATTGATTCATTGAATTCATAAATTGAACTTGTAATTCATGAATTGAATGTAGTATATAGCATACAGTTTTTCAATTAAATTTCTATTTAATATTCAAAAACAATGAATATTAAAATTCAAAATGTATATATTCCGTTTCAATATGGTAGATATTGCATTCATTTTCTGTATATCAAGTTTACAAACTAACATTCACATGTTAAAATTCAGATTCAAAACTTGTCCTGGTACTTTGCCAGCCAGGAAAGGTAAAGGAGCACAGATATAATCAAACACTCTCTGTGGTAAACTGATGGTTGAATGTATTTTATTCCTATGAATTTGGCGCACAGGAGACCTGGGTTAGAACCCCCATCAGTCAAACTAACACGTCTTCATGTCTCAGGCAAGGTTGCTCATCATATTCATGGATCACCAAACCACCTTTGTTGCACTCTCATTAAATGGGGTGCACAGATCTGCCTGCTTCTTTTTTCCACAGAAAGTGTTTTTGTTGTGCAGTAGGCCTGATTTCGAAACCAGTTAGTTATATTGGTGCCGTGATCTCTAAGTATGAGGTCAAAGGGGGGTAAAATGTAACCAAGATGGTTCGATGAACCACGCTCTTTTGATGACAAAGCTTGCTGGAGACTTGAGTTAGGTTCCTGAACTCATTCCTATGGGCTTTAGCTAAGTGGGCTAACACAGTCTTGTGACATACAGGAGACCTGGTTGGAACCCAGTCAGAGTTAGATTAAGTAAGGAGTGGAAAGGCTATCCTTAGAAGGGCTATAACAGGGCTATTCCACTATATTCTTATCGGGACCGAACTGTGGTTTTTGTGACACTCCCTTCCAATGTTCCCTCTAAAAAATGTTGTCACTAAGCAAATTTCAGGTCTGCTGAGTGCAAACTTGAACGTTGTGAAAATTCTGTACAACTTCCAGATTGCTTTTACTGTGAACACTGAGGCAGTACCTGCTTTAAGTTACAGTTTTAACAGTGGTCAAGTAGGCTACTGTGACTATTTGATCAAAATGATGGAGAAAAATGCTACTCATTTTAACATGGAAATAGCTGTTCTATCATTCAGCCTACAGTAACAGCCAATGTGTGGTGTTCAATGCAGGCCTACATTCCATGATACTTTTGAAAAAAAACATGCAGGGCTTGACATTAACCTGTTTATCCACTTGTCCTTTTCTGATGCAAGAAACTACTTTACAAAATAATATTCCCATACCATTATAGAGAATCAGACAAATTATGCTACCCTCTACCCATTGACTAATTAGCTTATTCAAGCCTGTCTCAAAATACAACACTGCCCCTTTAAGACAAAAAAAAGCTCTTTACCTGACTTGCTTTTCAAAGATGTCTAGAAATGTACATGTTTTGTGCTCTTGTAGGAAGTAATCACTCCCCTATTGCTGACTACAAATGATCTATAGCTGAGCTAATAACTCCCTAAAGCAAAGGATATGAACAAAATGTACACGCGTGGCTACATGCAGCTCTCGCTTTAATCTCAAAACAAGCGCATCTACTCACGACCGCTCATGCTGTAAACACAGTCCAGTTCAAAATAAATGGCACAGATCCATATATGGCAATGGTCTATTTGCATATAGGCCTACTGCAGCTCTGATTGGTTATGCCGCACCAATCTGTGTAGATTATGGGCTGAGTCCTATGCTAATGCATTCTGCCTTCAACAAAATCTCTTGCATAGTTCATTTTGTTTCGGTATGTTGCATTGAAAGTGAATAATATTGCGTTGATTCGATCACAATTGCCACAGTAAAGGGAAACGTTGATAATGTTAACAGGGAAAACTCTAGAACAGTGGTCAATGACGCTGCCGGTGTGATCGAAGCGTAACGCTTCAAACACACTGACAGCGTCATTGCACAAAATATGCAACAAAAGTTCAACATTCACCTTCTGCTCCCATTTCCGTCAAGCCGTCTACGATAAATCCAACGTATGCACCACACCGTACGCACTGCAACTGCCTCTGCAACGCAATGCTGCAAGGCAAATGCAGTGTTTCATTGGAAATGAATGTAATTCTGGTGTACCAAAATGTAATGACGCTGTCGGTGTGTTCGAAGAATAAGAACATAAACCCTCACTCATAAAAACAGCAGCTTTTAAACACTTTGAAATCTCACAGTATCAACTTTGCTGTAGCTTTCTTTTATGCCTGTTACTGCGGACACGGTAATCTGAGCCATCCGTTTGGCCAGCGTTAGACCTAAGTGCACTTGATTTGCTCTCCGGCCAACCGGGAAGGCAGAGTTTGTACCTCCAGACACATGAAATGGTTAAAAAAGGCAACAGTTCATCTACACAGCACACAAGGCAGCTGAATCAGGTGCACCTACCGCCAACAGCCCGAGATGAATAAAAAATAAAAATAAAAATATTTTTTTACAGAAATGTTTGGCGATCGACTTGGAGATTGACCAGTCGATCGCGATTGACCGGTTGGTGACAACTGCTCTAGAAAGTTGAGTAAAATTGAATCTCGTGCTTCTCTCCATGGGCTGATATTTTTTCTGCGTGGCAGTTCTGTTTACCACAGAGAGCATTTGATTATGTATTTTCTCCTCTACCTTTCCTGGCTTGCCAGGAGGCTCTCTCAGGTTTTGAATTTGAATTTAGAGATCTGAATTTGAAAACTGAATCTGAATGCATCCGAGAAGTTGAATATATGAAACTTTGATCAACTTTAAATAAAAGTTTGGAAACTTGATACACAGACAATGAATGCAATATCTACCCTATTGAAGATGAATATATAAATATGAAATTAAAACTGAATGCAATATTCTATTCAAATTATGAATAATATGATCAAATTAGTGCATTACCGATTAAAAAATATGACATAAAAAAAAATCTATATCCTAAATGATGTAATTCAAATACAATTTCTGTTAGCACTGAAATAACTCCATACACATGCTTCGAGTGGAATGAGGGAAGTTGAACTGGAAATAGAAATGTTGCTTCTCTTCAAAAGATTATTATGATCGAAAGTTCAATTGGTCGTCAAAAGGATGTTAACTGAAACATAGGGTGTGAACACAAGCAATGTTCAGGCATTCTTCCCCTCACACTATGCTGTCTGAGTAGCAGTGTGAAAGGACCCAGCTGGCCTTCATGGCAGAGCAGTGCGCCCAGACAGATCTACAGCCCCTGTACCTGTCCCCCAACACGGCCTCCCTCTACACCTGGATCCCTGCTGTAGGCTTTGTCACAGGTGGGCCAAGACATCTTGTCAATGGGGAATGGTTGGGTCATTGGGATGGAGGGCAATAAACAAAGGACAAACTACTACATTACTGACTCCCTCCACTGTATTCCTCTGATTTACCCCCATGACCAGGGGATGAACAGTGCAGGTACATGTGCCAGTGTAAGGGAGAGAACTTCATTGTGAGCCGTGGGTCTCAGTTTGTGGATGGGACTCGTTGTGAACCAGACAGTCCAGCTCCCCTTGGTGCCACGACAGCTTGTCTAGGAGGGACGTGCCAGGTAAAGGCCTGCTTCGGTTTCTCCACCTTAGAGAGTTCTAGAGACGCTTTGAGAAATTATTAGACCTGACATGTCCTCATAAGCTAACAGGAAATAATTTATTCCACTAGCTGTTTGGCTGTGATGGAGTGTTGAAGTCTGGGAAGGTGGAGGATGTGTGTGGGGTATGTGGAGGGGATGGCTCCTCTTGCAGTCTCACCTCTCAGTCTTACAGTGGTGGTCAGGCCAGAGGTAACAGCTCAAATATCCCCATTCTTCAGTCTGGAGAGTGATCATTTCTACCTCCATCTCATTCCAGTAATTAAACTAGATTTTCCCTGCTTAATTGATTCTCAGAGTACGTCACATTCCTGACCCTGCCAGTAAACGCCACTCAGGTTCACATTGTCAACAGGGCACCCGTCTTCACTCACCTGGGTGAGTATCTGGGGTGACCTTGGGTGGTTTGAAAAGAAACCCCAAATCATATAAAGGACAATAAGCAAGGTGTCTGGTGTTTTTACCCATAGCGGTGTTGATTGGGAATCAGTATGTTGTGTCTGGGAGTGGCAGTATTGCGTTAAACATCACTCACCCCTCTCCTCTGGAGGACGGTCGTCTGGTTTATCGTCTGTACCTGACCCCTGACCTCCTGCCTCTCATGGAGGAGCTGCTGCTGCCTGGAACTGTTACAGAGGAGACACACGTTCAGGTCAGCAGGGAGAGACATATTCCCAGACATGGCAACAGACACTCCAAATATCAGAGGGGATAACTGTGAGAGACACATATAGAAGAGGAACAGTATCTCCATTCACTATGTACACACACATATAGAACTTTACTGACTCCTCAAAATAGAAAGGTATATGACATTTGTTTATGGCTCCTACAGGTCTATCGGAAATATGGAAAAGAATATGGAGAACAAACCAGTCCAAACATCACCTACCACTTTTATACTCCCATGAGTAATAATGCTTTTATAAAAGAGATACCCAGGGGCAAGTGGACTGTTGTCACAACATCCTGCTCTGTCACCTGTGGATCTGGTAAGAATCACTTTGAATTATTATTGGATAAATATATTTAGTTTGTTTGTTGTGGGTGTACTTTAGGGCTTTCCAAATGTCACTGTTCTTATAGATCCACTGTTCTCTCTTTTTCTTGTAGGCATACAGAAATCTATGTATGTCTGTATGGATGAAGACACCAAGGAGCATCTGGAGGAGGTCTACTGTAATTCAGCTCCCCTTCTCCTGCTTCAGCAGACAACCTGTCACCTCCCAGCCTGTCCCCCCAGGTCCACTCTACATTCACTGCACATTGTCACACCTAGAACGCTTGGACTTTCATCAAACTGATTGATCAATGTCCTGTGTTGTGTTCTCCAGCTGGGAGATGGGGGAGTTTGGGCCCTGCAGTGCCTTGTGTGGTGGTGGAGAGAAAGTGCGCCCTGTGAGATGTGTTCAAAGGCAAGGAGCAGATGTCCTACAGGTGGCCGTTTCTGAATGTCCACAACACTCAGCCACACAATCAGTGGATACATGCAACTTTCAACCCTGCCCTGCAAGGTATACATATTTTTTATAATCAAATACAACATGTACATGAAGCAAACAAGGTCCAAGTTGCACCATGTAGGTTAATGGCCCAGTACAGTGTTGATATAGAATTCTGGGGGGGTGGGGGCTGTGTGTGACAGGTGGAATGCGTCAGAAGCCGGGGAGTGTTCAGCGGTGTGTGGGCCCGGAGCGGCCAAACGCGTTGTGACATGTGTGCGGTCCGAAGGTGGTCATGATGTTGAGGTGGACCATAGCTTGTGTTCAGGGCTCTTCAAACCACCTGTCTTAGTGTCTTGTGTGATCGATGTCTGCCCTATTGGCTGGGAGTCTAAGGGACAGGTACAGCAGAGATCTATAATACATCTCATAAATGTGCACACTGAATTCTAAGACATCATACTGGAGAAGGTGGAACTTTGACATTCGTTCATTTGTCTTTACCAGGATCAACCTATACTTAACAAATCCCCTGGTTTAAGGTACCGCTCCAGGTACCTAACAGTGTATGTTTGGAGCCCTGTGATAGGCCAATGCTCAAAGACCTGCGGAAATGGTAAGTTAGACCAGGTAATCTCTTCCATTTTTACAAAGTGTGGTACCTTGATCAACACAAGCCTTATACATGTGTAGGTACCCTGCAGGTGTGGTTTTCATGTCTGGACCACCAGACCAGGCTAGCGGTGCCTGAGGTCTACTGTGATGCCTCCAGCAAACCAGAGCCTCACACAGAGTCCTGCAACCCTTCCCCTTGCCCTCCCATGTGAGTTGATCATTTCAAGTACAAGAATGACAGCTCTGTCATAGCAGGGTAACAGCAGTGTGTTTCCCATGCAGGTGGCGCTACAAGCAGGGAGTGTGCAGTGTGTCGTGTGGAGGAGGCGTGGCCCATAGGGTGCTATACTGCTCCCAGGAGACAGAGGGAGATGAGGAGGTGGTTGTGAACAATACAGAGTGCAGTAACATGACCAAACCCATAGCAGTGGTCACATGCAACTCCAACAGCTGTCCAGCCAGGTAAACCATGCAATTCCAACAGCTGCCTGGCCAGGTAAACCATGCATCTCCAACACCTGCCCAGACAGGTAAACGGTAAACACAGACACTGAACACTGGCTGGAAGACCAGGGTAAAAAAGATAATCTAAATGTGGAATTCACCACCCATGGATTTCAGTTTGTCTTGAATGCTATGTGAGTTTCAACAGACAGTGCCATATAGAGATTTCTGTATGTATTGCTGGGTGTAAATAAACTTGAACTTAGGTAATACTGTCCAGGTGGAGAGTGCTGAGGACGGGGGCCTGTACTACGTCTTGTGATCTGGGGTTAGCCAGGAGGCATGTCTCCTGTGTTGAGTATATCCATGGGGAGGACAGTGAGGTGTCTGAGGAGAGATGCCATGCAGCCGTTAAACCTGCTACCACGGTACCCTGTCTGGTGCAGGTGTGCACCTTCAGATGGGACGTGAAAGACTGGAACCAGGTAGGTATAGTGGCCAGTGGTGTTTTCATACATGAGTGATTTATAAATTATGTAGATTGACAAACAACTGTTGACAAACATTTCTGTTGTCTCTCAGTGTTCAGTGCCGTGTGGGTATGGGATCCAGTCTAGAGCAGTGTCCTGCATGGGACCCACTAAGCCTGAGCCCCTCAGCCCACTGCTCTGCATGCACATGCCCAAGCCCATCACCATCCGGGGCTGCCAGATGGACGACTGCAGGGTCTTAGAGAAGACTAGTGCCCTCACCCACACACACACCACCAACACCCCCTCACTAGAGACCAGGGACCAGTTACCCAGTCCCCAGGGCATGGAAGTCACTTCCATGGATGAGGAGCCACTCCTGTCTCCTACTCTCAGCCTGACCCAGACACCCCCGACTGCAACAGAACCGACCACCCCACAGACCACCACAGCCATGCCCACTGTGACACCTAAAACCAGTAAGGTGGCAGAACTCTCTGCTTTTTTAGCACTCATCAGAAAAGGCATAGACCAAGCATTGAGAGAGCTCCATCAGCTAATGTAATAGTTATCTACTGTGTGTCGCTATCTAGGTCTGTGTGGGCAGCTTCTGCTGGAGGAGTCAGGCACAGTGGACTTGAGACATGAGACAGGTCGCTGCATCCTGTCAATAGGCCGGCCCCTGGATGAGGTCATCCACATGAAAGTAGAGTCCAGCTCCCTAAGCTGCAAGAAAAGTGAGAAATGCTATAATACTCTTTGTAAGGTCTATCTATGGCAACCGAAATGGACAACAATAACCCTGTGTGTGTGTGTGCGCTTAGGGGAGTATGTGGCGTTCTATGACAGGCTGGTACTGGTCAGAAAGTGTGACCAGCTTGAGGACACTGAACTGACCTCCAGGACCAACGTCCTGCTGGTGCGCCAGCATCTCTTGTCCCCCGGAAACGGAGTGCTGCTGACTTACAGCAGTCAGAAGAACAACAAGAAGAGTCACCACCAGGGTAACACTGAGCTGCTACTGTATTGGCTGGAACAGAAGGCAGAGTGGCATGTTGTTACAGAGCTGGAACAATAGATTTTTAGAAGGACATATTATTTGGTCAATTTAATACATAACCAACATGCTTCTTACTGTTGCTCCTACAGACTGTGATGTCCAGCTGTTTGCTCCCAGCGGGGTCATTGAGAATCCAGCGATGACCTCAGAGTTGGGCAGTCACACCTGTCGAGTCCTCATCAACGCCCCTCCCTCAGTGAAGATTAGGATCCGGGCTCTGAGCATGGGCCCTGTGGTCAACAGCACAGCAGCCCAGTCCACCTTCATTATGGTCAGGGAGGAGGGAGACTGTTCTCTCTTGCTTTTCAGTATATTCATCAATGCAAACTAGTTAAGTATACATTAAACCATGAATCTTGAATGTTGACATGTATGCCATTGTAGATAACATTATGCCTCTAATACCATCTCCATTAGATACGAGATGTAGACGTCTTGAAGACCAACGTGTTCAAGGGCCAACAGCTTTTTGAATGGCGATCAGCTGGAAACATGGCAGAGATAGAGTTTCATGGCGAGTACCTGCATAGCAATGGGAGCTTCCGAGCTGAATACTCATTCGTGGAGCCTTGATCCGTGGCTCGCATTTCTATTATACAGTATTTAACGAGACAGGAATTTAGGCTGTTACTGGAGAACAATTTGTCCTTAGTTTAATCAGTATTGTCAGAATTTTGTAACATTAAAATAAATGACAGCAGTCCGTCTTTGTTTGTTTGTTTTTTTTGTATAGAAAACATTTACCAAAGTAAATCACAGCAAAACCACTCAGCAACTCATTATTATGGCACATTTGGTATAGTATGGCACACATTTTCAGAACTTAAATAACTTAGAACTGTTTGAACTTATTTTATATATATGAAATAACAAATATGTAAGTCAACAAACTGAATAAACACATCTATAGAATCCCACAAAAATAAATGTTAAGACAGCGCCAACATACTGTATGACTTTTAAATATAACTTAAAACAGACAGATGTAATCTCTTAATTCGATCACTCTGTTGTCGCAGAAGATTTTCCTGCACAGCTTTCTAAAGTTTTCAATTTCCACTTTAAAAATGTCAGACTTGATTTATCCTAACAAAATCATTTATCAACCCCTACAAAAAATGTCCATTAAATAACGCACATAATAATTCACGTTTACTGTTGCTGCAGGATTATTGTCCTGCTGTGAGAAACTGGTCAAATTAAGATAGTACACCTGAAATAGAGTCTCTGCCATGATCTGGTGTGGATCTTTCTTTGACATATGGCGCTTTCTATTTGGAAAAGGATACACCCATTTCAGTCAACATGAAATGTATAACTTTCCATCAGTCATACTCGCTTTACAGTCTTGATATTATTTTGCTTATTACAAGACTGTCTCTCCTACAGGATTTTCCCTCCAACACTCACATCACGTCTACCTGAAGGGCCCAAAATCTTCCCAAGGCCCACCTAATGCATTGCAAAGTGCTTCTCCTCTCTCCATGTTACAGCACTAGATATACCCGGGTGGCTTCAGTTTCCCCCACTACCTCCAGCACAGGTTCAGTTCCACACAGCCATAAAGAGGAGCCATGTCCCCTGTGGGGACTCATTGCTTGGCCTTAGCTGTCTCCTCCAGCAGAGACCTCATGTCTCTCAGAGCCTTCTTCATAGCCCGGCCAAAGTTGGCAGCATGTGTCTCTTCACAGCTGTTGAAGGCTGTAATGGCAATGTTGATGTGGTCTGCCATGGGGTTGTAACACACTCCGTAGCCATCTGGCACCAGTGGACCGAAGCACATCACACAGTCTGTCTTGGCACCAGCCTGGAGAAGAGAGACAGTGAAACATTACCTTTAGCTGTACAAATGTGGGCCAAACCTAATAAACAAATCATTACCAAACCACTGTCTACAATTTGTCCTGTTATATGTTGTATTTTGGGATGCTAAATACCTCACATAAACAGCCTTCATACCTGGCTGGTGGAGAGATTGGGATGCTCAGCCACAGCATAGGCTGTGTCCATGAATATCTCTGGCATGGACGTCAGTTCTTCAATCGCCTGCAACTTCAGGCCAAGGAGATGTCTGTCTATGGCCTGGCCATGAATTGCCTGCTCATTTTGACATACACAAAATAAATATACATTGCAGTGAGTGGGGACAAGCATGGATTAATACAGTAAATGTCCCTTTCCATCAAGTCCTCACCATGCGTGTGTATTCTACGTGGGCTTGGCATGCCTTGTCCAATAGAGAAACCTTCTCTGTGTTCTGTCAACATATGGGATAAACAGACATCATTACAGTAGAGTGACAGTCAGGGTTGATTGTTTATTTAGTGTCAATGTTCAGGTTTCAGAGTTGACCTACCGGTTTAGCTAGGTCCTCCATTGCCTGGACAAATTTGAGAGACTCATTGGAGCAGGAGCGGATTGTGTCTGTTCGCCCAAGTGCAAACATACGCAGGGACGCACTCTCATAGGTGGAACAGCACATCTTATACATTCTGAAACATTGAAAGATCAATATGTCTCATCAATATGTCTCAAAGTGATAGGTTAAGGTACAGTGCCTTGCGAAAGTATTCGGCCCCCTTGAACTTTGCGACCTTTTGCCACATTTCAGGCTTCAAACATAAAGATATAAAACTGTATTTTTTTGTGAAGAATCAACAACAAGTGGGACACAATCATGAAGTGGAACGACATTTATTGGATATTTCTAACTTTTTTAACAAATCAAAAACTGAAAAATTGGGCGTGCAAAATTATTCAGCCCCCTTAAGTTAATACTTTGTAGCGCCACCTTTTGCTGCGATTACAGCTGTAAATCGCTTGGGGTATGTCTCTATCAGTTTTGCACATCGAGAGACTGACATTTTTTCCCATTCCTCCTTGCAAAACAGCTCGAGCTCAGTGAGGTTGGATGGAGAGCATTTGTGAACAGCAGTTTTCAGTTCTTTCCACAGATTCTCGATTGGATTCAGGTCTGGACTTTGACTTGGCCATTCTAACACCTGGATATGTTTATTTTTGAACCATTCCATTGTAGATTTTGCTTTATGTTTTGGATCATTGTCTTGTTGGAAGACAAATCTCCGTCCCAGTCTCAGGTCTTTTGCAGACTCCATCAGGTTTTCTTCCAGAATGGTCCTGTATTTGGCTCCATCCATCTTCCCATCAATTTTAACCATCTTCCCTGTCCCTGCTGAAGAAAAGCAGGCCCAAACCATGATGCTGCCACCACCATGTTTGCCAGTGGGGATGGTGTGTTCAGCTGTGTTGCTTTTACGCCAAACATAACGTTTTGCATTGTTGCCAAAAAGTTCAATTTTGGTTTCATCTGACCAGAGCACCTTCTTCCACATGTTTGGTGTGTCTCCCAGGTGGCTTGTGGCAAACTTTAAAATACACTTTTTATGGATATCTTTAAGAAATGGCTTTCTTCTTGCCACTCTTCCATAAAGGCCAGATTTGTGCAATATACGACTGATTGTTGTCCTATGGACAGAGTCTCCCACCTCAGCTGTAGATCTCTGCAGTTCATCCAGAGTGATCATGGGCCTCTTGGCTGCATCTCTGATCAGTCTTCTCCTTGTATGAGCTGAAAGTTTAGAGGGACGGCCAGGTCTTGGTAGATTTGCAGTGGTCTGATACTCCTTCCATTTCAATATTATCGCTTGCACAGTGCTCCTTGGGATGTTTAAAGCTTGGGAAATCTTTTTGTATCCAAATCCGGCTTTAAACTTCTTCACAACAGTATCTCGGACCTGCCTGGTGTGTTCCTTGTTCTTCATGATGCTCTCTGCGCTTTTGACGGACCTCTGAGACTATCACAGTGCAGGTGCATTTATACGGAGACTTGATTACACACAGGTGGATTGTATTTATCATCATTAGTCATTTAGGTCAACATTGGATCATTCAGAGATCCTCACTGAACTTCTGGCGAGAGTTTGCTGCACTGAAAGTAAAGGGGCTGAATAATTTTTCACGCCCAATTTTTCAGTTTTTGATTTGTTAAAAAAGTTTGAAATATCCAATAAATGTCCTTCCACTTCATGATTGTGTCCCACTTGTTGTTGATTCTTCACAAAAAAAATACAGTTTTATATCTTTATGTTTGAAGCCTGAAATGTGGCAAAAGGTCGCAAAGTTCAAGGGGGCCGAATACTTTCGCAAGGCACTGTAACCCAACTGCTGTTTCAGATGTTGACTGTTTTGTTCATGAACCCCACCTGAAGTAGGCAAGCTGTAGAGCCATTTGTATAAAGGCATCTGGACTCATGTTGTGAGCCTTTGGAACATTTCTCCCATAGTCAGCAAAGTTGACCACGTTCACATCCAGGTCGTGTGACATTCTGGTGAATGAAAGAGTAGCCAAAGAGTGAGAAACACTTCAAAGATATGTTTGAATGGAAACTGCTAGGAACACAAACAGACTCTACTTGCATGTTCATATTCTGTTTGGCCGACTCAATATCCTTCTTGACCTCAGGTGTGATATTGAAACGCAGTTTGGGAGGCATGGGCAGAGGGATCATGGGAGAGCGTACTACCTCCATCCTCCCCCTGTTTAAACAACACAAAGCATTATACTTCAAGAGAGGCAGAGGCACATTCAGTAGCAGGCCAGGGTCATGATTCCAGCTTGGCCATGATCAGTGGGCTTCAAATGGTTGTAAAAATCATTTTCAAATGGATCAGTCACTATCTAAACTTGACAAATAGTGAATCTTCAAAGTGCTTGCTACACTCAGGCATAATGCACCTGCTCTGGTTGGAAAAATAGCCATTGCAACCATAGCAACCAGCGCCGACCTTTTATCTGTAGTACACAATGACCTTGGCAGTGCTGTGTACCATTAATCAATGAATGAAATAAACATATTTTGTTATGCCTTACATGTACTCAACCAAATAGTCCACCAGGAACACAATGGGTGGTCCTTCAGCTGGGGCATGCTCATACACCAGACCACAGGTACCATCTTCACCCACAATAAACTGGGGATTAAATAATACACGTTACAATAATAAGATTTAAAATACATTTATGAATACAGTAGAATAATGCAAGAGACTCTTTGAATAAAAATATGAACATATATCAGGGAGGATGCAACCTTTGTTCTACAGCTTCAGTCTCAAGAGCTCACCTGTAATGTCTTATCAAACCAGCGGTTGCCACTGTTCCAGCGACTCCCTCCACCATGCAGCATCTGGGCAGCGACGCGGCTCTGGTAGCGCTGCTCAGACATCTGTGGCATGGGGGCGTCTAGACACACTGTGAATATGCTCTTCTGGATAGCACGGACAGACTCCTTATTTGTCTTGTCTAAGGAAGAAAACGATACAATGAGCGACCTACAAGGACCTCGAGGAAATCATCGACCAATATGTCTAAAACAGTGTGTGCAAAGTGATAGGATGCATCCAGTCACTCTTACGTTATGTCTCAAGACTGGGTTATGACTAGGGTTTTGTTTATTTGGTGGGTCACTCCATGCGCTCCAAAGACCCTTCTCTAGC
Organism: Oncorhynchus mykiss; assembly: GCF_057628025.1. Classification (NCBI taxonomy): domain Eukaryota; kingdom Metazoa; phylum Chordata; class Actinopteri; order Salmoniformes; family Salmonidae; genus Oncorhynchus; species Oncorhynchus mykiss. The sequence goes on along the minus strand of NC_143032.1, from coordinate 56,070,437 downwards.
ATTCAAGGCTCTCCCTGGCCTCACCCTTAATGAGGTTGTTGTAGGCTTTGCCCCAGGTGTTGCGGTGCTGGGAAGTCAGGATGCCGATAGGCTCCTTGTTGCTCTGCAGGGATGAGTTCCAGATTTTCTCCATTTGCATGTAAATCTGATCCACCGTCAGTGGGGAGCCATCGCTGTTATACACATCCAGGACAAAGAACTAAGGACAGAGGGAGAAGGTCAATCAGCATTTCAGGTTCTGGTTAAGTGGGTTAGAGACAATAAACTAACAATGCAACAATGTTATTGATTTCCTCTCTTGTGTTGTAGCAACATAAAGCAGCATCAAAGAGAGAAAAGCAAAGCAATAGCACACCCTAGTGTACCTGGAAGTTATGGACCACAGTGATGTGAGTAGGGGCCACTTTCCCGATAGCATGGTTGACCACAGTGTCTCTCTTTGGTCCAGGGATACGACAGGAGGACAGGATCTGGTAGTACTGGTCCATACACAGAGGCTTCCCACCCAAATACTCAATAGGTAGGGTCTCACTGTGACACAGAGTTAGAGTAAACTGGTCTGACAAATATATATTAGATGTATATCATTAAGTTATAGAAAATATTTTCTATATCAATATTACTCACTTGTCAATCATTTGTTTGAAGTCCAAAACTCCTGAAATCAATTTAGAAGCAAACCTGAGCAGAAAACATTGATTTACATTTTAGTAGACACGCTTATCCAGAGTGATTTACAGGAGCAATTAGGGTTGCATGCCTTGCTCAAGGGCACATCGTCAGATTTGTCAACTAGTCGGCTCAGGCATTCAAACCAGCAACTTTTCGCTTACTGGCCCAATGCTCTTAACCACTAGGCTACCTGCCACCCTATTGAGTAATTAAGTATGATATATGGTATTTCCTCATCCAACTGAGATTCAGCCTTTTACTCCTCCAGCATCTCATGTTCCATTCACATAATCAACTCCAATACACTTTAGTGCAGTATTGTTTTCCATGTCCTCATATCTCCAACCAGACTTGCTTAGCATGTCCAACTCAGAACCATGATATCTGTCTATTTTGATACTATATTTCTGCATTTATTGAGCTGTCTGTCACTCTAGTCTAGCAGATAAGATGGTGTACATTACAGTACAGTATATTGTTGAATCATTTACTTTTCATATGAGCATGGAAGTCTGCTCTAGTGTCATCTTCTATTGCATGTGTTTGGCACTGTCCGCAATGTTGATTGCGTACGTGTGTCTCCGCGGTCCAAAAAAGCTGAGCAATTCTATGAGCAGCCAATGTGCTTAAAATAGCCAGCATGAAAGGGGAGTCTGTCTAAAGGTCATCTGAAACTCAAGCTTATTCTCAAGTTCAACAGAGCTATGGCGGATTACAACACTGAAGTCAATCACTTTCTACTAACTTTTCTACTAAGCAGTAAGCCTATAAAATGTCCTTTTCACTGATCGGTATAGACAGACCTAAAATGTTGTAGTGCTGGGGGAGGGTGGGCATCTACTGTATAATCTCGTAGCAAGGGCTGGTACAATGGTCTCAGACACGCATGGTTCCTTGTTGCTCACCTCATTTGTCCTTGGCGATCTTGGAAGGTCATGCGGGGCAGGACCACCCCGGGGCTGGAATAGACTGCCACAGGCATCCGGGAATCCAGATAGGCTGACTGCATCCACCACTCTGTCAGCTGCATAAAAATCCACAAACAGCCATGATAATGCTATAGACCATCAACATGACATACTGTATACTGTAGGTGCATAAAGGATATAATACAGGTATCTGTTCCTGCCAATCAACCCAAGATCAACCCAGTGCTCTGCCCTAATAAGTACCCATCTCTGCTCTATGTGACCAGTTCTGTTCTATGGCAGTACCTACCCAGTTTTCTTTGTTGCTAGCTCTGCGCTCCAGGCTCCTCTGCAGCCTGTCTCCCACTCCCTCAGGAATGAGGAACTCCTTGACTAGCTTGCGTGTGTGATCCATCTCCTCCTCACTGAGCAGGGGCTCCAGCATCAACAGGTAGCGCTCAAATGTTTGCCTTAGTGGAGGCACGGGCAGCTTGGGCAAATTGTCCTGGTGATGCGAGGACCTCTCTGGGAGGATGGTCACTGACATCGGCTTGACCAGGCGACATGGCTTCACCAAGCCCGGCCTTAACTGAAAAAATGTTTTCTGTGTCATTGCATTTATAATAAAGAATTTGTTTTGCAATCAATATGACACAAAAATACCACACATACTGTATAGTATCTAGGTTGATATTTAATTTAAGTTTCTGAAATATTAAGTTGATATTCCCATTAGCATATAAAATATATCAGCAATGTTGGGTGAACACCACAGAGCTGATTGGTAGGCCTACTGGCCAGCAACTGTCAACACCATGATACATAATCTAGGTTTGTTAAAATAGAGCCCTCTAATGCAGTGATACATCTAAGCGCTGGGGGTAGTGCTATAGGTCCGGGGTTGTGACAGCAACAGGAGAAAAAATAATAATAATCCTGTTTTTGCTCCAAGGTTATTATAGTAAGTGAATACCGAAACTAAAATGAAAACATTGGAAAAACAATTTAGTAAACTTAAATAAAAATCTTAAATTAAATCATTTGAAAAGCTAAAACTTATATTTGACTGCAAAACGAACTGAAATAAAAACTATCATACCTTTTTTACTTTGCACAGAAATGTAATTGGGTTTTTAAGCTTATTTTCTAATGGGGTTTTCAAGCTTCTGAAAATGGTGGATAAATGCTGCCAGTAGATGCCAATGTTTCAAATAGGCCTTGCTTGTGCATTACTATCACTAGCTATCATGGAAGAAATCCGAGGGCGAGCATGGAGCGTGACTGGGCCAAGCTAGAGCAGCTTGTGAAGTTACTGGAGCCATTCGCGATCCACATCGACCAACTTGCTGACCAGTGACTGGGCCAAGCTAGAGCAGCTTGTGAAGTTGCTGGAGCCGTTCTCAATCCACACTGACCAACTTCAAACTGACAGCCAGTCGCTGTCTGATGTGGTGGTGTGCCTTCTCAACCTTGAGGCACACTTGCTGTCAACTACTGTTGCAAAACAGTTGGCACAGGTCCTCCTGAAGTCACTGTGTGAGCGCTTCGCATGCATATTGAATCCACTAACAGCCAACTTTGATCCAACCCCTGCGGCAGATTGCCTGATGGACCCAAGTGTGTCTCTGGCACTTCGCTCGACAGAGATGGAGCCCCTGATTAGGGAAGCAGAATCTTTTGTACTTCAGAAAATGTGTGAGTACAGCCGTGGAGCAGGACCCCAGGAAGATGCCAGCATGATTATTCCAGCAAGAATCTCGACCACTGTGCTCTTCAGAAATATAACTTCCTTGCATCAAAGATTGTGTCTGAGGTCACTGTCCAGCCGGAGGGTCAACCTGGCAGGGCATTAAGTGTCCCATGTAAGCTGCGGAAATACCTGGAAAACGTAAAGGGGGGCATGTTTACAGAGTCACCTCTCAAATTCTGCCAGGCAAACTGTGCCATGTGGCACTGGACCTGGTTTCTGCCACTGCATCCTAAGTGTTTGTGGAGAGAATATTCTCTGTCTGTGGACAACTGTCATCAGGCTCGAGAAACCAAATGACCACCTCTCTGGAATGCAGTCTTCTTGAAGATAAGCCAGAAAATGTTGTTTGGTTGAAGAGAAACACACACACACAAGCTGGCTGGCTGTCTGTGAACTGATAGATTTGTGAAGAAATATTGTTTTGCTTATGTTTTTTGCTGTTGTTGCAGCTGTTTTTATGAACCCTTTTTAAAGGGGTTAGTCACTGATACATGTTTAATATTACATAAATGTAACATATCAAATGGGCCATGACTTCATTTGTTGTTTTTTCCCTCTCTCTTTCTGTCATATTAAGGTGAAGGTACTTGATTTTTAATTAAGTAGATGTTAGAACAAAGCTTTGGATTGGTGTAACCATGGGCAAGAGAGTTTCCTTCCACCATATTTCTTGTACCAGTCTAGGCGCTTATTCTTTAAATCGATTGATTTATTATTTATGTCCTGGCCATAAAGTTGTAGGGAGTCCTGTAGTGGCCAAAAGCTCCATTCAGGACTTTTGCCGTTATGATTTAGTCAACTGGGTGGGACTTCCGAACTTCCTTGACTGATCCTTTCTGATGACCTGGTTGGCATGACCTAATGACCCGGTTGGAGTCGTGACAACCGTGTCATCAGAAGGGATCAGACAATGATTTTTACTTGAGAAGAAGAACATTGACTATCTCAAGATGATGGCCTCAATGGTGCTGCCCATGCTCTCACCAACGCCATCTTAATAATACAGATACAGAGATGCTATGTCTATCCAAGTCTATGGTTCTGGCCCATCAATTTATGTATTACTGTCCCCCAGTGGCAAAAAGTGACATTGCCAAAAAACAAACAACAGGCCTACAACACATAAATGGTTATTATAAGCTTGGTTTGCTCAGTATGTTTAGAGCGCTGACAGTCAACATTGTTGTAATTGGCTTCAACGAGTATAGGGCTTTACGAATCGCACTTCTCCTCAAATAAAAAGGACAAGGTTCCCGTAAATTGTACTGTATGTGTGATGTACGTTCTAAATAAGCAAGATATAGCCTAGGCCTGTTTGGAGGAGCGCATCTTTGGTAACTGGACAAGAAGCCCTCTTTGGAAATGGGGATGGATACAAGCCGAATGGAGTACGCACACAGCAATGTGAATTGTGAATAATGCAAAAGCATGTCGGCAAAAGCTTCACAAGTAGACGATGTAGAAACCCTTTATGGATAGGCTACTTGTAGACTAACGCATGACCAGCATAAGAAAGACACCAGAGCCATTGCTGTAGCTTTCGTAATAGTAGGGTAAGGGTAGCCCACTAAGGGCTTGTTTGTTAATCAAACCAAAAGGAAAACAAGCAATTGTTTCAGAAAAATAAGGTACATGTTTCGAAATAGGACTGTCACTGGATTATCTCATCTCTCATTCAATGATGGGCATATAGCCAACATGGAGATGCTTTTACGCACAGCCAAAATGATATCAGGAGCTGGCAAAAATAATATCATAGCCGGGATGTCCTTTCACTGTTCGCTGCTGCCAAACTTGATCTTTTAATGAAGCTTTGGTGAATAAGATATATTTCAAAGCGGCCTCACAGGCCAAACCCTTTATCAATAGTCTTGGCTACTTGGCAAATGCATTGGGCATGACAAACAAACTGCCTTCAATAAGAGGAGAGGAGGCTATGCTTTGTTTTTAATACAAGGTTGACGGGCACAAAAAACACATACTTGTATATAGTGCATGTGGACACCCCTTCAAAATAGTGGATTTGGCTATTTCAGCCACTCCCGTTGCTGACAGTTAGTGCACACAGCCATGAAATCTCCATAGATCAACATTGGCAGTAGAATGGCCGTACTGAAGAGCTCAGTGACTTTCAACATACCTTTCCAACAAGTCAGTTCGTAAAATGTTTGCCTTGCTAATGCTACCCCGGTCAACTGTAAGTGCTGTTATTGTGAAGTGGAAACGTCTAGGAGCAACAACTGCTCAGCCACGAAGTGGTAGGCCACACAAGCTCACAGAACGAGACCGCCGAGTGCTGAAAATCGTCTGTCTTCTGTTACAACACTCACTACCGAGTTATAAACACCTTCTGAAAGCAACATCCGTACAAGACCTGTTCGTCGGGAGCTTCATGAAATTGATTTCCATTGCAGAGAAGCTGCACACAAGCCTAAGATCACCATGCGCAGTGATGGAATGGTGGACTCTGGAGCAGTGGAAACAAGTTCTCTGGAGTGACGAATCACACTTCACCATCTGGAAGTCCCGCGGACTAATCTGAGTTTGGCGGATGACAGGAGAATGCTACCTGCACCAATGCATTGTACCAACTGTAAAGTTGGGTGGAGGAGGAATAATGGTCTGGGGCTGTTTTTCATGGTTTGGGCTAGGACCCTTAGTTCCAGTGAAGGGAAATATTAATGCTACAGCATACAATGACATTCTAGATGATTCTGTGCAACCAACTTTGTGGAAACAGTTTGGGGAAGGCCTTTACCTGCTTCAGCATGACAATGCCCCCATGCACAAAGCGAGGTCCATACAGAAATGATTTGTAGAGATTGGTGTGGAAGAACTTGACTGGTCTGCACGGAGCCCTGATCTCAACCCCATCGAATACTTTTGGGATGAATTGTAACGCCGACTGTGAGCCAGGTCTTATCGCCCAACATTAGTGCCCGATCTCACTAATGCGCTTGTGGCTGAATGGAAGCAAGTCCCAGCAGCAATGTTGTAACATCTAGTGAAAAGCCTTCCCGGAAGAGTGTAGGCTGTTATAGCAGCAAAGGGGGGAGGACCAAATCCATATTAATGCCCATGATTTTGAAATGAGATGTTCAAAGAGCAGGTGTGCACATATTTATGGTCATGTAGTGCATCTCTAATTCCATGTGCATATGGGTACTGTGTGTCATGGCTGGATAGGCTACGCTTCCGATGTCAAAATCCATGCCACAGCCAACTGGGTTACCGCTAAGGCCAGCTTTTGGTTGGTTTTAAATATCCCCACCAGTGCATACTGAAATTGGCACTTTGGCGCACGTTTTTAAGGGCACAACTCCGATATTGCCACCCCTCCCACCTCAGAGCGAGCAAGCTCACATAAGACTGATAAATTACAAATCCTGGCGCTAGGGTTTGAAAATAGAAGAGCTTAAACGGATCAACATTTTTAATCAAATAAAATCTTATTGGTTGCGTACACATTTAGCAGGTGTTATGGCGGGTGCAGCGAGATGCTTATGTTTCAAGTTCCTATCAATAAACAAGCACACAATAAACAAAAATTCTAAAATAATAAAAAATGTAGTACAGCAGTACATATATAAATAGTATGTTCTTCTGAAATCGCTTGGTATAGAGGTCCTGGATGCCAAGGAAGCTCGGCCCCACCCCAGTGATGTACTGAGCTGTATGCACCCTCTGTAGCGCATGGAGGTCGGATCCCATGCCAAGCGGTGACGCAGCCAGTCAATACAATTTTGGTTATCTTTTCAGTTTCCTGAGGGGGAAGGGGCATTGTCGTGCCTTCTTCACAACTGTGTTGGTGTGTGTGGACCATGATCATTTCTTAGTGATGTGGACACCGAGGAACTTGCAGCCCTCGACCCGCTCCACTAAAGCCCCGTCAATGTGGATGGGGGCATGCTCAGTTAGTAGTCCTTCTCTTGTCCAGGTGGGATAGGGAAGTGTGCAGTGCAATGGCAATTGTGTCGTCAGAGGATCTGTTGGAGCCGTATGCAAATTGTAGTGGGTCTAGGGTGTCGGGTAAGTTGGAGGTGATATGGTTCTTAACTAGCCTCTCAAAGCACTTCATGATAACAGAAGTGATTGCTACGGGGCGATAGTCATTTAGTTCAGTTACCTTCGCTTTCTTGGGTACAGGAATAATGGTGGACATTTTGAAGCAAGTGGGGACAACAGACTGGGATAGTGAAAGATTGATTATGTCCGTAAACACTCCAGTCAGCTGGCCTGTGCATGCTCTTAGGACGCGGCTTGGGATGCCGTCTGGCAAATGCAATTGCGCTGGCTTAACGCCAGCTGAAAATAGAGCCCAAAGGGTCTGGGCCATTGCAACGGAAACCAGAACATAATAAAACAGACACAATTTTAAGGTTACACAAAGTGATTAACATGCATTTACGTTAGTTTCAATTTAAATACGTGTGATCAGTATAATTCTGTCTGAATCCAAAAACCAAAGCAAACAATAGATTGTTAGAGCAATGTAGGAGCAAATTTTATGACTAAGAAACTTGAGACCAAAGCAACTCTGTCAAGTTTAGTATGTTGTTACACTATTTGTTTGTACTGTGCTTGGCTGTCAAGTTTCCTGACAGCTTCTTCAGGTTAGAATATATACTGAGCGTACAAAAATGACCAGGTGAAAGTTATGATCCCTTATTGAGGTCACCTGTTTAAATGACTTCAAATCAGTGTAGATAAAGGTGAGGAGACAGGTTATTAAAGAAGGATTTTTAAGCCTTGAGTCAATTGAGACATGGATTGTGTATGTGTGCCATTTAGAGGGTGAATGGACAAGTCAAAATATTTAAGTGCCTTTGAATGGGGGTATGGTAGTAGGTCCAGGCGCACCAGTTTGAGTGTGTCAAGAACTGCAACGCTGCTGGGTTTTTCACCCTCAACAGTTTTCCGTGTGTATCAAGAATGGCCCACCACCCAAGGGACATCTAGCCAACTTGACACAACTGTGGGTTGCAATTGAGTCAACATTTTTGAATTTTTTTACTCCACTACATTTCCTAAAGAAAATATTAATTCTTTAATCACATACATTTTCCCTGACACACAGAAGTACTCATTTACGTTTACATTTCGAATGCTCAGGCAGGTCAGCAATATGGTCCAATTGAGTACTTAGCCTATGTATATAACCCGTTGTCATCGCTACTGCCTCTGATCTGGCAGACTCACTAAACACAAGTACTACATTTGTAAATTATGTCTGAGTGTTTAGTGTGCCCCTGGCTGTCAGTAAATAAAATAAATAAAAAAAGAAAGAAAATCGTGCAACTGGTTTGCTTATTATAAGGAATTTGATTCATGGCATTTACTTTTACTCAAGTATGACACCTCAAGTATGACAACTTTCCACCACTGTACTTAACTACATTTAAAACCAGACACTTTTATTTAATACTGGGTGACTCACTTTTACCTTAATAGAAAATGACTGAAGTATCTTTACTTTTACTCAAGGCATGACAGTACTTTATCCACCACTGCAAACACAAATAAAAAGCAAGCTGTAGTCTATATTAAAATATTGCATAATAGTTTAACCCACTGTCCCTCAATTAATTGTTACCAGTATTGATCTGATATAGACATGAACTTTGAAACGGTATCCATGTTGTAGCCTAATATATGGGGTAAATAGGTTACAGTATGCAACCCCCACACACACACAAACACATACATTTACAGCAGTAATAGTGAACGCGCTGCTCTCAGTTATGGGTGCACAACTGCGCATTTATGAATTATAAAAACGTTTGACTCACCACGACTCTCAAAAGAAGACCCAACATAATTGCATAAAAATGACCCCGCGAGGCTTTCGTTGTTGTTTGTGTAAAGAAACACCTCGAGCTGTCATGTCAAGGACATAGCCCACACCTAAAGTTTTACCAGTTGAGAAGTTACTTAGTAATGTCGGACATTTCTACGCCCCCCTCCGGACATGATGGAAAACTATATAGCCTATGTCTACAGCTGGATACACTGTTGCCCATATTCAATCATACTGTCTTGATACATACATTCATGCAGTTGAATACTTTTTAAATAACATGTATTATTTAGTTACCAAAATTATACTACCTTGTTTTGTGGAGGGACATCATTAAGTATGATGGCGTGCCACAGAAATGATGTAAGACATATTTAAACAAAATTAACTTGGTTTACAAAAGGCCGAATTAAAACAGCCTATATTGCCCTATAAAATGCACAATACACCTGGTAATTTTCTTATAATTTCACGGCAGTGATATCTATAAATTTCTTGTGCAAAATAGGTGTAATTATGTTCTATTATCGCATGGTGGAGCTCGTTCTGCGTCACACATTCGTGCCGATCACATGAAGGCAACATGCTGGTGCAGGATCAAGAAAGGGCCCTCTCCGCAAAAGTGAAATTGAGTTCAACAGCTTTTAAAATGAGAGGAGAAGAGTGTTAAGTGTGTAAAATACATATTTTATTTGAGACCAGCAATGGAGTGTAGAAAAAGTACATGTGTGTCGATCAAAAAGCTTCAATTGCTCTCGTCCATGCACCGCTGCACGCCAATGCTTGTTTGCAACAGTTTGTTTGTCCATTAACTAGGCCTACTTGTTCCAAGTCCGTTTGCCAGTTCAACAGCTCATTAAACCCCGAGTCTAACACTGACATGAGATTGGAGATGTTATTTGTGTCCAGCTGTTCGGAATTACAACAATAAACGTCCTCAGACCTAATCTGTTTGCATGACATGGGCAAAAAGTCAGACAGATAATCGGAATCAGAAACATAACTTGAGTCAATTTTTCGTTTCTTAGGTGAACCTTGCAAGCACTGACCATGTTGTTTAAAAGACAAGCAGTAGTCTGCGTGGAGATATCCATAATCGACAGTAGTCACTACATGTGTGTCCAAGTCCAATACAGTCTTTTGATTGTTGGGTGTGTTTGAAATAAGAATGTCCCGTTTGAATGTGTAAGGTTCGGAATAATAGTCCCAGTTGATTTCCGAGTCCAACAGGTTAGAGTCACAATGACGCACAGGAGCCATGGGACAGGCAATTACCGTCTGGGTGTACGCTTCGGGCACCATTGCTGGGTTAAAGTCACAATGACGCACAGGAGCCATGGGACAGGCAGGTACCGTTTGGGTGTGCGCTTCGGGCACCATTGCTGGGTAACCAGCCGACTGTGGTGCTGCGCAGTGGTAAGTGTCCAACGAATCCCCGCTGTAGTTGCAGCAAAACTCACCAGCTATATCGTCGCAGTTCCCGGTCAATTCAAATGTGTCCTGCTTTTCATCAGAGACTGTCCTCATCTCCCCGTTCTGCTGTATGCTGTACATTCCTGCGAACTCCACGCTCATGTAAAAGTCTCTAGCGTTCGCCAGGACGTAGGTAACTAGCAGGTTCTTGTGGAGCTTGATACCTCCTCTCTGCGTCCTGGAGTTATGGATTTTCTGCAAAGAAATGGAGATAATATTCTGTGCGTCAATGGCACATTCCTCCATCATTAAAAATGTCCAACTGTTTTTATCTGATACTAGTGAAAAAATAAACGAATCTGTGCGTAAAAATAGCAATAATCTGCCTAGAGTTTAATCAATTCGTGAAGAACATCTGAACATGCTTTCCCATACTTTCTGGAAATGGGCATGATGTCCCTCATTGCTGTGAGAGATTTAAAGCTATTTCGCATAGGTTACTCCCCATTGATGTTTCCACCAACAAAACCGCGGCGTCGTTAAAGAATGGCTTGCTTGCCACGCCTTGTAGTAGGTACTAACCAATGAGAGAGAGGCTGTTATTCTACTGTTCAAATATGTGTGCCAAAAGCGCACAGCCTACTAATGCATTAGTAGGCTACACTTTCATCTCCCCAACGGTAATTTATGGATACCCATGGTATTGCTGTTATTGCAATATATTACGTTTATCATCAAACATACCATTTAATCAAATTACATTTAATCAAATGACTATTTCAACTCATCCAACACACAACAGAGTTATGTTGAATGAGATGTGCAGAAATGAATTGAATAATGAATGACTGAATCTGCTGCACACACACAAACACACAAATACACACACACACACACACACACACAACACACACACACACAAACACACACACCGAGATGCACATCTGCTGATAGAAGACAGATGGATGACATCATATTGGTCACCTGAAATAAAATAACATTTTATTGGTCACATACAGGTGTTTAGCAGAGGTTATTGTGGGTGTAGCGAAACGCTTGTGTTTCTAGCTCCGACAGTGCAGTAATATCTAACAAGTAATGTCTAACAATTTCACAACATATACCCAATACACACAAATCTTTCATATTCTGCCAAATACTGTAGGTTACTGTAGAATTAACCACTTAGGTGAAAAAATAACAGAATTAAGGCTATGATGCCCTGATAAAACTGTAGGTCAAATTAGTAGTGTGTGATAGTAAGTCTGTCAGTGTATAGCAGTGCTTAAGTGTATATTTTCAGAATGTCCAGAATCAGGGAATCAAATGAGTGTGACTCCTTTTGACTGTCTTTGAACCTTGATACAAAGGATTTCCCCCACCCACAAGGTGATCATTTGGTTTGCTATAGCCTCAGTCTTTCAAATGCAACGCATCGGCAGAGATGGAGGCATGCAGTAACAACAATGCAGCCGACTACCATTACACTCAAGCCGGTGTTGTTTGAGTTTTTAACTGTAATAAAGGATGGGAACTACAATTCCAACGTATACTAGAGTAAAAAAGAAACCTGATTTCACCAATGTTTGATTTAAAAAACTCAAATTCATCCACATCCATTTTTTTTTCTTTGTTTCTTGACACTGCCATCACAAATGTCAAGTCAGGGCACATACATGACAGTCGCACACACACAGTTAACATCTCTGTCAAAGTGGGGCATAGTTACAGCACCAAGCACTATCAGGGTGCAGGTCAAATGTTTAACACCATGTCCACCCTCTTTGACAGACAGAGAGACAGCCAAGTCAAGGGCGCTAAATGCAGTGACCTGCAGCGATACACCTGTTTATGTGCCATCCGTGTCTAACTCTAAATTAAATTAAATTATTGTCATTTAAAGTAGACACTAAGCAGCAGTATAAAAATGTCCATATTATAACATGTTAATGTGTTGGATAAGAACCTATACTCACCCTGAGCACAATTGACAATAGCTCCCTTACTTGTTCAACACTGCTAGATGGACAGACCAAGGAGAAACAATGCAAGGAAGTAGACAAGTGGTACAGTAGTAGCCTCAATCGACTCAGAGAGAAATAATGGCCTTAACTAGTGATAGGTAAGAGGGAGATGGCTATTGAAGGCCTTAAGGTAAAGATATCAAGAGGAAAGAATCTACACAGAAAAGAATTGTGCCAACGACTTGATCTGCATACTGTTACAGAAAACAACCCTACGGATTCTCTGAATATCACAATCAATTCTGTTTCAGTTGTCCATAGAGTGGACCCATTCCCAAAACGGCAGCTAGTAACAGTACAGTGCTACGATCTGTTTTGACCTGTAGAGAAAATAAAGTGATTACTGTCTCAGAGAGTAGTAGCATGTGGTTTCGGTGACACCTTGTGCATCACAAGGGTTATTGATGTATAAGCATGATAAAATATATATATATATATATATATATATATATGTGAAAAGAGGATGGGAAGAGTATAGTTCTAAGACTAGATCTCTGATCAGGGTTAGCTCTTTGAATTTTATACATTTATTAAATGATCTCAGTCAACTACCTACTGTATATAAACTTCTAAAATGCAAACTAATCATTTCTAATCCCTGCAATGCAGACTGATTTCTGTGTAACAGGGAAGAGGGAAGGTGATGAAAGAAAAAAAGATTGAGGCTGTTGGCTTGTAAAGATGCATACAATTGCCTCCATCGAGCAAGTGTGCTACATTTACATATGCATATGCAAGGTTACTGTGAGGGTGGAACAATAAGGAGAGAGGGAGAGAGAGAGAGATGGATGGATGGCTGGCTGGCTGGCTGGCTGGCTGGCTGGCTGGCTGGCTGGCTGGCTGGCTGGCTGGCTGGCTGGCTGGCTGGCTGGCTGGCTGGCTGGCTGGCTGGCTGGCTGGATGGGGAAGAGCAGGATATGGTGTTGTATTAATATTTAACCACTCAGGGAAGCATCCTTCAGAAGACTCTTCTGAAGAAGAGCAGAAGAGACTAAACCTGCAACCTCCAAGGAAAAGTCAGATATATAATATTTAATGCAAATTGAATAGAAAGTTGTAAAGATTATATATATATTGACACAATTTCTCTGCCAATGCCACTCCCATTTCAGAACGACTGAAAGCTCTAACAAAGACAGCGAAGGTTGGTTTTGTAAACCTGTGGGTTCATTTTTGGAGCTATAGAACCCGTCTTTGAACCATAATACACACTGCAGTGTTTAATATTAACAACATCAGCCACTGTAGCTGTTTATTTGTACCATGAAAGTTATACTGCAAGGGGCACATTCATAGGTTCTGTACTCCTGAAAACAAAAACAAAACTTAAGGAACAGGTCAGATTTAGCTTTTATAACCACAATATGTAAATATATGAACAAATAGCAGAGCATTTACTACTGAAGGTCTTTGCTGTTAAATGTGGCAAACAGATGTATGAAATTCAATCCATTCACACATGAAAACATATGTTGAATTTAACACAAGTGCTATGAAAAAAAGAAATGAGTAAAAACATCTGAAAATGTAGCCGAAGTCATAAAGTCATAATGTTTCCATGTGTTGTGTATGTGCACGGCACACTGAGAGCAAAATAATGAAAAGAATTCAGGCTACATAAATCAACCTTGTGTTTCAGATCATATGACACTTACTCTCTATGTCCTTTATGTTATTTCCAACATATCCTGTTACTAATTTCCTCCCACAGTTTTACATTTCCTGTGTGAAGGATCACCTGTACAGAATGCACTGGTTCCCTGCCTCATGCTTAGACTGGAAAACAGGAAAGGGTTCAAGGCTGTCCAACATGTTGGCTACTATTCACACACACAGTCATGTGAATCCCAGCATGGCAGTACTCCCAATTCTCAGACCAGTAAATGGTGTTTTATCGAGCTTCTTTGCATGAACACTGCCAGAAATGTTAACTCCAATGTTGAATGAGGTACAGCCATATTTCTCAGATATTCCATACTGCCAGGACATGCTGTTTTGTCAGCATGTCCATTACCTACAATCAGTCACATTGGCTTAGCCCAATTAATTAGCAGTTATTACTATGGTTCCCTGTTCTAAGGGACTTCATCTCACGTGTTCTGATATGACACGATGATCAATAACATGGTGCCCTGTAGGGTGTCCCCTTGACCATGTGCGTCTCAGACAGTCAGTCACTTCACTGTACAACTGGGGCTTGCTCGATTGTGGAAGCATGCAGATTTATGCCTGAGTGATGCTAGCTAGCTCCTGCATATTTGACGAAAGCCTTGTTTGCATATACCCTCTCTTTCGCTACATCTTCCTCTCCCCCTTTCCCGCTCTTCCTCTCTCCATTTTTTGGAAGCGTCACTTTAATATGTATGCAAATGGTTTGTGCTCCATGCGTTGATTGTGTGGCCTCCTGTAGTCAGTCAGTCAGGCGGTAGGTGTGGGGAAAGGATTTTGTATTCATGAGACTGCATCAGTCTCTACCAGCTTAATGCGAGGGACTGTGACTGGCAGAGGCTCTGTAGTGCAGCCAGAGTGCACTCTTACTGCCTCTCTGTGGAAGTTATGCCAGTAACAAACGATAGAGGAAATCTTGTGTATGCCAATGCACTATTGCCACTGTACTATTCTTTCTACTTTGATACCGGCCTTTGTGAAACAGTTACTCACTGTATCAGCACATGACCCTATACCTGTAGATCAGGGGTCTTCAACCTTTTCTTCCCCAGGGACCCCCGCCGAGGCAAACTGGTGACCCAGGAACCCACATCATATTATGTGAAACAATTATATATATTTTTTCATATATTTTCTTATTATCAGGTGAACGATAATGGCAATGAGAAGTAATCAACATTTTAAAATGAATAGATTTAGTGATCGTTTTTCATTATTTTGAACTCCCCGCATTTTAACTGGAAGAGAAAGTTTAAACTAACAAAGCTTAATAGCTAGAAAAAGGTAACTCCAAAGACATTTTTGCTAAAATCAGCTGTTTAGCTGGTTAAGCAAAAGTGAGCCATATGTTGGCAAAAAATGAATGTCCAAGTCAAGAAACATTACCAGTAGCCGTGAACACTTGCCTTGACCTGTCCTTGGGATAGCTACAGATTGTAACACCAGATAATGTAATTTAACCCAAAACAATTGGTATCTATTATACTGGCTGTAACAGGTTTGCCAACACAAAATGTTGCCAGATATTTTTCAACTAACCTTGTATTCAGTGGTGCAAAGTACTTAAGGAAAAATACTTTCAAGTACTACTTAAGTCGTTTTTTGGGAGGTATCTGTAATTTACTATTTATATTTTGAACAACTTTTACTTTTACTTCATTATATTTCTAAAGAAAATAATGTACTTTTTACTCCATATATTTTCCCTGACACGTGAAAGTACTTGTTACATTTTGAATTCTTAGCAGGACAGGAAATTTATCAAGAGAACATCCATGGTCATCTCTACTGCCTCTGAGCTGGCAGACTCACTAAACACAAAGCATTTGTTTGTAAATTATGTCTGAGTGTTTGCCCCTGGCTATCCGTAAATAAATGTAAAAACATGAAAATGGTGCTGTCTGGTTTGCTTAATATATGGAATTTGAAATTATTTATACTTTTACTTTTGACACTAAGTATGTTTTAGCAATTACATTTACTTTTGATACTTAAGTATATTTAAAACAAAATATTTGAGACTTTTACTCAAGTAGAATTAGACTGGGTAACTTTCACTTTTACTTGAGTAATTTTATATTAAGGTATGTTTAGCTTGTTTAACTTAGTATGACAATGGTTACTTTTTCAACCATTGCTGGTATTGGCGATACTATCTTCGTCCTCGATTCATGGAAACAATAGTCTCATAAAATGTATCTGTCCAGTTGCCCTCCATTTGAATTTAGAAAATTCTCTGTTATTAAAATAAATAATGGTTTTGCTCCATGAAGAACTCCAACAATGTGTAAGCCGCCATCTTATCTACTTCAAGTCTTCTCTCAATGATCGAGACAGGTGTCTGTCATGACATGCAGCACGAATATGAAGCGAGGGCCAGCCAACAAGAGCATACAGTTCGCAGTGCTGGGTAGTATATGGGGCTTTAGTGAAAAAACGGATGGCACTGTGATAGACTACATCCAATTTGCTGAGTAGAGTGCTGGAGGCTATTTTGTAAATGACATCGCCGAAGTCAAGGATCGGTGGGATAGTCAGTTTTACGAGGGTATGTTTGGCAGCAGGAGTGAGGGATGCTTTGTTGCGAAATAGGAATCCGATTCTAGATTTAATTTTGGATTGGAGAAGCTTAATGTGAGCCTGGAAGGAGAGTTTACAGTCTAACCAGACACCTAGGTATTTTTAGTTGTCCACATATTCTAAGTCAGAAGCGTCCAGAGTAGTGATGCTAGACGGGCGGGCGGGTGCGGGCAGCGATCGGTTGAGGGGCATGTTTTTAGTTTTACTTGCATTTAAGAGCAGTTGGAGGCCACGGAAGGAGTGTTGTATCGCATTGAAACTTGTCTGGAGGTTTTTAACACAGTGTCCAAAGAAGGGACAGAAGTATGCAGAATTGTCAGAAGTATACAGAATGGTATCGTCTATGTGGAGGTGGATCAGAGATTCGCCAGAAGCAAGAGCGACATCATTGATATATACAGAGAAAACTAGTCGGCCTGAGAATTGAACCCTGTGGCACCCCCATAGAGACTGCCAGAGGTACGGACAACAGGCCCTCCGATTTGAACTCTATGTGAGAAGTAGTTGGTGAACCAGGCGAGACAGTCATTTGAGAAACAAAGGCTGTTGAGTCTATTGATAAAAATGTGGTGATTGACAGAGTCGAAAGCCTTGGCAAGGTCAAGGAAGACGCCTTTAGGGTTATACCTGGTAGGTTGCTTGATAATTTGTGTGAGATTGGCATCTAGCTTAGATTGTATGATAGCCGGGGTGTTAAAACATCTTAAGGTATAGGGGGCAGCATTTTCACTTTTGGATAAATAGCGTGCCCAATTTCAACTTCCTGCTATTATTAGTAGATTTGGATAGAAAACACTCTGAAGTTTCTAAAACTGTTTGAATCATGTATGTGAGTATAACAGAATTTATGTAGCAGGCAAAACCCAGAGGACTAACCGTTCAGATTATTATTTTTTGTTAGTCTCTGTCTGTTCACTGAGTTCTCATTGGCAAATTATATTTCTTAGGAACCTGTTTTCAGTTCCTACCGCTTCCAGTGGATGTCACCAGTTTTTGGAATTTGGTTGAGGTTATTAATTTGTGCAATGAGGAAGTAGGCCATCTAGGAACTGGGTAACACTGTTGAGTGTGCGCAAGACGTGAAAAGTAGCATGGTTTGTTGTCTTCCTGTATTGAACACAGATAGACCTGTCTACAATTTGATTGATTATTAACGTTTAAAAATACCTAAAGTTGTATTACAAAAGTAGATTGAAATATTTTGGCAAAGTTTATAGGTAACTTTTGAAATATTTTGTAGTGACGTTGCAGTTTTTGGAAGCTGTTTTTTCTGGATCAAATGCGTCAAATAAATGGACATTTGGATATATATGGACGAAATTAATCGAACAAAAGGAACAATTGTGATGTTTATGGGACATATTGGAGTGCCAACAAAAGAAGCTCGTCAAAGGTAATGCATGTTTTATATTTTATTTCTACGTTTTGTGTAGCGCCTGCAGGGTTGAAATATGCTACCCTCTTTGTTTACTATTGTGCTATCATCAGATAATAGCTTCTTATGCTTTCGCCAAAAAGCCTTTTAAAAATCTGACATGTTGGCTGGATTCACAACGAGTGTAGCTTTAATTGAGTATCTTTCATGTGTGATTTAATGAAAGTTAGATTTTTATATAATTTTTTTGAATTTGCTGCGGTTTTAAGTATATCCCACTTTAGATAAATGGGGGGCAATTAATTCACATATGGTGTCCAGGGCACAGCTGGGGCAGAAGGTGGTTTATAACAAGCGGCAACAGTGAGAGACTTATTTCTAGAAAGGTGGATTTTTAAAAGTAGAAGCTCGAACTGTTTGGGCACAGACCTGGATAGTAAGACAGAACTCTGTAGGCTATCTCTGCAGTAGATAGAAACTCCTCCCCCTTTGGCAGTTCTATGTTGGTAGAAAATGTTGTAGTTGGGGATGGAAATGTCAAAATGTTTGGCCTTCCTAAGCCAGGATTCAGACACGGCTAGGACATCATGGTTGGTGGAGTGTGCTAAAGCAGTGAATAAAACAAACTTAGGGAGGAGGCTTCTGATGTTAACATGCATGAAAGAAAGGCTTTTACGGTTACAGAAGTAAAAAAAATGATAGTGCCTGGGGAATAGGAGTGGAACTGGGGGCTGCAGGGCCTGGGTTAACCTCTACATCACCAGAGGAATAGAGGAGGAGTAGGATAAGGGTACAGCTAAAGACTATTAGAACTGGTTGTCTAGTGCGTTGGGGACAAAGAATAAAAGTAGCAGATTTCTGGGCGTGGTAGAATACATTTAGGGCAGTGGTATGGTAGGATGTGAGACAATGGTACAGACAATGGTATGGTAGGATGTGAGTACAGTGGAGGTAAACCTAGGCGTTGAGTGATGATGAGAGAGGTTTCGTAAGCCAGGTGAGGTCTCCGCATGTGTGTGTGGTGAAATAAAAGAGCCATCTAAGGCATTTTGAGAGGGACTGAGGGCTTTACAGTGAAATAAAACAATAAAATCTAGCTAAGACAGCAGTAGACAAGGCATTAGAGAGAGGCATAAAGCAAACACAGGTGTTGATCAGGAGAGCTAAGACAACAATGGGTAGATGGCGATGATTGGGCAGAGCGGGTCAGTTAAGTACATGCAGGACCTGAGCTTGAGGCTGGGGCCGACAGGTAAACAAAATGAGGTACAGTGTTATTGAAACAGTCCAGGGGGCATCAGCTGGGTGATCATAAGGTCAAAAGAGCAGCAGTCAGGGTGCTGTTTGGTAGTCACTACTACGCTAGGTGAGAAGGGGACACAGTGTTCAGAAAAGCTAGCGGGACAGGGCTAGTAGATGGTTCTTTGGCGACATCGTAACAGAATAGCTTGTTGAGACCACATCGTCAGTTCAGTCGTGATGGATCGGCGGGGCTCCGTGTCGACAAAAAGGGTCCAGGCCAATTGGCAAAGGAGGTGTTGTTGCCCTAGAATTAGCTTGTATATGGGCCTAGCTCAAGGCTAGCTGGTGCTTGTTTTGGAACAGAGGTGTTAGCTAACAGTAGCCACTTGTTTGCAGCTATCTAGCTGTGATGATCCGGTGTAATGATCCAGAGTGGCATGAATCTGGTGATTGGTAGAGAGAAGGAGTCCCAAATGCTCTGGGTTGATATCGCGCTGAGCAGATAGACAGGAGTTGTTCGAGGTAAGGCTGGCTGGTGACCGAGAAAAAGGTGAAGACCGCTATCCGTGGCTAACAAAGACTAGTAGCTAGTTAGCTGGCTAGCTCCTGATGGAAGTTCCAGTTATAAGGAATAAAAATGTTAGATCCGTACCACATTGGGTGAGACGGGTTGAACTGTAACTCATTTAGCATTTTTATTTTTTGTTCAGGATATACATGTATTATGTAATCATATAATGTGTGCATGATTAATAGCATAGATATAATTTCTAAGCAAACATCTGGAGGCAGGGCTTACTCCAAAAGAGCTCCATTTTTATGGAATGGTCTACCGACAAATGTGAGATACGCAGACTCGCTCTCAACCTTTAAGTCTGTGTTGAAGACTCATCTCTTAAGTAGGTCCTATGATTGAGTGTGGTCTGACCCAGGAGTGTGAAGGTGAACAGAAAGGCACTGGAGCAATGAACCGCCCTTGCTGTCTCTGCGTGGCCAATTCCCCTCTCTCCACTGGGATTCTCTGCCTCGAACCATATTACAGGGGCTGAGTCACTGGCTTACTGGTGCTCTTCCATGCCGTCCCTAGGAGGGGTGCGTCACTTGAGTGGGTTGAGTCACTGACGTGATCTTCCTGTCTTGGTCGGCGCCCCCTTTGGGTTGTGCCGTGGCTGAGATCTTTGTGGGCTATTCTCGGCCTTGTCTCAGGATGGTAAGTTGGTGGTTGAAGATATCCCTCTAGTGGTGTGGGGGCTGTGCTTTGGCAAAGTGGGTGGGATTATATCCTGCCTGTTTGGCCCTGTCCGAGGGTATTGTCGGATGGGGCCACAGTGTCTCCCGACCCCTCCTGTCTCAGCCTCCAGTATTTATGCTGCAGTAGTTTGTGTCGGGGGGCTAGGGTCAGTCTGTTATATCTGGAGTTTTTCTCCTTTCTTATCCGGTGTCCTGTGTGAATTTAAGTATTCTCTCTGTAGATCTCTTTCTTTCTTTCTCTCTCTCGGAGGACTTGTTGCACCCTCGACAACCACTGTGATTATTATTATTTGACCCTGCTGGTCATCTATGAACATTTGAACATCTTGGCCATGTTCTGTTATAATCTCCACCCGGCACAGCCAGAAGAGGACTGGCCACCCCTCATAGCCTGGTTACCACTCTAAGTTTCTTCCTAGGTTCTGGCCTTTCTAGGGAGTTTTTCCTAGCCACCGTGCTTCTACACCTGCATTGCTTGCTGTTTGGGGTTTTAGGCTGGGTTTCTGTACAGCACTTTGAGATATCTGTCACGTTCTGACCTTTATTCCTTTGCTTTGTCTTTATTTAGTATGGTCAGGGCGTGAGTTGGGGTGGGCAGTCTATGTTTGTTTTTCTATATTTTTCTGTGTTTGGCCTGATATGGTTCTCAATCAGAGGCAGCTGTCTATCGTTGTCCCTGATTGAGAACCATATTTAGGTAGCCTGTTTTCCTTTGTGTTTTGTGGGTGGTTATTTTCAGTCTTTGTGTGTCTGCACCAGATAGAACTGTTTCGGTTGTCACTTTGTTGTTTTGTATTTTTGAAGTGTTCAGTTTCTTATTAAAAAGATGAACACTAACCACGCTGCGCTTTGGTCCTCTCCTTCTTCCCAAGACAACCGTTACAATATCAGCTGATGTAAGAAGGGCTTTATAAATACATTTGATTTGATAGCATGCAAAGCTTGCAGGTCTATGGAAATCTTCACAATTTCTGTAATAACTTGTCAGAAACTCAAACAGCATTAATCACTTGCACCATGTACTGTACTTTTAATAAAATCTCAACTGCAATTCAGGTGTGTGCTTAGTCACCTTTTGTACTTCCTGTTTACCCACGACTGCATGTCCACGCACTACTCCAAAACCATCATCAAGTTTGCTGACAACGGTGGTAGGCCTGATCACCGATAGTGATGAGACAGCCTACAGGGAGGATGTCAGAGACTTAGCTGTGTGGTGTGGTGCCATGACAACAACCTCTCCCTCAAAGTCAGTAAGACCAAGAAGCTGATCGTGGACTCAGGAGAAAGAGGGGAGAGCTCGCCCCCATCCACATCAACAGGGCTATAGTGGAGCAGGCCGAGAGCTTCAAGTTGCATGGAGTCCACATCACTAAGAACTTAACATGGTCCACATACACCCGCAGTCATAAAGAAGGGCCCCTCAGGAGGCTAAAAATATTTTTCATGGGCCCTCGGATCCTCAAAAGTTTATACAGCTGCACCAATAAGAGCATCTTGACTGGCTGCATCATCATTTGGTATGGCAAATGCACCTCCCTCGACCGCAAAGCGCTAAAGAAGGTGGTGCGGACAGCCTAGTAGATTACCGGGCCGAGCTCCCTGCCACCCAGGACCTCTATCAGGGGGTGTCAGAAGAAGGCCTGAAAAATTGCCAAAGACTCCAGCCACCCTTGCCATAGACTGTTCACTCTGCTACTGTCCGGCCATATGGTACCGGAGCATCGGCTCTGGAACCTACAGATTCTACACCCAAGCCATCAGAATGCTAAATAGCCATCAATCAGGCCTTTGTGGTTGATTGGCCAGACGGAAACTCCCCAAATACAGGTTTGCCAAGCTTGTAGCGCCATACCCAATAAGACTCAAGGCTGTAATCGCTGCCTAAGATGCTTCAACAAAGTACTGAGTAAAGGGTCTGAATACTTATGTAAATTATATATTTCAGTTTTTAATTTTTAATAAATTGGAACACGCTGTCATACAGGTCGATCCAGAGCATCCTAAACACGCTTAATGGGTGACATGTCTGGTGAGTATGCAGGCCATGGAATAACTGGGACATTTTCAGCTTCCAGGAATTGTGTACAGATCCTTGAGACATGGGGCTGTGCATTATCATGCTGAAACATGAGGTAACGGTGGCAGATGAATGGCACGACAACGGGCTTCAGGATTTTGTCACGGTATCTCTGTACATTCACATTGCCATTGATAAAATGCAATTGTATTCATTGCTGCCGCTTATGCCTGCCCATACCATAACTCCACCGCCACCATGGGGCACTCTGTTCACAACGTTGATATCAAAGTGGTCTTTGATTGTCCCCAACACAAGGTGCACCTTTGTAATGACCATGCTGCTTAATCAGCTTATTGATATGCCACACCTGTCAGGTGGATGGATTATTTTAGCAAATGAGAAATGCTCAAAAACAAGGATGCAAACAAATTTGTGCACAACATTTGAGAGAAATGCACTTATGTGTATGGAACATTTTTGGGATCTTTTATTTCAGCTCATGGGACCAATCCTTTACATGTTGCGTTTATATTTTTGTTCAGTGTAGCTGTCTCACTTTGTCTTTATCTTGAAATTCTTTGTGGTCTTCTTTGTGGTCTCTGTTCCACACGCTGCCAGCTGACACTACAATACATTTGCTTTTGTCCGTTTCCAGCAATGTATTCAGAACAATCCCTACGGGGCTTTGCCTTTTGTGACTGACCACTGCTGGTGTTGGGTGTGCTGTTCACGCCTATGGTTCACGCTCATGCTCCGCGTTTGGATTTCTTCCCTGTTAGCTACTGATACCTAGTGATAGTGATGCACAAGCTAGGGCTCTTTGAAACATTGCCATCTACTGGCAGCATTTACCTGCCAGATTCAGAAGCTCAGAAAACTCAATTAGAAAATTAAACTTGAAAACCCCATTTGATCTTTGCCCCCCAAAAAGTAAAATAAAAAAATAAACATAATTTGATGCTTTTTATTGTATTTATTTAGTTTTGCAGTGGAATATACATTTTCGTGTAGTTTTTTAAATGTTTGTTATTTCAGTTTACAGCATACTGACACAACACAAATACACACATACATTTTTACACTCATCATTTACTGCTGCTACTCTATTCTTTATTTTACTCTTATTATCTATCCTGATGCCTAGTCACTTTACCCTGCCTTCAAGTACATATCTACCTCAAATACTGCACATTGATCTGGCACTCCCTGTATTTTGCTCCATTCTTGTGTATTTCCTCGTGTTACTATTTTTCTTTATATTACTATTTTTTTAAACTCTGCATCGTTGGGGAGGCCTCGTAAGCAAGCATTTCATGGTTAAGTCCACACCCATTGTATTCGGTGCATATGACAAATACAATTAGATTTTGAAGCACAGTGATAACACATGTATCTGTTGTATAAATAAACAAAACATCTGACATTGTATTCTCATTAGAACTTTGCTGAAGTTTTAAATGGTTGAAAGCGCAATAATTGTCACGCCCTGATCTGTTTCACCTCTCTTTGTGCTTGTCTCCACCCCCCTCCAGGTGTCACCCATTTCCCCCCTTATCCCGTGTACTTCTACCTGTGTTCTCTGTTTGTCTGTTGACAGTTCGTTTTGTTTCTTCAAGTCAACCAGCGTTTTGTTTCTCAGCGCCTGCTTTTTCCAGTCTCTCTTTTCTTGCCCTCCTGGTTTTGACCCTTGCCTGTCCTGACTCCGAGCCCGCCTGCCTGACCACTCTGCCTGAGCCTGCCTGCCGACCTGTACCTTTGACCCCCTCTGGATTACAGACCTCTGCCTTAACCTGACCCTGCCTGGCACCCGGTACCGTTGCCCCACTTCTGGTTTACTGATCCCAGCCCTGCCTTGACCTGTCTATTGCCTGCCCCTGTTGGAATATTAACCTATTGCTTATTCGACGTGGTCTGCTTCTTACCTTACCTTCATACCTGATAGTAATAGACATTTGGGTGACAACTAAACCAAAAATCTGACATTGTTTTTCCATTGGAATTTGGTTGTGCTTTTATTGTAGATGGTTGAAAGCATAGTGATAACACATTGTAATTTAACAAACTGCTGGCTGTCTTTTTGACTGTGAATAAAGGTTGAAATATCATTGATCAACATCTCAACCAAATATTCCCCATGTTAAAATGAGGTGGTGTGCTCAGTAGGGTAGAACTCAATTGAACAGATCAGGAGACACATCAGGAAGATGTTTGACTGCTTCAAACACTTTGTCTAAACTGGGCCCAGATGTGTCCGTCAGTCAGTGGGCTATTCTCCTGTATTTCCCTTCATGTTTTAGATTTAAGACCTCTGTCATTGACAGTGATGTGGTTTATCAACTCCCTTCATGTCAGAAACATACAGAAATGAACACATTCATCACTTGACATATTTCCTCTCAGATGTCAAGTGTGTCAAAACATAATGCTCTCATACAACCATAAAAATAGTCCTATGATATATCAGTCCTCTGTTGCTTACTTATTACAAGCTGTCTAAATCTAAGACAGCCAGATAAGATCCTGTGTGCATGGCATATGGAACCCAATAAACAGGTTCCTTGACAGACCTTAAAGAATGGATACTCGATTGTGATATTTTAGCATAGTTCGTTGAGAACAAAAATCCCAGAAAACACATAGATGGATTAAATAAACCAAGGAGGGAAATTGTGCTGATCCGCCATGTCACTGTTCCTGTTACCCTAACCTCATATTTCGGCAAGAATGTGGTCCTTCAGTGATTGGTGTGGATTTAAAGCACATATTATTGGACTGCTGCCTGGGACCCCAGGGGATGAAGATCACTCTGCGAGAGGTGGACTTGACGAGACAAGGTCAGGTCATCTGTCAAAGATGTACCCTAACCCATCTCATCAGACGCCCACTTCACCAGAAGGCAAGAATCAATCATGTCCTGTTAGCACTGGATGAACGTGTTCAACCCAGATCATTTCCCAAAGATTCATGTGCTTACTCAGCAAGCCATTTGAATCAGGAATGAATGTTTTCTGTATCTTTGTATTTGTTAGATCAAACTAATGTTAGAAAGCAAAGTAATAATCATACACTGATATTACAATAAAAATAGCATTGAAAATCTAATACATGCACAGTGTATTTGGAAAGTATTCAGCCCCCTTGACTTTATCCACATTTTGAAATGTTACAGCCTTATTCTAAAATGGATTAAAAAAAAATTCTCCCCCATCAATCTACACACAATACCCCATAATTAGAAAGCAAAAACAGTTTTTTTTTTTGTTTTTGCAAATGTATAAAGAATTTCAAACAAAGTATTCACACCATTTATTCAGTACTTTGCTGAAGCACCTTTGGAAGCGAATATAGCCTGTCACACCTCTATTTGGGGAGTTTCTCCCATTCTTCTCTGCAGATCCTCTCAAGCTCTGTCAGGTTGGATTGGGAGTGTTGCTGCAAAGCTATTTTCAGGTCTCTCCAGAGATGTTCGATCGGGTTCAAGTCCGGACTCTGGCTGGGCTACTCAAGGACATTCAGAGACTTGTCCCGAAGCCACTCCTGCATTGTCTTGGCTGTGTGCTTAGGGTCATTGTCCCGGTCTGAGGTCCTAAGCACTCTGGAGCAGGTTTTTATCAAGGATTTCTCTGCACTTGATTCCCACAGCATGATGCTGCCACCACCATGCTTCACCGTGGGGATAGTGCCAGGTTTCATCCAGACGTGACACTTGGAATTCAGGCCAAAGAGTTCAATCTTGGTTTCATCAGACCTGAGAATCTTGTTTCTCATGGTCTGAGAGTCCTTTGGGTTACCTCCCACACCAAGACGCTTCTCCCCCGATTGCTCAGTTTGGCTGGGTGGCCAGCTCTAGGAAGTCTTGGTGGTTCCAAACTTCTTCCATTTAAGAATGATGGAGGCCACTGTGTTCTTGGGGACCTTCAATGCTGCAGAAATGTTTTGGTACTCTTCCCCAGATCTGTGCCTCGGCACAATCCTGTCTCGGAGCTCTGCAGACAATTTATTTGACCTTGTGGCTTGGTTTTTGCCATGACATGCACCGTCAACTGTGTATGCCTCTATTAAGCCAAGTGGTCCAGGTCCTGAGGCAGTAAAGCATCCCCAAACCATCACACTACTACAACCATGCTTGACCATTGGTATGAGGTTTTTACTGTGGAATGCAGTGTTTGGTTTTTGTTGTCCAAAAAGTGTTGGTGGTAGTGTGATGGTTTGGGGATGCTTTGCTGCTTCGGGACCTGAAGACAACTTGCTCTGTATCAGAGATATCTACAGGATAATGTCAGTCCCTCCGTCTGAGCTGAAGCTGCAGATCAACTGGGTAATGCAGCAAGACAATGATCCAAAACACACAATCAAGTCTACATGAAAATGGCTTAAAAGCAACAAATGTGAAGTTTTGGAATGGCCTAGTCAAAATCCAGACCTAATCCCAATTGAGATGTTGGGGCAGGAATTGAAACGAGCAGTTCATGCTTGAAAACCCCCAAATGTTGCTGAGTTAAAGGAGTTCTGCATGGAAGAGTGGGCAAAAAATCCTCCACAGCGATGTGAGAGACTGATCAACAACTACAGGAAGCATTTGGTTGGTGTCATTGCAGCTAAAGGTGGCACAACAAGTTATTGAGGGTAAGGGGGAAATTACTTTTTCACACAGGGGTGTCATGACGTTGCCCTCTTTGGGTACAGCAAGCCCCATCCCCCTCTCCCTGTCTCCTACACCCAGGCTGCTGTGGTCGTAAATTCCTAGAAGAGATTATCTCCTTATGGCCACAGTATAGAGACAGAGTGAATTTTCATAGAGAACAATGGAATTTCTTCCACTTCACAGAACTGGAGAACCTAACAACATTTATGTTCTGGAGAAGGTATAAAAGATCGGTGAAGAATCCAGCTACGAACTGGTCCGTTTGGTACAATTTTGTGAAACTCATGGGAGACAATACGGCCACATTACCATAACGCTGTTTATATAATAGCCTCAGATATGAGGTTTACATCTAATTGTTGTATAAGATGAATGAGTGAAGATGATACTGTTTGTAAAATTGTTTAATGTGATTTTGGACTGTTTAATGAAGGAAACTCCAATTCCCTTTTGAGTTTAACTAAATCAGAGGACCACCCATGGGCCCAGTTCGGACCTGGCATCATGAGACAGCCTTTTTCTGCTCTCCAGAATAAAAAGCCCACTTTGAGAATTTCTCAACAGACCATGTTGCTCTCATTTACGAGAGGACAAAGGTTGCAGACCAGCTTACCTCAATAACGAGAGGGCCAAGGTTTGAGTAGATGGCTGAATCTTTTGACCATTCCACATGGTTAAACTCTTAGACTATCGATACTGACAGAATAAGAACAAGGCTTTGATATTAATTACTAGTCTGCAGCTAGGAATTCGGTATCATTGAACGCGAAGACCGACAACCGCCGAAACATCTATCCATAACTACATGAATGAATGTCACTCTGAACTATCCATTCTAACCACGACAGAGAGGGTGGACAAACTCTCCAACAGAAACAAACTTTTCAACAGAGACCCCGACGACACACTGAGCGTAAATATATATATTGCTTGCAATTGTTCCCGAATGAGTGAGCGTTCATGTGCAAAGGATTAGCATTTCAATTGTTATAATTATCAACTGTGTGTTGTCTTATCTCATTTGACCCCCACTTCCCTTTTGTACACCAAGCCGCGATACCGGTTTATCCCACTAGGGAAACTCCCTTATCATTTCTACTGTTTGTTTATGCATTTCTGTGAATTACTTAGTTAGTAAATAAATGATTTAAGACAATTGATGTATGAATGACTCAGTGAAGACTGGGTTTGTGCAGATAACCAACAATTTACGACGTTTGGAATGAGACTAACGTGAGGTAAAGAAGAATTCATTAATCAGAAGACTATTGATCAGATAGGAAAATATCTGAAAAGTTAGGAAAATATTAGGAAAATTATAACTTTGTAATCTGAATATTTCCTTGGTGCCCGACTTCCTAGTTAATTACAGTTACATGATTAATCAGTTTAATCGTGTAATACTAATTACAGAGAGTCATTTGATAAAGATTAATGTTCAGCTTGACCGCGGTTTAGCGCATGGGTTAGGGATCCCCCTTGTTCAGCTTGACAAACCCTTCCCAGTGCACGCCTTAGATAGCCGACCATTAGGGTCAAGGCTAGTCAGGGAGGCCACGGCTCCACTGGGCATGGATACGCAGGACGGTCATGAGGAGATAATTAGTCTCTTCCTCATTGATTCTCCTGCATTTCCGGTGGTGCTGGGGATCCCCTGGTTAGCCCGTCACAACCCCAGGATTTCGTGGCAACAGAGGGCTCTAAAGGGGTGGTCAGAGGAGTGCTCAGGCAGGTGTGTAGGAGTTTCCATCGGTGCTATGAAGGTTGAGAGTCCAGACCAAGTCTCCAACGTGTGCATTCACATTCACATCGCCTTCTGTAAAAAGAGGGCAACCCAATTACCACCTCATTGACGAGGGGATTGTGCGATAAATCTCCTGGTAGGCACTGCACTTCCCAGGAGTCACATGTATCCCCTGTCACAGGAGGAGACGGTAGCTATGGAGACATACAGATCTGAATCTCTGGGGCAGGGGTACATTCGGCCCTTCATATCACCTGCCTCCTCGAGTTTCATTTTTGTGAAAAAGAAGGAGGGAGGGCTGGGTCCTTATTATAGAGGTCTAAATTCCATCATGGTGGGGTACAGTTACCTCTCATTGCCATGGCGATTGAGTCATTTCACGGAGCATGCTTTTTCACAAAACTGCATCTCAGAAGCGCATATAACTTGCGTATCCGGGAGGGAGATGAGTGGAAGACGGAGTTTAGTAACACATCCGGCCATTATGAGTACCTCGTCATGCCGTATGGGTTGAAGAATGCTCCAGCAGTCTTCCAATCTTTTGTAGACGAGATTCTCAGGGACCTGCACGGGCAGGGTGTGGTGGTTTACATCGATGATATTCTGGTCTGTTCCGCTACCCGCGCATGTGTCTCTGGTGCGCAAGGTACTTGGGCGACTGTTGGAGCATGACCTGTATGTCAAGGCTGAGAAATGCTTGTTCTTCAAACAGGCCGTCTCCTTCCTTGGGTATCTCATTTCCACATCACGGTTGGTGATGGAGTGTGACCGCATTACAGCCGTGCGTAATTGGCCGACTCCAACCACGGTAAAGGAGGTGCAGCGGTTCTTAGGGTTTGCCAATTACTACCGGAGGTTTATCCGGGGTTTTGGACAGGTAGCTGCTCCCATTACGTCACTGCTGAAGGGAGGTGGTGCGTCTGGGGTGGTCGGCTGAGGCGGACAGGGCTTTTGGTCGCCTGAAGGCTCTTTTCACCTCGGCTCCCATGCTAGCGCATCTGAATCCCTCTTTGGCATTCTTAGTGGAGGTGGACACGTCCGAGGCTGGGATTGGAGCCGTGCTCTCACAGCGCTCAAGTGTGCCACCGAAGCTCCGCCCCTGTGCTTTCTTTTCGCAGAAGCTCAGCCCGGCGGAGCGAAATTATGACGTGGGGGATCGGGAGATGCTGGCTGTTGTCAGGGCCCTGAAGGTGTGGAGACATTGGCAACACCCTTTTCTCATCTGGACTGACCACCATAATCTAGAGTACATTCGGGCAGCGAGGAGACTGAACCCTCGTCAGGCAAGGTGGGCCATGTTTTTCACCCGTTTTAGGTTCATCATCTCCTATAGACCAGGCTCCCAGAACACTAAGGCAGACACACTGTCCCGACTATATGATATGGAGGAGCGGGGGGGGGGGGGGGGGGGGGGGGGGGGGGGGGGAATACTGTCACGACTTCTACTGAAGGTGGCTCCTCCCCCTGTTCGGGCGGCGGTCTACTAGCCATCACCGATCCCTTTTTCCTTTTCTGTTTGTTTTGTCTTTGGTTCTTTTTCACACCTGGTTTCATTTGCGTTAATTTCTGTGTGTATAATTGTAACCTGTTGCCTGCCTAAATTTGTGCAGGATTAGTCTTTTATTGTGATGTGCTCGGTTGGATTTACTGTTATTTGTTTTCACGGTTACGTAAAGTGTATGAGTGTCAGAACTTTGTTTGTTCCTCCGTGCGTTTTACACGGGTTCTCTGTTAACGAGGGCGTTGTCCTTTTTGATTGTGCTATTCCTGTGTTGTTGGACGGTCTTATTAAAACACTCTTCTCAGACATCCCTGCTCTCCTGCGCCTGACTCCTACACCTACCACCTAGACGCACCTTATCACACAGTTTAATGATGCCAAAGACACGACAGGGGCATTGGGTGTTGCATAACTTTGTTTAAAAGTTATTTTTTTTAAAGTATGTCATTGTTGTGTTATTTGTTTACTCAGGTTCCCTTTATCTAAGATTTTGGTTGAAGATCTGATAACATTCAGTATAAAAACATATGTAAAGGTAGAGAAAAACAAATGTAAAAGTACTGTGTATGCTTCCTTACTGCATTCATAGTATTTGAATATCTTGAATTGGGTAAGAGGTGAGACAGATAATGATGGAAGGAGCCTTTATGGATCTTCATCGTAATAGTTGTTGTATCATATCTGAGTGGCAGGCATTGCCCCGGCAACATTTCCATGGATTTCACAGCTTCCATCTTTCACTGACAGCACAAGGGAATGGAGAAAATAGTGATGTGTAGAGTTGAGAAGCAATGGGTAAGCAGAAAAATCACAATGATCCAAAGATCATTAAAACCAAAGTACACACATACGTGTTCATGCACACACACACACACACCTCATAAATAAAGCATAATGTGTCTCGTTAAGGCCTTTTTATGAGTCAGACACCACCTTCACATCTCTCTCACCTGCACTCCTCTGTTTAGCATTGCATGAGTGAAAGTGTTAATAAGAGTGATGGTCAGCACCTGTCAGCAGAGCTTGTGGGGTTCTTTGTGCTTCCTTCCACCTGCCTTCAGAGCAATCAGGCAAGATCTCACCATCTAGGGAGAATGTAGGCCTCTCATCCATATTCATCCCATCACAGGCACCTCTCACCAGCCACCACCTTCATCCTCAGCACCCCCATTGTATCCATCACCAGATCCTCCTTCTGTCATTGCAGCCTGGACACCCCCTCTCCTGCTTAGAAGACAGCTCACCACCCTAGCAACTTGATGAGCCTTTTGTGTTCCTTATCCAACAAGCTGTCAAGCAGGAGTATAGATCCAAATGAAGGACTATGATCTAGATACAGTCAGACACCTCTAAGACACACACACATTTACACACTAACACTGGGTTCCAGTAAGGATGTAATCATGGTCTCCTGTGTCTAATTAAAAAGGTAAATGTTGAATTTTAAATCTACTTTTCCACAATACACACATTTGCAATGTGCATGTCTTTTTCAGCCATCTGCAGTGCATTCAGAAAGTATTCAGACCCCTTGACTTTTTCCACATTTTGTTATGTTAGTCTTATTCTAAAAAGTATTAAATAAAAACATTTCCTCATCAATCTTCACACAATACCCCACAATGACAAAGCGAAAACAGGTTTTCAGACCCTTTGCTATGAGACTCGAAATTGAGCTCAGGTGTATCCTGTTTCCACTGATCATCCTTGAGATGTTTCTACCACTTTATTGGAGTCCACCTGTAGTAAATTTAATTAATTAATTGGACATGATTTGGAATGTGACAGCACATGTACATGTGACAGCACATGTAAAAGCAAAAACCAAGCCCTGAGATTGAAGGAGATGTCCTCAGAGCTCCGAGACAGGATTGTGTCAAGGCACAGATCTGGAGAAGGGTACCAAAACATTTCTGCAGCGTTGAAGGTCCCCAAGAACATAGTGGCCTTCATCATCATTAAATGGAAGAATTGTGTAATTACCAAGACTCTTCCAAGAGCTGGCTGCCTGGCCAAATTGGGCAATCAGGAGAGAAGGGCCTTGGTCAGGGATGTGACCAATAATCTGATGGTCACTCTGACAGAGCTCCAGAGTTCCTCTGTGAAGATGGGAGAACCTTCCAGAAGGACAACCATCTCTGCAGCACTCCATCAATCAGGCCTTTATGGTTGAGTGGCCAGACGGAAGCCAATCCTCAGTAAAAGGCACGACAGCCCGCTTGGAGTTCGCCAAAAGGCACCTAAAGACCCCCATACCACACAGGAGTGGTTTCGGGACAAGTCTCTGAATGTCCTTGTGTGGTCTAGCCAGAGCCTGGATTGAACATGTCTGGAGAGACCTGAAAATAAGTGTGCAGCGACGCTCCACATCCAACCTGACAGAGCTTGAGAGGATCTGCAGAGAAGAATGAGAGAAACTCTCCACATACAGGTGTGCCAAGCTTGTAGCGTCATACCCAAGAAGACTCAAGGCTGTAATCGCTGCCAAAGGTGCTTCAACAAAGTACTGAGAAAAGGGTCTGAATACGTATGTAAATGTTATATTTAAATTTTTATAATTTTTATCTTTGTCATGGGTTATTGTGTGTATATTGGATTAAATTTGTTTTTCCTCATAATTTTCAAATAAGGCTGTAACGTAACAAAATGTGGAAAAAGTCAAGGGGTCTGAATACTTTCCGAATTAACAGTATTTCCTGTGTTTGAGGGGTGCGAAATCCACTTGTCACTTAAATCTCGCTGGATTAATTGCTTTCATTTTACTCTGTAACTCTTTCATACTCTTGCTTGTGCCTGTACACTACCGGTCGAAAGTTTTCAAACACCTACTCATTCAAGGGTTTTTGTTTATTTTTACTATTTTCTACATTGTAGAATAATAGTAAAGACCTCAAAACTATGAAAACACATGTGGAATCCTGTAGTAACCAAAAAAGTGCTAAACAAATCAAAATATACTTTATATTTGAGATTCTTCAAAGTAGCCACCCTTTGCCTTGATGACAGCTATGGCACTATTGGAAGCACTCTCAACCAGCTTCACCTGGAATACTTTTACAACAGTCTCGAAGGAGTTCCCACAGATGCTGAGCACTTGTTGGCTGCTTTTCCTTCACTCTGCGGTCCAACTCATCCCAAACCATTTCAGTTGGGTTGAGGTCGGGTGATTGTGGAGGCCAGGTAATCTGAAGCAGCACTCCATCACTCTGCTTCTTGGTAAAATAGCCCTTACACAGCCTGGAAGTGTGTTGGGTCATTGTCCTGTTGAAAACAAATGATACTAAGCGCAAACCAGATGGGATTTCGTACAGTTGAAGTCGGATGTTTACATACACTTACATTGGAGTCATTAAAACCATATTTTCAACCACTCCACAAATGTATTGTTAACAAACTATAGTTTTGGCAAGTTGGTTAGGACATGTACTTTGTGCATGACACAAGTAATTTTTCCAACAATTGTTTACAGGCAGATTATTTCACTTATATATTTCACTTTATGACAATTCCAGTGGGTCAGAAGTTCACATACACTAAGTTGACTGTGCCTTTAAACAGCTTGGTAAATTCCATAAAATGATGTCATGGCTTTAGAAGCTTCTGATAGGCTAACTGACATAATTTGAGTCAATTGGAGGTGTACCTGTGGATGTATTTCAAGGCCTACCTTCAGACTCAGTGCCTCTTTGCTTGACATCATGGAAACATCAAAAGAAATCAGCCAAAACCTCAGAAAATAAATTGTAGACCTCCACAAATCTGGTTCATTCTTGGAAGTAATTTCCAAACGCCTGAAGGTACCACGTTCATCTGTACAAATAATAATACGCGAGTATAAACACCATGGGACCACGCAGCCGTCATACCGCTCACGAAGGAGACGCATTCTGTCTCCTAGAGATGAAAGTCCTTTGGTGCGAAAAGTTCAAATCAATCCCAGAACAACAGCAAATGACCTTGTGAAGATGCTGGAGGAAACAGGTACAAAGTATCTATATCCACAGTAAAACTAGCCCTATATCTACATAACCTGAAAGGCCGCTCAGCAAGGAAGAAGCCACTGCTCCAAAACCGCCATAAAAAAAAACAGATTACGGTTTGCAACTGAACATGTGGACAATGTTCCTACTTTTTGGAGAAATGCCCTTTGGTCTGATTAAAATAAAATAGAACTGTTTGGCCATAATGACCATCATTATGTTTGGAGGAAAAAGGGGATGCTTGCAAGCCGAAGAACACCATCCCAACCGTGAGGCACGGGGGTGGCAGCATCATGTTGTGTGGGTGCTTTGCTGCAGGAGGGACTGGTGCACATCACAAAATAGATGGCATCATGAGGGAGGAAAATTATGTGGATATATTGAAGCAACATCTCAAAACATCTGTCAGGAAGCTTGGTCGCAAATTGGTCTTCCAAATGGACAATGACCCCAAGCATACTTCCAAAGTTGTGGCAAAATGGCTTAAGGACAACAAAGTCAAGGTATTGGAGTGGCCATCACAAAGTCCTGACCTCAACCCCATAGAAAATGTGTGGGCAGAACTAAAAAAGTGTCTGCGAGCAAGGAGGCCTATAAAACCTGACTCAGTTACACCAGCTCTGTCAGGAGGAATGGGCCAAAATTCACCCAACTAATTTTGGGAAGCTTGTGGATGGGTACCCAGAAAGTTTGACCCAAGTTAAACAATTTAAAGGCAATGCTGCCAAATACTAATTGAGTGTATATAAACTTCTGACCCACTGGGATTGTGATGAAAGAAACAAAAGCTGAAATAAATCATTATCTCATCATCCAAAAACATCATCATCTCTCTACTATTATTCTGACATTTCACATTCTTAAAATAAAGCGGTGATCCTAACTGACCTAAGATAGGGAATTTTTACTCATAATAAAGGTCAGGAATTGTGAAAAACTGAGTTTAAATGTATTTGACTAAGGTGTATGTAAACTTCTGACTTCAACTGTATCCCTGCAGAATGCGGTGGTAGCCATGCTGGTTAAGTGTGCCTTGAATTGTGTCACCAGCAAAGCACCCTCACACCATAACACCTGCTCCTCCATGCTTTACGGTGGGAAATACACATGCAGAGATAATCTGTTGCCCCGAAACCCGTCTCACAAAGACACGGCGTTTGGAACCAAAAATATCAAATTTGGACTCCAGACCAAAGGACAAATTTCCACCGGTCTAATGTCAATTGCTCTTGTTTCTAGGCCCAAGCAAGTCTCTTCTTTTTATTGGTGTCCTTAAATAGTGGTTTCTTTGCAGCAATTCGACCATGAAGGCCTGATTCAAACAGTCTCCTCTGAACAGTTCATTTTGAGATGTGTCTGTTACTTGAATTCTGTAGCATTTATTTGGCCTGTAATTTATGAAGCTGGTAACTAATGACCTTATCCTCTGCAGCAGAGGTAACTCTGGGTCTTAATTTCCTGTGTTGGTCCTCACGAGAGCCAGTTTCCTCATAGAGCTTGATGCTTTTTGCGACTGCACTTGAAGAAACTTTCAAAGTTCTTGAAATGTTCTGTTTTGACTGACCTTCATGTCTTAAAGTAATGATGGGCTGTTGTTTCTCTTTGCTTATTTGAGCTGTTCTTGGCATAATATGGACTTGGTCTTTTACCAAATAGGGCTATAATCTGTATATTAAAGAAATATAGAACATGTGCAGTATATATGGAGTGCATTCTAAGAAAGAAAACAGGGGAATTTGACAATAAATGTCATCCCTGAACCCAATTCATTAGTTGTACGTGCCAGTAAAAACTGCATTCAATACCTGATGGATTAAAACATTTCTAAACGTCTGGTGCATCTTCATCCATTGTTCAACTGCATTTATTCAAATTGTTTTCAAAACTTTGTAACAGTTTTGATGACTGTTGCTACACATACACTCTCTTCCGCAAGTATTTGGACAGTGAAGCTAAAATGTACTCCAGCATTTGGAATTTGAGATTTAAATGTTTCACATGATGTGACAGTTTATAATTTCACCTTTTGAGTGTATTTTCATACATATCTGTTTTACCTTTTAGAAATGAAAGCACTATATGCATCTAATCCCTCTTTTTGAAGTCTTTTTGAAACCCTCGTTTTGAAATTCACTTATAGTGTATTAAAGTAGTCAAAAGTTTACTATTTGTGCATATTCCTTGCACTCAATGACTATAGTACATCAACCTACATACATCAAGTGCTTTCATTTCTAAACGGTTAAACAGATATGCATTAAAAATACCCTCAAATTAAAGGTGAAATGATGTACTGTCGCCTCACATGAAACATTTTATCTCAAATCTAAAATGCTGGAGTACAGAGCCAATTGGAAAGTTTAGTTTCACTAACCAAATACATATGGAGGGGAGTGTACAGTCAGAGACCATTTATCCTCTTGGCCCGTAATGTTTGGTTGATGGGGAGGTGCTTGCTGGGGTTTGGATGGAGGTTGTTTAGTGCAGCCTCTACCCTGGGGTGAAAGCAGAGCAGAATTGTTCTGATTTAAAGTGGCTATAGTGCTCTGTCATGGCATCCCAGATCCCTGTAGACTAAAGCCACGCTCCCCACAGTAAAATATGGTCACAGAGGTTGTTATGTCCAACTCTGGTATGTTATTTCACTAAAGCCATTCCTATCTAGACTATGGATATGTACAAATGGCTGAGGTAAAAAGGACCAACTAATGTCCAACTATTGCTGGTGACAGAAGAGATGCATACCTTGGTGGACTGTAGCACAGACAGTAACCATGACAACGTGGCAAAGCGAGAAAGAAACAGAATAAAATAGAACTGGTTTCTGTTGAGACCTGCAGTTGTGGCACCGCACCACAGCATTCCCTCAAAGAGCCAAGAGAAGAGTGAGTGAGGGAGAGGTGTAGACAGAACCTTATTAAACATACATGCCAACTGTCTCCCTCCGCTCTTCCCAATTATGGTCAATTACACTAGAGGTGCTGGAGCCAGCGAGGCGGAACACCAAAGGTAGTGGCATGGTGGCATGCATTAGTTCTAATCAATGTTGCACGCCATTCAGCGGTTGACTTGCTCTAGCTTGGATACACTTTTTTAATCCTAATCAGATGCTATTTAAGAATGTGATAATTAAAGTGTAGGACAGTGTGCAGAGGAAGATACACATACAGCTTCTTCCATCTCCTCCTCTCTCTAGATTTCTCTTGCTATTTGTCCTCCTCCTTCTCTAGGCTCTGTTCTCATCCAAACCTCCCCCTTCCCTTTCCTCAAGGGAATAGAGGTCATAAAGCAAATGATTACTCAAACCCTAGTTGCCATAGAAACACAGTCATGTGACAAGAACATGCATGCATAGACCACAACAAAGAGGTTGATTACGAACCCAGCACTGGAAAAGTAGCTCCGTTTTCAGTATATTCAACATTTTCTGTGGTTAAGTATAATAATATATGTCATATTTCACACATGTATAAGTGTGAATTGTAAATGTATTTTTTTGCATATCCCCCTTGAGACACATTCGGAGAGTGGAGTCACGGCCAGGATCAACCATTATCAACAGCGACACTGGAGCAATTAGGGTTAAGTGCCTTGCTCAAGGGCACAGCAACAGATTTTTCACCTTGCTGGCTCAGATATTCAAACAAGCAACCTTTCGGATATTGGCCCAATGCTCTAACCGCTAGGCTACCTGTCACCCTAAGTATGGAAGGGCAGACAGGGAGGTAAAGGAAAATAAATATGCAAAAGTAGAACGGAAATTCAACTCTGTTTTCTGGTTGTGAATATGTTAGGCTGGCCTGTATTCCATGGGTGGGCAACATACGGCCCACAGCTATTACTAACATTGGGCCTACAATCATGTCAAGGGTCAACAAATTGGCAAACTTAATTTTTCATTTCACTTTTTCTTTTAAATTCTTCAATTTTTCTTGAAGATAAAGACAGGTGGCGATTGTCTGGAACTTGCCGGACATGATTTTATTATAAACCAAGTCATCCACAGCATAAGGACATACTCATATACACCCTCATGGAAGGTGTCATTGAGTTGCAAAAGTCACCCTAAATTATATGCGGCACAATGCAATGCAACTAAATGCAATGTAGTCTACAGTACATGCAAAAATGTGCAGGACAGCACATGTTCAATTCAGATCTTGCAGGCTAAAGCAAACCCGCTCTCCAGTATTTGAATGGCCAGCTAATGAACCATATAAAACAGTGCTATGGTTGACCATGCTTTTAGCACAAGCCCCCTCCCAGTACACTGTGAGACAGAGACCTGGGTAGACAGAGCTCAGCCTGCCCCCCCACTGAGCTTAGTCACATGGCATGGGAGGGTGAACTCACTGACCTACTATCTTCCACTGTCCAGGTTTGAAGTACACACAGACCAGCCATCCCCCAGTCAAAGCTTTACATGGGTCTCTGTCTAAAGCCACAATATTCCGTAAAAATCATGTATGCATATCTGTAAGTCAGCAGTGCTGCCGCTTCACCATGGGAAAGGAAAGGGGGATACCTGGTCTTCCCCATTTAACCCAACCCTTCTGAATCAGGGAGGTGCCTTGCAACCTGATAATATATGGGGTGAAAAAGTGCACATTCATTCCTATCATTCTATAGCTATGACCTGCATCTATTAATCATTTGGAAGTATTCTATCAACTCCACTGTAGTAATAGGAAGGAGTAGGTCTACATTCTTCTCAGATGAGATCACCAAATCTGTGGTAACAGGAGCTCAGTACTGTCTGCACAAAACCTGCTGCACCACACAGACGACCATAAGTAATTGGTCCACCAAATGCTTAACACTAGTGTGTTTTTGTATTATTATTCGCTCTTAACCGCTATTCAACGTTCTCGGTTTCTCCACATCTCTCTTCCTAATCATCTCTCTCTCTCTGAGTCCTGACTCTTTCATGGCTGTGGGAGAAGCTGAGTGTTCAGTGGTGTCTGTAATTACCTTGCGTCTAGACATTGCTGGGTTGAAGACATACACACACATAGAGGCAGTGTTTGTGCAAGGGACTGTACTAAATCTTAGTCTTACAATTGTGTCAATGTCAACCATGACACATGACAAGTCTGTATCTGTATGATGGTGTCATCAACTGCCCTTGACACTCAACAACAGCTTGTCTGTGTGTTTGTGGTGACAATGTTATGTTGTCCACGTCACACAGACAACAGAGACACGAGGCACATCTAGAACTAATGTATCCATCAATTCAAATGACATCATCATGGATATGCTCTATAGTATTGAGTATATTATTATAATCACTTACTTTCTGTCCTATTTACCCTACATTGTTTCATCTTTCTTTTAATATTGTTGTTTTTCTTTCTGTCTGCATATTGTATGCTTGAACATCTGAAAGGCAACTGCAGAAACATGGACCCTCAAATATTGTATACAGCAAAACAATGTAAACTTTACTATTATAATAGAATGGGCCCTATGCAAAGCTGATCGCAAAACGGGTTCACGGAGTATGCGTGTCCCACAATTCTCAACAAGCTCCAGTTTCAATTTCTGATGTCAGGAGTCTTGATTTCACAGCTGAAGAAAGACCATGGTAGAGGCATTGAGGAGGAAAAAGAGAGGAGGGAGAACATTGTCATGTTAGAGCACAACTTGACAGTCTTTTGTACTGAGTGTATTAACACAACGTTTCTATTCCATTCTCAAACAGGCACAGCAGAAGGGTTTATTTTAGTGGCCAGGTTTTTCCATTTTCTAATTCCCCTTCTTACATTGTTCAACCAGAATCCCAACTACTAAATATCTTTCTTTCTTGAGAATTTGTGTGCAATCCAAAGTGCACAGGATGTGACTGAGACAATTGATTGTATTCTGGTCTGGTTCGCTGTCCACCGAGTAACCTGCAGTAATTTACTATTATATTACATTGATAGGTAGGGCTACCACAGATCATAACACTAACTAATATCTAAGCACTTTGCTCTTTGGAATTGCAGCTTTGAGAATAAACCATCTTATTATTATAGCTTTAAATACCCCAATGGCTTACCCTGTCATCTTCTCAGTGTGTTCAGTGGTAATGGAGCTGACAGTTTGAGGTATGTGTGGAAATGGGCTTGTAAACAGTTTTCTCTCAGAACATAAAAATAACTATTAGGGCTCAGATTCACCAAACAAACACTGCTGTATGTAGGCCTACCCAGAAGCCTCTCCTCCATCTTTACAACCTCCCTGGGACATGGCTACAGCAGCTGAGGCTCAAAGGATGAGAGGAAAAGATTGATGGGAGAATAAGCAGATGCAGAGAAACAGGTAACATTCATATGGGTGGTTGAGAGCAAAGAAAAATAACTGAAAAAGTGACAATAATGAAACATATTGTACAGAGAAGGATGTCACATGAACAATTTGTGGGGAACTTTAAAAAGAGGCATAAAATAAAAGCTGATGCGCTGTCAGGGGGAGAAACAAGAAGGTAAAGTGAAATAAGGAATAAGGGAGAATGAGTGAGAAAATGAGCAGATGGGGTTTTACAGAGCCTGAGCTTGGGGAAGCGAATAGATCAATAACCAATTTCAGTGACGAGATTCAGCAACACTGTTTTCCAATAAATGCTAGACAGATGCTTGGCTCCTCTCTCTTGGTTCTATCACATTTTTCCAGCAGCATGGGTTCATCACAAGGTATGCCTTGCCAACTCTCCCTGGTGGCCTTTACTTATACACTGTAAAAAATATTTGTATTTATTTATTACATTTTGTATGTATTTTCGGGATGGAAAAACACTTTGAGTAAACTTAAATGACTAAAACCAAATATAAGGTAATGTAGAAAAGATAATGGACATATTATTTTATAATATAATCTTAGAGAACTAACAATCACTAAATTAAAGCTACAGAGCCAAGGAGAATTCAAAATTCCTCAAAAACCAATGAATTTCGCAGTATTGACGCCCATTTTTGTTATTATGTTTGAGCAAAAGAACACAGCATTAGCCATGGCAAAATGCATAGAATTGGAAGAAATTCGCATTAAAACAGCTAAAAGTTCTCTCAGCTCCATGCCTGAGTTTAGAGGCCCCCCATCTTGGCGCTGTAGAGTAATTTTAGCAATTTTAAGCCAATTTCCTGCAATTCTACAAATTTCTCCATGGAGCTAAGATAAATGTTTGTAGTTTAAACAATAATTTCCTGCACATCTACATCTTCAGGCATGGAGCTGAGAGAACAAACATTTCTCTAGGCTCCATGGAGAAATTGGTAGAATTGCAGGAAAATTGCTAAAATTACTCTACACCGCCAAGATGGGGGCCATTTAACATTTCTCTAATATTCAGCCGCGCCGACGAGGCGACCACGCCCACCACCAAAGCCCCTTTTTGATAAAAAAAAACTCTGGTTGTGTAACACACCGTTCCTACTTAGTTTGCTAGTCTCTCTCTCTCTCTCTCACACGCACATTTATACACACTACTCAAGCTGCATTCAAAAATGACTTAGTAGGGTCGGTTTCTGCACAGCTTCAACAGTGGTAGCAGTGTAACTGCTTTGGCTTAGGAATGTTGCATGAACCTTACAGAGAAAGGCTGAGTCTGTGTGTGAATCACGCCAGATTTGCTTCACCATAAACTCTGTATAACCTTTCCACAACAGCAGGCAGTCATCACAGCTCCATTGTATCCCACGGAAACCCACTACTCAAATAAGACTTCTAAATTTACACTACCATCCAGCAGCTGTTTGTAAAACTGCAATGCATGTGCATGTTGAATATTGCACATCTGTATTCTCAAACCTGACACAATCATTTCAATAAAAATCTACAACAAAGCATGAATTGGAAAGAAATCCCTGTAGCCTATGCATTGTAATGGACAAAATGTGTTGTGTGTAGAACGTGGGACATGCAAAACGGTTGAAAAGAAAGCGAGTGTGAAGGATTCCATCTCTAAAAAGGCAGTGGATAACATGGAGTTTGTAGCTGTAGTCATTGGAACCAAATCAACCACTTGTCTCTCTCCCCATTGTGTAACACTGCCATCATCTGGCTTCTTGGTCACAGTACACTTAGTAGCAATCCCTCTTCAATGCATGTGCTTAGAGAAAATGTAGGTGTGTGTACTGACATGTACATAATAGTTCAGTAGTACTTTGGAAGTCATAGTCTTTAGGGTAAATTAACACAGCAGATACACCAAGCGCTGCTATTTAGCAACCTGAAGCACACAGACACACACTAGTACACGGAAATCTCTTAAATACTCGCTCTCTTCTTTCTTGCTCTCCGCCAAACAGACGCACACCTGTCCTGTAGCTCTCAGTAGAATAAAGTTGCCGTTCAGCTCAGCCTTCTGACTCTCTAGCAACACCAAGTCCTCCTGACTACCATCGTTACCATACACTGCCTTGATGTACATCTACCTGTATGTTAATTGTCAGTAATGTTGTACGATTTAATGTAATATGTGCCATTGCTATAAAAAACAGTGGTGTAACGTACTTGGTATCTGTACTTTATTTTATTATTTTTAATTGACAACTTTTGCTTTTACTTCACTACATTCCTAAAGAAATGTAAATCAAAGAAGAAAAAAAGAAATGGTGCCGTCTGGTTTGCTTAATATAAGGAATTTGAAATGATTTATACTTTTACTTTTGATACTTAAGTACATTTGATCAATTACATTTAATACTTAAGTATCATTATAACCAAATACTTTTACTCAAGTAGTATTTTACTGGGTGACTTTCACTTTTACTTGAGTCCTTTTCTATTAACGTATTTCTTTACTTTTACTCAAGTATGACAATTGGGTACTTTTCCCACCACTGATAAAATATTATATCATATCTACTATATATTATAGTGGATGGTTTTTACACGTTGTTTGTAACATATATTTTTTAACTTATTTTGTACATAAAGTTCCTGCTACCGTCTCTTATGAATGAAAATAACTTCTGGACATCAGAACAGCGATTACTCACCTCGAACTGGAAGAAGATTTTTTCTTTAACAAGTCCGACGTGAAGGATATACTGCTTTCTTGGGAACGGGCCCAAATCCCTGTCATTTGTGTGAAGAAAAGATGGAGAAAACGGGGCAGAGGTCGGGCTGCCTACTGAGAATTTGTAGGAGTAAGTAAACCCCCACTTCCATCCATTCTATTGGCCAACGTGCAGTCATTGGAAAATAAAACGGATGATCTATGATCAAGATTATCCTACCCACGGGACATTAAAAACTGTAATATCTCATGTTTCACAGAGTCATGGCTGAACAACGACACAGATAATATAGAGCTGGCAGGACAGAGAAGCTATAGATGCTTCTCATCTATATTATTCGTAGCCGTCTATTTACCACGACAAACCGATGCAGGCACTAGGATCGCACTCTACGAGCTGTATAAGGCCATAAGCGAACAAGAAAATGCTCATCCAGAAGTGGTGCTTCTTCATTAGTGAGATACATTATGTACTTTTTCTCTATACATTTTCCCTGACAACTAAAAGTACTCGTTACATTTTGAATGCTTAGCAGGACAGGAAAATGGTCTAATTCACACTGATCAAGAGAACATCCCTGATCATGCCTACTGCCTCTGATCTGGCACACTCACTAAACATATGCTTTGTTTGTAAATTATGCCTAAGTGTGGGAGGGTACCTCTGGCTTTCCATAAATAAATAAAAAACAAGAAAATGGTGCCGTCTGGTTTGATTAATATAAGGAATTTGATTTTTTTTATACTTTTCTTTTGATACTTGGGTATATTTTAGCAACAACATTTAC
Source organism: Oncorhynchus mykiss (assembly GCF_057628025.1). NCBI lineage: Eukaryota > Metazoa > Chordata > Actinopteri > Salmoniformes > Salmonidae > Oncorhynchus > Oncorhynchus mykiss. Next base: position 56,026,072 of record NC_143032.1, on the reverse strand, counting down.
TTTTGATACTTAAGCATATTTAAAACCAAATACTTTTAGACTTTTACTCAAGTAGGATTTCACTGGGTGACTTTAACTGTTAATTTAGTCATTTTCTATCAAGGTATCTTTACTACTTTTACTCAAGTTTGACAATTGGGTAGTTTTTCTACCACTGCAGGGAGGTCACTTAACACTAAACCAGACTCATAGCGTCACAAAAAAGCAGCCTCATTTCTCTCCCTTCCTCCAGCCCAACAACACACAGAATGGAGTCCATCAGTAGATTTACGGCCAAAACAAAATAATGTGTAGTTAGCTAATGTTAGCTTTATTCTGCAAGTTGTGAGTGCAAACTTAACAATTACTGCCACATGTTAGCTAGCTAATATACCCACTAATCTTTGGTAAGTATGTAGCTAGTTAACTATAGCCTTTATAACTAGCTAGCCAACAATGACAGCTAAATACGTTTTGGCCAGCCAAAGTCAGCTGTGAGCATCACATTTGAATTCAGCACTAATGTTACGAACAAGTTAGCTAGACACTGCTCAAGTTAGTTCATAATTGGTGTTACCTGGACATAACAAGATTTGACATGAAGGCAAAACTTACACGCTAGCTAACAAGAATACATACAGTTGAAGTCGGAAGTTCACATACACCTTAGCCAAATAAATGTAAACTCTTTTAAACTTTTTCACACAGGCACAAGAGGAACCTGGGAGGGTGGGTCTTCCGTACCAGTACCCCTTGCAAGTCTTTCAATGTAAAAGCATTGGACTAGTAACCGGAAGGTTGCAAGTTCAAACCCCCGAGCTGACAAGGTACCAATCTGTCGTTCTGCTCCTGAACAGGCAGTTAACCCACTGTTCCTAGGCCGTCATTGAAAATAAGAATTTGTTCTTAACTGACTTGCCTAGTTAAATAAAAATAAAATCCACCTTTTTAATACACAGGGTATCTTTGTCTGGCAGCAAACATTTACTACAGGCTGTGGTGTATCAACTCCATATCTTTACTAGCATCACTTATTTTCTCAATTCTTTTATATCGCCTCCGCATAGGAGATTCGATTGAACGTTCTAACTTTTGCCACCTCAATTCCCATCCATAGATGGCACTCCAGGAACTCAGGATCACGATCCCCACCACAATTGCAACACTGTCATCCTTCTACACACCTTTCTTCAGTATACTCTGTTCATCTGCACAAACTTGAAACATGGCCAAATCCTTTATAATTCTTACACTGCAGTGGTTTGGGGATGAAAACTCCTACGGCATATGTTACATAACCAAGATTCACATGCGTAGGTATTTGCTCTTTAACAAAAAAACAACAGGACCGACAGACTCTTATTTTTCTCCATTCACCCAGCAGGTCAGATGCCGGGCACCAACCACACTAGGAATTCTCTTCAGGTATTCAACCTGAACATCTGTTGTCACCCCTGAGATGAGTCCTTTGACAGGTGCTCTACTCCGAAGTTCAAAACACAAAATGTATTTTCTCCGGGTTCTCTTGAGGCCCACTGCAATCTTCCTCTGCTCTTAACTTCTTCGATATAGGGGGCGCTCTTTTAATTTTTGGATGAAAAACGTTCCCGTTTTAAACAAGATATTTTGTCACGAAAAAAAGCTTGACTATGCATATAATTGACAGCTTTGGAAAGAAAACACTCTGACGTTTCCAAAACTGCAAAGATATTGTCTGTGAGTGCCACAGAACTGATGTTACAGACAAAACCCAGATAAAAATCCAATCAGGAAGTGCCGCATTTTTTGAAACCGCCTCATTCCAATGACTCCTTATATGGCTATGGAGGAGCTAGGAGTCAGCTTACGTTTTCCACGTTTTCCCCAAGGTGTCTGCAGCATTGTGACGTATTTGTAGGCATATCATTGGAAGATTGACCATAAGAGACTACATCTACCAGGTGGTTGCTTGGTGTCCTCCGTCGCAATTATTGCGTAATCTCCAGCTGCAGTATTTTTCCGTTTTCCTTTGATGAGAAACCGACTGCCAGGAATGATTTTTCATTGAATAGAATTGTGAAAAACACCTTGAGAATTGATTCTAAACAACGTTTGCCATGTTTCTGTCCATATTATGGAGCTAATTTGGCAAAAAGTTTGGCGTTGTGTTGACTGCATTTTCGTTTTTTTTTCTTAGCTAAACGTGATGAACAAAACGGAGCTATTTCTATTACACAAATAATCTTTTTGGAAAAAATGAACATTTGCTATCTAACTGAGAGTCTCGTCATTGAAAACATCCGAAGTTCTTCAAAGGTAAATTATTTTATTTGAATGCTTTTCTTGTTTTTGTGAAAATGTTGCCTGCTGAATGCTAGGCTTAATGCTATGCTAGGCTATCAATACTCTTACACAAATGCTTGTGTAGCTTTGGTTAAAGCATATTTTGAAAATCTGAGATGACGGTGTTGTTAACAAAAGGCTAAGCTTGTGTTTCAATATATTTATTTCATTTCATTTGCGATTTTCATGAATAGGAAACGTTGCGTTATGGTAATGAGCTTGAGGCTATGATTACGCTCCCGGATACGGGATTGCTCGACGCTAGAGGTTAAGAAATACAATTAATCAAAATAACACCACTCCTGGCCACTCTGACAGACTCCACTTTTCAAAAAGCATACTTCACAATTTTAGAGACCTCAAACGGGGTTCCCATATACGCATCCTTACTCAACAAACGCATCCCAACAAGAAGCAATTCATTATCCATTACACACGTATCCTCCACTCCAATTTTAGACAATTTCCTTTTTGTTCCAGTTTTCAATATTAATGTTTTACATTCAGAACATTCGTCTTCACCAAATTTACTCAACACGCTGCTTAATTCTAACTCAGCATCCACTTCCACCATCTTCCTCCCAATGCCATCCAAGCCCTTTGCTCCCTAACATTAGATATCTGCCTTCAAGCTGTTGTTGCTGCTGCTGCTGCTTCTTCTTCTTCTTCGATGGGGTTTAACAGTGGTTGGCATACAATGTTAATGGTGCATTACCGCCACCAGCTGGACAGGGTACTGAATAAGAAAAAAAACTGTGGGAAAGGGGGAAAACACAGGTTACATATGTAACCACGGTTATGTGAGCTATATGGTTCACTGGTCTCACTTCCGTCATCATGAAGTGCTTTGAGAGAGACAAGTGAAAGACCATATCACCTCCACCCTACCTGACAACCTAGACCCACTCCAATTTGCTTACCGCCCCAATAGGTCCACAGGCGACGCAATCGCAACCACACTCCACACTGCCCTAACCCATCTGGACAAGAGGAATACCTATGTGAGAATGCTGTTCATCGACTACAGCTCAGCATTTAACACCATAGTACCCTCCAAACTCGTAATCAAGCTCGAGACGCTGGGTCTCGACCCCGCCCTATGCAACTGGGTACTGGACTTCCTGACGGGCCGCCCCCAGGTGGTGAGGGTAGGTAACAACATCACCATCTGCTACGGCAACTTCTCCTTCCACAACCGTAAGGCTCTCCAGAGGGTAGTGAGGTACGCACAACTTATCACCGGGGGCAAACTACCTGCCCTCCAGGACACCTACACCACCCGATGTCACAGGAAGGCCACAAAGATCATCAAGGACAACAACCACCCGAGCCACTGCCCGTTCACCCCTCTCTCATCCAGAAGGCGAGGTCAATACAGGTGCATCACCGAGAGACTGAAAAACAGCTTCTATCTCAAGGCCATCAGACTGTTAAACAGCCACCACTAACATTGAGTGTCTGCTGCCATACATGTAAAAAATGTATCACTAGCCACTTTAAACAATGCCACTTAATATAATGTTTACATACCCTACATTACTCATCTCATATACTGTACTCTATACCACCTACTGCATCTTGCCATCTTTATGTAATACATGTATCACTAGCCACTTTAAACAATGCCACTTAATATAATGTTTACATACTCTACATTACTCATCTCATATGTATATACTGTACTCTATACCATCTACTGCATCTTGCCTATGCCGTTCTGTACCATCACTCATTCATATATCTTCATGTACATATTCTTCGTCCCTTTACATAAGGTAGCTGTGAAATTGTTAGGTTAGACTCCTCGTTGGTTATTACTGCATTGTCGGAATTAGAAGTACAAGCATTTCGCTACACTCGCATTAACATCTGCCAACCATGTGTATGTGACAAATAACATTTGATTTGATTTGGTTGATGTAAGCCACCATTGTGGTGTTTTCCGTTCTCACCAGGACATGTCTTCCCTTCAGATGTGGAAGGAAAGACCGCAGGGCCAGCAGTACTGCTCAGAGCTCTAGTGTATTGATGTGCCTGCCGCTCCAAGGGGGTAGCCAACAGCCACTGGCCGACCTGCCCTTGGTCCAGCCGATCTGGGAGGCGTCTATGCTGACCAGCTCCCGGCGGCACATCCTCAGCATCTCCATCCCACCTGAGAGAAAGGAGTGACAGCGCCACCTCAATGCCCTGAGGCACTGTGCAGTCACCCATAGCTGGCAGTGATGGTGGCACTTTGGGTGGGAGTTGACCCACCGCTGAAGAGGCCGGAGATGGAGCAGGCCCAGGGGAATCAGCAACGAGAAAAGCCCAACAGGCATGGGCAGGTCAGGGCGGATACCACCCGCCCCTGCCGAAAGTGCAAGACCTTGCGGAAATCAGCAGAGATGGGGACAGATGGAGAATCATCACCATCCACCAGTTTAATGTCCAGTGCAGTGGCTACCCGAGTGAGTAGGCTCCTCATAGACTCCCGAGCCACTGGGGGCAATGAAGCCCCGCTGCCGGCTTCTGATGGCCTGTCAGCCTGGTAGCCACGCTGCCGGCTTCTGATGGCCTGTCAGCCTGGTAGCCCCGCTCACGGTGGTGAACAGTGCTGGCATCGTCCCCCAGGAACAGCCTATCACTGGCCAATAGGGAACAGCTGTCCTCACCATCGAAGCTATCAACCTCCACCTTCTGTTTAAGGTGGTCCCAGCGGTCCGACTCCTGTCCCCGTCCAGAACTGGCAGCAGCTGGGCTCTGCCTCCGGTGGCTCTGGCTACGCTTCCTGGGAGGGGTACCGGGCCCAGTAGAGGGACTAACGGCTCGCTGGCGCACCACTCCTGAGGGAGGGAGCTCAACCCCAGACTAAGCCCGAGCCTGGCCGACCCACTCGTGCCAGGCCTCCAATCGCACCAGGCGCAATCATTCTGAGAACACCACACAAAACAGGCATCCAGTAGGGCGTTCCAGGCTTCAAACAGCCAGTGAGTATACTTCCATGCAAAATATTACGCTTACCAGTGACTTACTACTACTTACTACATTGGAGTGACGCACTATAGTGAAACATAAAAACCTCATACATAATAAAACATGTCAACAAAGAAAAAAAATCCCACTTATTCAATCCCAGTCCACTCCAAAATACATTCCTACACATGCTCAGGGGCATGTGATGGCAAAACATTCACCGACAGGATTTCTTACACCGCCTCGGCTGTGAAATCACAAAGACCCCAAAAACGTTTAGAGGCATTCATAATGATTCCAATTTTTTTGACTTCTTCTTCGCTTGTGCTGTACAGTTTATGACCATTGCAATAAATTATAGGCGCCTTACTACGAAAATTGATACAGGAAACATTCTACACCGATATCTATTTGAGTCTTAAAACACGCTTCTTCTGCTCTGCAGACACACATTTTTTTTTTAATTAGACCACTTCTTATGACTCTCACCAGCTCCACACTTTCCTCCAGCACATTCCAAATTTTCATCGAGACGTTAAACGGATTTCCCAAGTAGCATTGATCCAAAACCCTCACTGTGACTAAAAACGAGTATAGTGGTTTACTATTTTCCACCACAGCTTTACTTCTCTCGTTTCCCTTTTTCTTCGCCACTGTAACCCACTCATTCTCCCTTTCTGTACTATTTAACTTCACCCAACTCACTAGCAGTTTCAAACAAAACCTCAGTTTCCGCCATCTTCTCCTTCCGCCTCTCTGCTCAAAATGAAATTTCGCTCCCGGTCCGAGATTTTCAAGCTGCTTAGCTATGCTAGTTTACCTTCAACAATGGTTCTTCATCTTTTCCCTCCCCAGTTGGTGCTGCTAAACAGTTCATAGCTCCACGTTTGGTATATTTTCAAAAGCTTCTTCTTCAATGAGGTTTAACAGCAGTTGGCATCCAATAAATGTTGCATTACTGCCACCTAATAGACTGGAGTATACTTTGCTTGACAATTAAAACAAAATAATACTCTATCATCTAACACCACACTCACTAAAAATAAAAATACAAAATTACCATACTATTTAAATCTATTTAGTCCTACTTCAGGCATCTACATAATTTTTGAAAAATTCTGTCACTTAATGCTATATATACAATAACAACGTTTTTTTTTGGAGTACACTTCATTATGTTTGTAACTGAATCCTATCAAAAGTTATGATCGTTTAAAGGCGCTAAACATAGGATTTTTTAAATGTAATTTTCGCATTGTAATTTCAGAAAATATCCATAATACACTGCTCAAAAGAATTAAGAGAACACTAAAGTAACACATCCTAGATCTGAATGAATAAAATATTATTATTAAATACTTTTTTCTTTACATAGTTGAATGTGCTCACACAAAAATGATCACTGGAAATCAAATTTATCAACCCATGGAGGTCTGGATTTGGAGTCACACTCAAAATTAAAGTGGAAAAGCACACTACAGGCTGATCCAACTTTGATGCAATGTCCTTAAAACAAGTCAAAATGAGGCTCAGTAGTGTGTGTGGCCTCCACGTGCCTGTATGACCTCCCTACAACGCCTGGGCATGCTTCTGATGAGGTGGCGGATGGTCTCCTGAGGGATCTCCTCCCAGACCTGGACTAAAGCCTCCGCCAACTCCTGGACAGTCTGTGGTGCAACGTGGCGTTGGTTGATGGAGCGAGACATGATGTCCCAGACGTGCTCAATTGGATTCAGGTCTGGGGAACGGGCGGGCCAGTCCATAGCATCAATGCCTTCCTCTTGCAGGAACTGCTGACACACTCCAGCCACATGAGGTCTAGCATTGTCTTGCATTAGGAGGAACCCAGGACCACCGCACCAGCATATGGTCTCACAAGGGGTCTGAGGATCTCATCTCGGTACCTAATGGCCATCAGGCTACATCTGGCGAGCACATAGAGGGCTGTGAGGCCCCCCAAAGAAATGCCACCCCACACCATGACTGACCCACCACCAAACCGGTCATGCTGGAGGATGTTGCAGGCAGCAGAAAGTTCTCCACGGCATCTCAAGACTCTGTCACGTCTGTCACATGTGCTCAGTGTGAACCTGCTTTCATCTGTGAAGAGCACAGGGCGCCAGTGGCGAATTTGCCAATCTTGGTGTTCTCTGGCAAATGCCAAACGTCCTGCACGGTGTTGGGCTGTAAGCACAACCCCCAGCTGTGGACGTCGGACCCTCATACCACCCTCATGGAGTCTGTTTCTGACCGTTTGAGCAGACATATGCACATTTGTTGCCTGCTGGAGGTCATTTTGCAAAAATTGCAAAAATCGCTGAAGTTGGAGACTTTTATCTCCCTCACCAACTTCAAACATCTGCTATCTGAGCAGCTAACCGATCGCTGCAGCTGTACATAGTCTATCGGTAAATAGCCCACTCATTTTTACCTACCTCATCCCCATACTGTTTTTATTTATTTACTTTTCTGCTCTTTTGCACACCAATATCTCTACCTGTACATGACCATCTGATCATTTATCACTCCAGTATTAATCTGCAAAATTGTAATTATTCGCCTACCACCTCATGCCTTTTGAACACAATGTATATAGACTCTCCTTTTTTTCTACTGTGTTATTGACTTGTTAATTGTTTACTCCATGTGTAACTCTGTGTTGTCTGTTCACACTGCTATGCTTTATCTTGGCCAGGTCGCAGTTGCAAATGAGAACTTGTTCTCAACTAGCCTACCTGGTTAAATAAAGGTGAAATAAAAAAATTAAAATTTGCAGGGCTCTGGCAGTGCTCCTCCTGCTCCTCCTTGCACAAAGGCCGAGGTAGTGGTCCTGCTGCTGGGTTGTTGCCCTCCTACGGCCTCCTCCACGTCTCCTGATGTACTGGCCTGTCTCCTGGTAGCGCCTCCATGCTCTGGTCACTACGCTGACAGACACAGCAAATCTTCTTGCCACAGCTCGCATTGATGTGCCATCCTGGATGAGCTGCACTACCTGAGCCACTTGTGTGGGTTGTAGACTCCGTCTCATGCTAGCACTAGAGTGAAAGCACCGCCAGCATTCAAAAGTGACCAAAACATCAGCCAGGAAGCATAGGAACTGAGAAGTGGTCTGTGGAACCACTCCTTTATTGGGGGTGTCTTGCTAATTGCCTATAATTTCCACCTGTTGTCTATTCCATTTGCACAAGGGCATGAGTTGGGGTGGGCAGTCTATGTTTGTTTTTCTATGTTTGGTTTCTGTGTTCGGCCTAGTATGGTTCTCAATCAGAGGCAGGTGTCGTTAGTTGACTCTGATTGAGAATCATACTTAGGTAGCCTTTTTCCACCTGTGTTTTGGTGGGTGTTTATTTTCTGTCTTTGTGTTACGTTTGTATGTCACCAGACAGGACTGTTTCGTTTCGTTCGTTCATTTTGTTATTTTTGTATTGATTCAGTGTTCACTGGTTTCTTTAATAAAAATTATGAACACTTACCACGCTGCGCTTTGGTCCTCCTCTCTTTCTCCCGAAGACGATCGTTACAGAAACACCCACCACAAAAGGACCAAGCAGCGTGGTAACGGGCAGCAGCAGCAGCAACGATGTCAGGACTCCTGGACATGGGAGGACGTTTTGGACGGCAAGGGTTGCTACACATGGGAGGAGATCCTGGCTGAAAGGGATCGCCTCCTATGGGAACAGGTGGAGGCAGCTAGGAGAGCAGAGGCAGCCGGAGAAAGGAGCCAGCGATACGAGGGAACACGGCTGGCAAGGAAGCCCGAGAGGCAGCCCCAAAAAATGTTTGGGAGAGGGCACACGGGGAGTGTGGCTAAGGCAGGTAGGAGACCTGCGCCAACTCCTCGTGCTTACCGGAGAGCGAGAGGGACTTGGCAGGCACCGTGTTATGCGGTGGAGCGCACGGTGTCCCCGTTGCGTGTGTATAGCCCGGTGCGGTACATTCCAGCTCCTCGTATCGGCCCGGACTAGAGTGGGCATCGAGCCAGGTGCCATGAAGCCGGCTCTACGCATCTGGTCTCCAGTGCGTCTCCTCGGGCCGGCGTACATGGCACCAGCTTTACGCATGGTGTCCCTGGTTCACCAGCACAGCCCAGTGCGGGCTATTCCACCTCGCCGCACTGGCCTGGCTACGGGGAGCATTCAACCAGGTAAAGTTGGGCAGGCTCGGTGCTCAAGAGCTCCAGTGCGCCTGCACGGTCCGGTCTATCCGGGGCCACCTCCACGCACCAGCCCTCCGGTGGCAGCCCCCCACACCAGGCTGTCTCTCCGTCTTCTCTCTACAGGTGCTCCCGCCTGTCCTGAGCCGCCAGAGTCTCCCGTCTGTCCTGAGCCGCCAGTCTGTCCTGGGCCGCCGGAGCCGCCAGTCAGCCAGGAGCCGCCAGAGCCGCCAGTCAGCCAGGAGCCGCCAGTCAGCCAGGAGCCGCCAGTCAGCCAGGAGCCGCCAGTCAGCCAGGAGCCGCCAGTCAGCCAGGAGCCGCCAGTCAGCCAGGAGCCGTCAGTCAGCCAGGAGCCGCCAGTCAGCCAGGAGCCGCCAGTCAGCCAGGAGCCGCCAGTCAGCCAGGAGCCGCCAGTCAGCCAGGAGCCGCCAGAGCCGCCAGTCAGCCAGGAGCCGCCAGTCAGCCAGGAGCCGGAGCTGGCGGAGTCTCCCGCGTGTTCGGTGCCGCCGGAGTCTCCCGCCTGTCCGGCGCTGCCGGAATCTCCCGTCCATTCGGGACCCATGGCTAGGGTCCCCAGTCGGAGGTCGGCGGCGAGGGTCGCCGCTCGTAAGAGGCCACGGGGGCGGTTGAGGAGGCGGACAAAACTGTGGTGAAGTGGGGTCCACGTCCCGCACCAGAGCTTTGGTCCTCCTCTCTTTCTCCCGAAGACGATCGTTACAGAACAGTGTTGGGAATCATTGTACCATCTAAATCATGGTGAAATATCAATTCAATAACAAAATATTTTTTTACAGCTGTTTGAAGCTGGTGGACCAAAATCGCCGTTTAAAGCTGGTGGACTATATTTTTTGTTATTGAAAAGATTTTTCACAGCGATTTAGATGGTACAATGATTCTGTTGTTTTCTCACATATACTGAAATTGAGCAAATAGTGTAGAATTTTAGCAACCAGGAAATGACAGAGCAATATGCACTAAATAACACAACCACAAAGTCAGCTTTCCCATTTTGACAACAGATGATGCTGGGTGGGAGAAATCAATATGCGAATATCACAGCCAATCACAACACTGGCGGGTAAGTAATACTATGAAACACACGTCTCCCCCACATATATAGTGTCCAAGCACTAGTACAATTTTTGTGTGAAATATATTTTTAAACAATTACGTTTTACTATTGAATTAATTTACTGACAAATACCTACAAAAACACACACATTGCATTAAGACTTGGCACTGATGTAAAAAAATATATAGCTGTTTTCATGGTGGGAGTTAGCCCTTGATTATGAATCTCAGTTCCATTACATTACACATAAGAGTCATAGTTTTCAAAAAACAAAAAGGTTAAATTGGTACCATATTTCCATGTTACAGCTGTTGTTTACGGAAAACAGACGGAAGACAGAGTGGACTATCTCTGCTAATTACCTATCTGCCTCTCCGAACATCTGTGTGTAAACGGAAGACAGATGCCACAAACGTGTTGTCACTTAAAAATACTGTCGGCTGCAACTGTGTTAAAACTGGTTAAAACAGTTTAATGTACAGTCTGTGTGTATTTTGCATTTATTAAATTGTTTTTGTGGTATGAAAGTTAATGGATTTATGCTTCTAGAACTGTACCACAACTGAGAATCAAATCATGTTTAGATGGAGTATTTGTCTGTTTTGCTACTAGAGCCAATTCACCATTTAAACAAAACATGTAAGATCCTCGGACTAGAACTCATTCCATGGTGGGCCTGGTGTCTGCTGGTTTAAAAAAAATTTCTTACAACTAAGACTTAGAAAACCAGGTGAGGGGAGTTCCTTACTAATTAGTCATCTTAATTCATCAATCAAGTATAAGGCTGAAGCAAAAACCCGCAGACACTCGGCCCTCTGTGGAAGGATTTTGACACGTGACCCATTGTTAACGCACCCTTGTTGGTCTGCCAGTAGTATGTGATTGTTAATTAAGGGTGTGGCCTTTTGTATAAAAAGCCTTCCTATTAGTGTAATTTAAGGGAGGTACTACAGGTGGAGATGGGGGAATATGCCATTGCAGATTAGAAAACAGCAGCTGGTGATTATTGGGGTCAACCTACAGGGAGATGAGGTGTCTCATTCTGAGAAATGGATTTTGCAGGCATGCTGGGAACATGGGTGTGGACGGAACATGAGCTTTGGGTGGGTGGGTAATACCTGGGTGAGGGAGCTAGGACTAAATGGAAAGGAGTTTAGTCCAAGGGTAGCTAGCTAATCTTGTGAACCCACCATGGCTACTCCCGCCTCCAGTAGTTGATCTAGAAGTGTTGGAGAGACTATGGAAAGATAGGGAGGGTGTTGATCCATCTACAGATGTCTGGATACTGTGTATCAGGATTTTGTGGCCATTTACACAGATGGTTCAAAAGATCCAAGGACAGGATGTACTCAGCATTTGTAGTGCAGGAATCTGGGGTGGAATTCAGGAAACGTATTACAGATCGTCTGGCTGTATATACGGCAGAGCTGATGGCCAAACTGTTGGCCTTGCTGTGGGTGGTGGAGGTCAAGCCAGACAGTAGTTATTTGTTCTGAGTCATGTACAGTGTTGATGAGACTGCAGTCCTTTAGCTCGTGTAGCATTATGACATACTACAAACCCATGGCAGTGTTAGACAAAAATATGCAAGAACTGTTCAAAATACAATCACTTTGCTAAAGTGTGTCGTTCTGCCCCAGCTACTAGCTCCACCCAGCACCTTATTTTCATCTGGCTCTCAACATGAACACACTGAAATCCGAACCGTCTCCACTACACGTGTCATTCAAGACATGCTGTCTTGACACAATGCACATCCAACCCAGAAGCCAGGCGCACCAATGTGTCGGAGGAAACACCGTACACCTGGCGACATGGTCAGCGTGCACTACGCCCGGCCCGCCACAGGAGTCGCTAGTGCACGATGAGACAAGGATATCCCTGCCGGCCAAACCCTCCCTAACCCTGACAATGCTGGGCCAATTGTGCGTCGCCCCATGGACCTCCCGGTCGCAGCCAGCTGCGACAGAGCCTGGGCTCAAACCCAGAATCTCTGGTGGCACAGCTAGCGATGCAGTGCCTTAGACCACTGCGCCACTCGGGAGGCACTCATTTCAGATTGTCGGTGATGTGTACGCAGAGGAACTTGAAGCTTTCCATCTTCTCCACTGCGGTCATTATTATTATCGTCACTATTTTATCAATTCTTAGCCCTTTTTTGAAGGCGTAGAAGGCCCATTGTTCCCCACTATGTTTGGATTCATTTGTAGAATGGCTTCATTTTCCCTCAGCATATTTCCACCATTCTGAATGTCTAAAGAATCCATATGTTGTTCTGAAATATGAACACAGAAATACTGGACATTTATAACTCTTATTATGGCGGTGATTTGACAAAATTACAATCATGCTCTTGAATTGAACTTGCATTTTCTGGTCTCGGTCTTGACTCGGTCTCAAACCCTGTCCCCCCCTCCCTTTCTCGGTCTTTACTCTGTCTCGTCCCCCCTCTTTATTGGTCTTGATTTGGACTTGATTTGCTCCGGTCTTGGTCTTGAATCTCGCTTTAGGTGGTCTCGAACACAACACTGTTAGGCTACAGATGAAACTTCACAGGGTGGTGAAAGTGCACAGTGAGCTTGACGCTCCTTTTCAATAAATATTGATGGTCTTATTCTCGTGACATGATGATCGACGCTTGACTGCTATTTGACAAATAAACATGTTCTTGCTCTTATCCATTATAATATAATTTAGACTAGCCTACCCGCACTGTATCTGCAAGCTGTTGGCTAATGCGCAGGTGTAAAGACCAGAGTAGGCACATTTGCTAAAAACTGAACCGTTTTTGTGACAACTATCGGTAGTGATGAAAATGCAATGGAAACACATTGAACTTTAGGTACAAGAAAAAGCATATTTTGTGTGCACTACGTCATCACTCACAGATTTGTATCCACAACAAGTCCGTTTTGTGAAACACACCACTGGAGGGGAAAGGCGTATATTTTCTTTATGTGGATTTTAGAATATTTGCTTGAAAATCTGTCTCCAATTGGATGGAAACCTAGCTAGTAAAGTATAAACCTAGTGATATATGTTTGAGAAATCTGATATTGCTGTCGGTCTTGTAGGGCAGTCCTATGGAGCTCCTGGAGCTGATGGTTATGTAGACCTATGACAATTGTGCCTTTCTTGTGACACTGAAAATTAAAATAAATAGTTGCATCCTGATATTGTCTGATTCCTATTTCCCCACTCTTTGATGCAAAGAACCAGTGTCATGTTTAGCTTAGTCCAGTGAACCACACGTTGCGTGTAAAAAAAAAAAGGTGCTGTGTACGGCTACAGGAATAGGTTATTGAAGGTTAAATCCCCCATGTTACATGTGGCGTAGTCGGCAGGATTATACCTTCAGCTGCCTGACATTTTGACGTATTATGGCTACAGGAATTGTATATTTATCTGTTAACACCCCACGTTACATTTAGTGTAGTTAGCAGGATTCTACCCTCGGCTGCCTGACACCGGTACTCGACACCGGTACTCGGCACCAGTGTCACGGCCGTCGTTAAAGGAAGACCAAGGTGCTGCGTGGTGAGCGTACATTTTATTTTATTTTGTAAAATGTCGCCAAACAAAACAAGAAATAACAAAAACGACCTTGAAGCTTACAAGGGCTATAGTACCCCTAACAAAGACAACTACCCACACTGAAAGGAGGGAAAAAGGGCTACCGAAGTATGATTCCCAATCGGGAGACAACGATAGACCGCTGTCCCTGATTGAGAACCATATCCGGCCAAAACATAGAAAACAAAACATAGAATGCCCACCCCACATCACACCCTAACCAAATAGAGAAATAAAACGTCTCTCTAAGGTCAGGGCGTGACAACCGGTGAGCTCCTGCCCAAGTTGAGCACTGCCTAGTCATCCTTGTTACAATAGGGCCCAACCAACTGAAAATGATTCTGCTCTCATGGAAAATACAGACTACCCACTGGGCAACATAATGGAATTTCATCACTTTTTTCACCCCACATTTAACTTAAATCCAATGACAGGGTGACATTTTTTTGAGGATTTTACCTTGAATTCAAGTTAGTTGACAACTCAACCAAATGTAAATGACAATTTGACATTGAACTGACATCTGTGCCCAGTGTGTAGTTGTCAGTCAGTTGAAGTTGGTGTGTTAAAGATACCTTTATTTGGTATAACACGCACACATTTACGCAGAGGAACGTGTTTTACTTTCCCACATAGACAGTCATGCACAGTCCATACAAAAGGTTGAATAAGAGGTGTAGTGGCTAAATTGTCCAATATAATTTTCATTATAATCCTTAGTCTTGACGCATACAAATCCAATGTCCAGAGTTTGATGCAAGTTGAGAAATAATAATACATTTATTTGTCGCTCTTCTGGATATAAAAATGTAAAGAAAATTCTACCAAAACTAATTCTGATCATTAAAGCTAAAGAAACAAACAGCATGGTAAACATGGTCTGGTGTGGTCAAAAGACTGTGTGCTGCTATTCCAGTTACTCCCAGTAGGCCTTGGAGCATGTATGCCTTTGAACTGTTTTCTTCATTGGCCTGTAGAGGGGGTACATACACTTGACAGGGGATTATTGGCAAACACACATACAACAGAAATGCATCAATTGGAGACATACAAATATACAATATTTGGCACCTACAAGAGGGGAATGAGTAATGTGCGATAACTGGCAATGTGCGTTGCTGCATGTGGTAGTCCTGGCTTTGGTCTGCCACGGTACCCTTTACAGTAGAGGTGATAAGGTAGTGTTGTCCCAGCATATAAATGAATCATTATAGAAACATAAAATTGCATATCTAAGACTCCCCACTTACTCTGTTATCGATTAGTGTGGCGATCTAAAACATAACTTGCACCAAGACTGCATTTTCATAGCTTCTCACAGGCTGCAGCTGTGGGTCCACTTGATAATCGATATCAGATCTGCAAAGGCCATTGGTAAGCTGCAATAGCACTTACAGTTTACGATTACGTATTGCACTCTATGAATTTTTTATTACAGTAGTTATTCTCACCTGCATTCTGGCAAGGTCTGTCAGGATCAGCCCGTTCTCACTCTAAATACAGTCAGGGAGCTGTTTGGATTCCTCCACTGACCTCATGTTCATCATCCTCTGAGACAGATAATCTATAGAGCTACTCCTAGTAGTGGAAAAACTACCCAATTGTCATACTTTAGTAAAAGTAAAGTGACCTTAATAGAAAATTATTCCAGTAAAAGGGAAAGTCTCCCAGTAAAATACCAATTGAGTAAAAGTCAAAGTATTTACTTTAAAATATACATAATTATCGAAAGTAAACGTATATATTTTTTTTATATATACTTAAGTATCAAATTCCTTATATTAAGCAAACCAAATGGCTTGAACGTTTTTATTTACTGAGAGCCAGGGGCACACACTAGCACTCAGACATCACTTACAAACTAAGCATTTGTGTTTAGTGAGTGTGCCAGATCATAGGCAGTAGGGATGATCAGGGATGTTCTCTTGATAAGTGTGTGAATTGGACCATTGTTCTGTCCTGCTAAGCACTCAAAATGTAACGGGTACTTTTGGGTGTCAGGGAAAATGTATGGAGCAAAAAGTATAGTATTTTCTATAGGAATGTAATGGAATAAAGTAAAAGTAGGCAAAAATATGAATAGTCAAGTAGAGTACAAAAAGTAGTACTTTAAAATATTCTTACTTAATTTACGCCACTGACAACACCAAAACTGATGTGAGACTTACAACTTTAACATTGGTTACTACTTCTTGATAGTGATCAATGTCATACATTCATCTTCTGACTTTGAAAATCTCATTGAGGTAAACCACAGCTTTTTTTGTAGCTCCACTGTCTTCATGTCACACTGTCTTCATGTCATATGTCACTGCCCCACTTTCTGAGTTGGTTTTAAGAATCGACCTGATCCAGGAACTGACCAACTGACTGGCTGGCTGATCCAGCATTGTTTTTGCAGTGTGTTGGACCTGCATTAGTCTTTGGACCATTTTCAGCACCTACAGTACAATGTTCAGAATATAGGAAAGCATTTGTGATCACTCTCTATATTTGGTAGATTGCAGTATCCTCAGTCAAATGGTCTTTCCTGTCATTTGCTTGTTCTTGTTGGACTTACCTGAGCTTGCATTTCTATCCCAAAACATCTATAGTTCCTTATTATGCATGTCTTCGGCAGGGGGCAGGGTACCTTTCTCAGTGGGCTACACCTGAAATGCCATCAGAGTGGATGGGATTAGGGGACCCTGATGCAATAGCAAGTTTTCTCCTGTAAACCAAATTAATAATACATTTTTGTTTTAATTGGGGAATGTTTCTCTTTTCCATAAATGCCCCTCCACAGAGGACTATCTTGAAAAAGCAGCGGAGATGCGCAGTAGGATTCTAAGATTCTACTCTCCACAGCATATTGATGAACCTCTGAAAACACGAGATGAACTGCTTCAAAACAGACCCAGTAGAGCTAAAGAAAGCTCTGTAATGTTCACCACTGACATGTTTTATAATCGGACCCAGCTTTGCCAGTTGAATTTATTTACTTATTGTATATAGGAGAGGTTGCAATTTATGTGATAAATTGGTCCATGCCAACTGCCAGCTACAAAAGAGAATGAGCCAGGCTCTTTTACGCCCTCTACCAAATAGTAGCTATAAATGCAGAGGTTGCACACAGTGCAACAATATGAAGAAGTGTGAATCTTTCTGCCACCCACATACAGGAAAACGGTTCCAAATAAATGGCATTATTTCGTGCTCCACCACCCATGTTATCTACATGACTAAATGTCCATGTGGGCTGTGTTATGTAGGTAAAACCTGTCATTCTCACAAACAGGATGTCACGTCCTGACCTTAGTTCCTTTTTTATGTTTATGTTTTAGTTTCGTCAGGGCGTGATTTGGGGTGGGCATTCTATGTTTTGTATTTCTGGTTTTGGCCTGGTATGGTTCCCAATCAGAGGCAGCTGTCAATCATTGTCTCTGATTGAGAACCATACTTAGGCAGCCTGTTTTCCCACTATGGGCTGTCTGCACCAGACAGAACTGTTTTGTTTTCGTTCGTTCTCTTGTTATTTTGTTTTTGTGTTCAGTTTAAATAAATATTAACATGGACACGTACCACGTTGCATATTGGTCCGATCTATCCTACTCCTCGTCAGAAGAGGAAGAAAACCGTTACAGAACTACCCACCAAAAAAGGACCAAGCAGCGTGGTAACCAGTAGCAGAGGGTTCTGGACTCCTGGACTTGGGAGGAGATATTGGACAGCAATGGACCCTGGGCACAGGCTGGGTATATCGCCGCCCCAAGGAAAAGCTGGAGGCAGCGAAAGCTGAGCGGCGGCGATATGAGGTAAGGCAGCGCAACAGGCACGAGAGGCAGCCCCCAACATTTTTTTGGGGGGGCATTGCCGGAGTCAGGCGATAGACCTGAGCCAACTCCCCGTGCTTACCGGAAGAAGCGCATTATTGGTCAGGCACCGTCAAGCGCACGGTGTCGCCAATACGCGCTCATAGCCCGGTGCGCTATAGGCCAGCCCCCCGCAAGTGCCATGCGAGAGTGGGCATCCAGCCAGGGCGTGTTGTGCCAGCTCAGCATGTTTCTTCTCCGGTAAGCAGTTTCGGCCCAGGGTATCCTGCCCCGGCGCTGCGTGCTGTGTCTCCAGGGCGCAGGGAGGGTGCAGTTTGCCCTATGCCTGTGCTCCGCCCGTGCCGGGTGAATGTGGGCATTGAGCCTAAGGGAGAGGTGCGAGTGGTATGCACCAGATCTCCAGTGCTCACCCACAGCCCGGTTCAACCTGTGCCTGCACTCTGGAGGGTCCGGGCTAAAGTGGTCATCCAGCCTGTAGGAGAGGTGCCAAGGCTGCGCACCAGAGCTCCAGTGCTCCCCCACAGCCCGGTCCATCCGGTGCCTCCTCCACGCACCAGGCCTCCTGTAGGTCTTCCCAGTCTCTCCGTCTCCTCCCTCCAGGTTCTCCCGTCAGTCAGGAGCTGCCGGAGCCGCCCGTCAGTCAGGAGCTGCCGGAGCCGCCCGTCAGTCAGGAGCTGCCAGAGCTGTCCAGAGCAGTCGGAGTCACACTTCACTCCGGCGCTGCCGGAGCTGCCCGTCAGTCAAGAGCTGCCGGAGCCGCCCGTCAGTCAGGAGCTTCCGGAGCCGCCCGTCAGTCAGGAGCAGCCGGAGTCGCCCTTCACTCCGGCACTGCCGGAGCCGCCCGTCAGTCAGGAGCTGCCGGAGCCGCCCGCCTTTCCGGCGCTGACGGTGTCTCCCCTCGATTCGGGGCCCGCTGCAAGGGTTCCCAGTCCGAGATCGGCGTCAAGGGTCGCCGCTCCAAAGGCGCCACTTAAGTGGGCCAAGACTATGCTGGAGTGGGGTCCACATCCCGCGCCAGAGCCGCCACTGCCACCGCGGACAGATGCCCACCCAGACCCTCCCCCATGGGTTTAGGTTTTGCGGCCGGAGTCCGCACCTTTGGGGGGGGTACTGTCATTCCCTGACCGTAGATTGCTTTGTATGTTTCTATTTTTAGTTTGGTCAGGGTGTGATGTAGGTGTGTATTCTATGTTGTAGGTCTAGGTCTATACCTACCACGCTGCACTTTTGTCCTCCTCTCCTTCCATCAATGAAAATCGTTACACAGAATTAATGAACACAAAAGTTCAATCAGGAGAAACGACAGAGATTATCCAGTCACGGTACATTTTAATGACCAAAAACAGGACATTTCTACCTTTAGATTCTGTGGCATAGAGAAAGTTAAGATATCAGACAGGGGAGGTGATATACTGTAGATACTACTCTGAGTAAAATAGAACTTTTGAGATTTTCACCCTCCGTACATTATTTCCTCAAGGTCTTTAATGATGAAATGTCTATGTATGTTATGTTGTAAATGTGAACATTAATTAATGCCACCACTTCAGATTAATCTTGACGTTTTTCTTGCGCTGTGTCCAGTGATTTATGAAGGCTTGCTTGGTGGGTCGATGTGCTCATTGGGGTTTTACAGACGTGTTTAACACATTTTATGTACACACTTTATACTAATATTTGGTAACACTTACTAATTTTCCTTTCGACTCCAACCCCATTCGATGCATTGAACGAATGTGGGTGGAGCTGTGTCTACATAAAGGTGCTAATTAAACACTCACAAAAACTCTGAGGAAGGCCTTGAGGCCTAAAGCTTATTAAAGAGCAGTGATACTAGCAAGAGCAGTGTGCAGGTTTCTTATTTTTTCCCTAAACCGTTAGAATACAAATGTGAATAGAAGTGCATGTTAGTCATGAAGAATGAGTCATCGAAGGAAGGTAGGAAAGACTTCATTGAGCTTCTGGTGTGTCTCCAAGGGGAAATGTGACAGCCATATCTCCAGAAATATCTAAAGCAGAGACAATAAACAACGTCAGACAATGAATCAGCAACTTCACAAAAGTTGTGAGACAACCCAAGATTGCTGTATTAAAAGGGTCTCCGTCCAACCCAGATATATCTCACTCAACTGTAGCATAGTCTCTGATCTCCAGATCCCCTGATTGGTTGTCCCAGTGTTAACAGGGCACTGGCGTTTCAACAGGCATTTGCTCGTTTCATCATACCTAGAGGACCTGGGGAACCATCAAAACAAGCAAATATTATATTTAATTTTTGTCTTACATTAATAAATGACGTGTTGGTCTTATTGCATTGTGAAAGGCATAGGCTGGCTGTACCTTGGAACGTGTGAGGTCAAGGGGTCTTCTGTAGGGAGAAAGTGTTTTAGATATCCATCCACGAAGGCAAAGTAGATTGTTAGAGATGTAGGTTTGCTGCCCTGATGGGTGATCCTAAGTCATCAATTAAAAAACAGAAAACTGTCAGGTTACAAAATGATACTATTGGCAGTGGATTGACGATATTAATGACTTTATTTGAAACTAATTAAATGGAATAGCACTTAGTTCTACCCTCTGTGTAATGACACTTGTGTCCAAGTAAAACATTAACTATTCAAAGGCATCTAGTGACAGTTAAGAACAACACTAAAGTGGATAAAGAGTATACAATAATACTGTACATAGTAATAGTTATCATTGTGTCAAAGATTGTCACTCAGTATCCTTTTTGCAATCTCTGATTCTGAAATATCCATCTGTTTGAAATTACCCTCTCGGATGGAAATTCTCACACGATCCTGTTAAAATGAAATTAAAAAACGTAGCATTCATACAGGAAGGTAGACCAATAGGAGTTTAACTACAGATATTTTAATTAACGCGATGACATTGTGAAGTAATACTGTAATAACACTGTGCAATTAGCATTTATGTTGAACTCATACAGGTCAACGTGCGACTTGGATCTCAAACTTATATTCTTCAGCTTGAAGTTTATAAATAATTTCCAGCATTGGGCCACTGCAAAATATTGCATGTTGGTAAAAACTACCATGTTTATTAGTATACTGTAGGTGCAATACACATTAGTAATATTATCAATGGCAAGATGTGGAATGTCTCAAATCACTGACAGGTCCACCTTAGTTGTAGGAACTCCAGTATATTGTTGTAGTCACTGCTGTTGGCTTGTAGGGAGGAAAGACTCCAACCAACAGTGCTGCCATCCAGGCTGCCAACAATGCTCTCCACCAGCCAGGGGAAGATAACACATATCTCCTGTATTGAGACCTAACAGCAAAGTTAACACACCCCACACTCAGTTTATCCATGTATAGGCTACTCTCCCTGATTTGAAGTAGAGTTGTTTTATACAATACAATACTAGCTTAATTGGTCAAATTGCATGGATATTTTATTTTTGCTGTCACAGTACCCAACCTGACACACATCACAGGCTGGGAGACGCACAGGGGCTGCTGCTGAGCAGTGACCCTGGAGCACTGAGGGGTAAAGTACCTTGCTCACGGGCACAACGGTGGTAGGTAGTATATGGGATATGGAAGCCGGAAACCAATGGCCATGACACAGTGGCCATCTGAAATATTTGCATACTGAGGAACTAGATGACAATTTGCAACAGGAAGCTTTGCACATGGTTCTACAACTGTCTGAATGGCTGTGTTCAGACAGTCACAGTAACACATTGTCTACATCAGCCTGAAACAGTAACTGGCTGATCCTCTGTGACATTAACTCTACACATGGCCACAGCTGCATCTGGTTAGAAACACGGGGCTGTGTTTTGGTTTTGTCACTGGCAAGCCCATTCTTTTTCCTACCACTTGAATTCAATTTGACTAATGTTTTGGTGACTTGAATGTACGTCCAATTTTTTTTTTTTTTAAATGTATTTATTTAACCTTTACTTAACTAGGCAAGTCAGTTAAGAACAAATTCTTATTTACAATGACGGCCTACCAAAAGGCAAAAGACCTTCTGCAGGGACGGGGGCTGGGATTTAAAAAAATACAAATAACATATAAATACAGGACAAAACACACATCACGACAAGAGAGACAACACTACACAAAGAGAGACCTAAGACAACAACATAGCAAGACAGCAACACATGACAACACAGCATGGTAGCAACACAACATGTTAACAACATGGTAGCAACACAACATGGTAGCAGCACAAAACATGGTACAAACATTATTTGTCACAGACAACCGCACAAAGGGCAAGAAGGTAGAGATAACAATACATCACACAAAGCAGCCACAACTGTTAGTAAGAGTGCCCATGATTGAGTCTATGAATGACGAGATTGAGATAAAACTGTCCAGTTTAAGTGTTTGTTGCAGCTCGTTCCAGTCGCTAGCTGCAGCGAACTGAAAAGACGAGCGACCCAGGGATGTGTGTGCTTTGGGGACCTTTAACAGAATGTGACTGGCAGAATGGGTGATGTATGTGGAGGATGAGAACTGCAGTAGATATCTCAGATAGGGGGGAGTGAGGCCTAAGAGGGTTTTATAAATAAGCATAAACCAGTGGGCCTTGCGACGGGTATACAGAGATGACCAGTTTATAGAGGAGTATAGAGTGCAGTGATGTGTCTTATAAGGAGCATTGGTGGCAAATCTGATGGCCGAATGGTAAAGAACATACAGCCGCTCGAGAGCACACTTACCTGCCGATCTATACATTTTGATAGAGGAAACCAAGTCTAGATTTAACTTTAACCTGCAGCTTTGATATGTGCTGAGAGAAGGACAGTGAACTGTCTAGCCATACACCCAAGTACTTGTATGAGGTGACTGTAAATATGTCAATGTGTTAACCTTAACCATATTTATGTTTCTTTCAACATAATGTGTGAATACATAATTGCATTACAGTAATACGTTCAAATATAAATAACTTTTTTTAATGGAAATTGGTATAAAGGTGTAGTAGGTAGCTATAGTATTGCATGTTTCAACACTGTGATAAAGTGAAAAATGTGAACAAAACGGTGGTTTTCATATCAGTTTGTTACCGTATCATTCAGTTAATTGCTCAGCTTCCTTGACAGGTTTATTGTCAATTCCTTTAATCACTGTGCATTGATGTGAGAGTTGCCTCATAGTCCAATCCATCTTCAGATGATCCTGCATGGGAAAACACTCAATCATAAACATCATCTATAAGAACCTCCGCTAAAATAAAACAAACAAACAATCTTGTCTTTTAAGATTTGAGATTTAAGATTTGTCTTGACCCACCAAAGAGGAGAACATGACTGCAATGTATTATTCACATGAAAAGGTTGTCAGAAAAAAGATGGTATTCTAATCAGTTTAGAAACTTCAATTTTCATTACATCTTTTGTAATTTTGCAGACACTCTTATCCAGAGCAACTTACATTAATAAGCAATTGGTGGTTAAGTGCCTTACTCAAAGAGTAAGCCAGCAACCTATGAGCCAGCAACCTTTCAGATACTGGCTCAATGCTCTTGACCGCTAGGCTACCTCCCACCCCACCTTGTGCAGTTTTTGTTCAGACCATTGTGCCAATGTTTTGTCGTTAGAGGATTCATATCAAATTGTATTTATCACATGCTCCAAATACAACTGGTGTAGACTTTACAGTGAAATGCTTGCTTATGAACCTTCCCCAACAATGCAGTTGAAAAATTAGCATAATAAATAAAATAGTAACTAACAGGGAATAATTATAAAATACTCAAGAATGGAGCCATAAACAGGGAGTATCAGTACCATATCAATGTGCAGAGGTACGAGGTACTTGAGGTAGATACTATGTACATGAAGGCAGGGTAAAGTGATTAGGCATCTGGATAGATAATAATGAGAGTAAAATAAAGAACAGAGTAGCAGCCTGCAAATAATGAGTGTAAAAGTGTGTGTACGTGTGTATGTACAGTATGTTTGTGTTGCGTGTGTGTCGTGTGTGTGTGTGTGTGTGTGTGTGTGTGTGTGTGTGTGTGTGTGTAGTGTTTGAATCTGTGAGGGATTTGTGTGGGAGTGGCAGTGTAGTGTGTGAGTGTGTGTGTGTGTGTGTGTGTGTGTGTATAAAGTCTAGTGAGTGTGTATGTAAAGTCTAGTGAGTGTGCATTTAAATTCTAGTGAGTGTGTGTATATGGTGCATATAAAGTCTAGTGAGTGTGTGTATATAAAGTCTAGTGAGTGTGTGTATATTGTGTATATAAAGTCTAGTGAGTATGTGTAGAGTCAGTGCAGATAGTTTAGGTACCATTAATTGACTATTTAGCAATCTTATGGCTTGGGGGTACAAGCATTTGCTACACCTGCAATACCATCTACAGAATTTGTGTACCAGTACAATTAGGTTAAATGTATTTATATTTGTAGTTATTTACCTGATATAGAGGTCCTGGATGGCAGGGAGCTCTGCTCCAGTGATGTACTGGGCTGTCCACATCACCCTCTGTAGCGCTTTGTGATCGAGGGTAGTGCATTTGCCATACCAAGCGGCGATGCAGCCAGTCAATATGCTCTTGATGGTGCAGCTGTAGAACTTTTTGAGGATTTGAGGACCCATGCCAAATCTTTTCAGCCACCTGAGGGGGAAGAGGCGCTGTCGTGCCCTCTTCACGACTGTGCGGGTGTGTGTGGACCATGTTAAGTCCTTAGTGATGTGGATGACAAGGAACTTAAAGCTCTCGACCCGCTCCACAACAGCCCTGTCGATGTGGATGGGGGTGTGCTCTCCCATTTCTCCTATAGTCCATGATCAGATATTTGTTCTTACTGACGTTGTTCTGGAACCAGACTGCTAAGTCTCTGACCTTCTCCCTGTAGGCTGACTCATCGCCGTCAGTGATCAGGCCTACCACCGTTGTGTCATCAGCAAACTTGATGATGGTGTTGGAGTTGTGCACAGCCAATCAGTCGTGGGTGAACAGGGAGTACTGGAGGGGACTAAGCACACACCCCTGAGGGGCCCCCGTTGTTGCCTACCCTCACCATCTGGGAGCGACCTGTCCAGGATCCATTTGCAGAGGGGTTCAGTCCCAGGGTCCCTATCTTGGTGATGAGGGGACTATTGTGTTGAATGCAGAGCTGTGGTCTATGAACAGCACTCTCACATAGTTATTTCCCCTCTTGTCCAGGTGGGAGAGGGCAGTGTGAAGTGCAATTGAGATTGCATCATCTGTGGATCTGTTGGGGCGGTGTGCGAATTAGAGTTGGTCTAGAGTGTCTGGGATGATGGTGTTGATGTGTGTCATGACCAACCTTTCGAAGCACTTCCTAATTACAGATGTGAGTGCAACAGGGCGATAGTCATTTAGGCAGGTTACCTTGGAGCTCTTGGGAACAGGCACAATTTTACTGGCACAAAAAGATCCCACCATGTTAAATGAACAAATTATCTGTC
This sequence comes from Oncorhynchus mykiss, assembly GCF_057628025.1. Taxonomy (NCBI): domain Eukaryota; kingdom Metazoa; phylum Chordata; class Actinopteri; order Salmoniformes; family Salmonidae; genus Oncorhynchus; species Oncorhynchus mykiss. Next base: position 56,000,797 of record NC_143032.1, on the reverse strand, counting down.
TTCAAAAGGTAATCTGTCTGGGTAATGGGGTGGGATGTGCTTGAACCTGAGGAGAACAGAGCAGAAACATAAGGCCAAGGGAGGATAAATTAACCTCACTGCTCAAATTTCAGTGCTGGTTCAAGTTGCTGAGAACCACAACTACTGTACCTTTGATAATGTGCAATGGCTTTGTAAACAGTTATGCATATTCATATAAAAAAATATGTTTTTATCTTTTTAACTGGGCTTGATCAAGTTGTCACTGATTTACTTTTATTTGATAATTACATTATTTAAAAAAAAAAAACTTTGTATACAAGAATGTACAAATAATTGGCTGGCTAGCAACTGTAGATTGAACAGAACACAGCTATCTATATTTCCTACGTTTTTAATCAGATGTTGTTAAAATGTCTTACCTCCAAACCAGTCTTCCACTTTTGTCCTGCCAAGCCAATGTCATGGAGGGAAATGAATGCATCAGTTGTCATCTGTCCCTGAAAACAAATGGAAAAAAACAATTTGCTACACGATTTTCGAAATGTATGCTCCCATGCGTGATTTGTTCTCCAGACCTCCCAATAACGCTTATAGAACTTCCGGCAAACCTAGTACATACTTGCCGTTTCACATTCTGGGTTTGGAATCGCACTTGAAAAATGACAGTGGACTTCCGTACTCGCTATACGCTCTAGACAGAACACAAGTATGCAATTTATCTATGAAATATAAGATTATTTTCACTGAAAAATATTGAATATACCAATAGTTTAATTTAAATAGAAATTGATAATTTTTACATTACTTTCTCTCTGTTTTACTTTTAGCTTGGTTGAACAGTTTCACCACCACCACTATGTGAGTTATCTTCTTTTCCCTTAGAGCTTAGACTACAGGGAGCACAGAAAACACACACACACCTAGTATTTCACTGTAATTCTTTACCTTGTATTTCTAACAGTTTAGCAGAAGGCCACCACACCACATTAGAGTTGGTAAGTGCATTAGAAGACAATACATTTACTTATACTGTTTCTGATTCTTTGTCTCATTTGGAGCTCCATTAGTCCAGTAGTCTACGAGTTAAATGTGAGCAGGTTGTCTTTTACTACTACAATATACGTATAATTTGCATTATTTTGTCGCTGTCATTTATGTAACACACAGATGATCTGCAGTTATATTCTGAACTCTGCCCTCTCATCTGTCTCCTGTGCTCCCCAGTTGAGATAGAGAGCCTGTTAAACAACAGTGAGACTGACTACCACAGAAGGCACAACTGGACAGCCATGCAGGCGAAGGTAACACCACACACAGTTTCAGCCTCTCATATCTCTCTTTATAACGGATCCTAACACACATACAGTGCATTTGGAAAGTCTTCAGACCCCCCCCCCCCCCCCCCCCCCCCCGCTCACCTTTTCCACATTTTGTTACGTTACAGACATATTCTAAAATGGATTAAATAAACATGTTCTTCTTTAATCTACACACAACACCCCATAATGACGAAGCAAAAACAGGTTTAAGAAATGTTTGCAAATGTATTAAAAATAAAAACGGATCAAGGGCCTTGGTCAGGGAGGTGGCTAAGAACCAGATTGTCACTCTGACAGAGCTTTAGAGCTCCTCTGTGGAGATGGGAGAACCTTCCAGAAGGACAACCATCTCTGCAGCACTCCACCAAACAGGCCTTTATGGTAGAGTGGCCAGATGGAAGAAACTCCTCGGTAAAAGGCACATGACAGCTGCTTTTAGTTTGCCAAAAGGCATCTAAAGGACTGTCAGACCATGAGAAACAAGATTTTCTAGTCTGATGAAACCAAGATTGAACTCTTTGGCCTGAATACCAAGCATCACGTCTGGAGGAAACCTGGCGCCATTCCTATGGTGAAGCTTGGTGGTGGTAAAATCATGCTGTGGGGATTCTTTTCAGCGGCAGGGACTGGGAGACTACTCAAGATCGAGGGAAAGATGAATGGTGCAAAGTACAGAGAGATCCTTGATGACAACCTCCTCCAGAGTGCTCAGGACCTCAGACTCGGGCGAAGGTTCACCTTCCAACAGGACAACAACCCTAAGCATACATCCAAGACAACACAGGAGTGGCTTTGGACAAGTCTCTGAATGTCCTTGAGTGGCCCAGCCAGAGCCAGCCAGAGCCTTGAACCTGATTGAACATCTCTGGCGAGACCTAAAAATGCAGTAACGCTCTCCATCCAATCTGAACTTGGGGGGATCTGCAGAGAACAATGAGAGAAACTCCCCTTATACAGGTGTACCAAGCTTGAAGAGTCATACCTAAGAAGACTCAAGGCTGTAATCGCTGCCAAAGGTGCTTCAGCAAAGTACTGAGTAAAGGGTCTGAATACTTATGTAAATGTGATATTTCAGTGTTTTTATTTGTAATAAATTAACAAAATTGTCTAAAAACCTGTTTTGCTTTGTCATTATGGGGTATTGTGTGTAGATTGAGCCATTTTAGAATATGGCTGCAACATAACATAATGTGGAAAAAGTGAAAGGGTCTGAATACTTTCCGAATGCACTGTACGTACTCACAGCTGTTGTTGGTGTACCAGCCATATTAAAACCAACTATCACCAAGTTTACCATTTCAGACATCTGTTTCCCGTCACACCAATACACATAAGACGGTTCATGTGATGTCACCATGACTCTCACTCTTGTTACAAAATGTGCTTTTACCATATTTATTCAAAATCTTGTATTTTCTTTCTCCTATGAATATTATTTTATGCAGTGCTTGTGAAATGGACAAACAAACACGTCGGCTGTTGCTTCATTGGATAATACAATTGCCATGCAACCATATATCTTGTACAATCTGTCTGTTATTTTGAAAGAACGTGGATTGTAATACAAGAAATTCTCTGAAAGATGAAGAAGGAATCCTGCAGGTTGTCCTACCTGAAAATGGCCATGGAAATCATGTGGATTTACCTGCAGGATTTACCTACAGGATATCCCACAGGATTTTAGGACCATTTTGGTATAGGACAATTCCTGCAGGTAGTCCTTCAGGAAACAATCATGCAGGATTAATTTGAGGACCATCTGCAGGATTCCTGCAGGATTGTTTTGCTGAAGGACTATCTGCATGATTCATAATGAATCCTGCAGGAATTCTATTGCAGGAAAGTGGCCCTAGAAATCCTGTGGGATATTCTGCAGTACTTCATAATCCTGCAGGATTTACAGTTGAAGTTTATGTTTACATAAACTAGTTTTAATGACTCCAACCTAAGTGTTTCTCCACAAATGTCTTGTTAACAAACTATAGTTTTGGCAAGTCGGTTAGGACATCTAATTTGTCATTTTTCCAACAATTGTCTACAGACAGATTATTTCACTTATAATTCACTATATCACAATTCCAGTGGGTCAGAAGTTTACATACACTAAGTTGACTGTGCCTTTATACAGCTTGGAAAATGTCAGAAAAGTATGTCATGGCTTTAGAAGCTTCTGATAGGCTAATTTACATCATTTGAGTCAATTGGAAGTGTACCTGTGGATGTATTTCAAAACCTACCTTCAAACTCAGTGCCTCTTTGTTTGACATCATGGGAAAATCAAAAGAAATCAGCCAAGACCTCATAAAAAATAATTGTAGACCGTCACAAGTCTGGTTCATCCTTGGGAGCAATTTCCAAATACCTGAAGGTACCACGTTCATCTGTACAAACAATAGTACACAAGTATAAACACCATGGGACCATGCAGCCATCATACTGCTCAGGAAGAAGACGCGAATAGGAAGGATTATGTGGATATATTGAAGCAACATCTCAAGACATCAGTCAGGAAGTTAAAGCTTGGTCGCAAGTGGGTCTTCCAAATGGACAATGACCCCAAGCATACTTCCAAAGTTGTGGCAAAATGGCTTAAGCACAACAAAGTCAAGGTATTGGAGTGGCCATCACAAAGCCCTGACCTCAATCCCATAGAAAATGTGCGGGCAGAACTGAAAAAGCGTGTGCGAGCAAGGAGGCCTACAAACCTGACTCAGCTACACCAGCTCTGTCAGGAGCAATGGGCCAAAATTCACCCAACTTATTGTGGGAAGCTTGTGGAAGGCTACCTGAAACGTTTTACCCAAGTTCAACAATTTAAAGGCAATGCTACCAAATACTAATTGAGTGTATGTAAACTTCTGAGCCACTGGGAATGTGATGAAAGAAATAAAATATGAAATAAATCATTCTCTCTACTATTATTCTGACATTTCACATTCTTAAAATAAAGTGGTGATCCTAACTGACCTAATACAGGGAATTTTTACTAGGATTAAATGTCAGGAATTGTGAAAAACTGAGTTTAAATGTATTTGGCTAAGGTGTATGTAAACTTCTGACTAAAACTGTATATTCTGCAGGATTCCTGCAGGATTGTTTTCCTGAAGAATAACCTGCAAGTTTCCTACAGGATCCTGAAGGAATTCCTATTCCTGCAGGATATATAATCTGATGGATTCCTGCCAGATTGTTTTCCTGAACAACTTGCCCTACAGGAAAGTGGCACTGAAAAACATGTGTGATATCCTGTAGGACTTCCTACTCCTGCAGGATATATATTCTGCATGTGTCCTGCTGATTTTTTCATGCAGGATTCCTGTAGGAATTGTTGGTAAGGCTACCCGCACTGTATAAGGGGTACATGAGAATTCAACAGATTTGTATTTTTATGCACTACTTCATCACGCACAGTCTTATCAGCAAAAAGGTCAGTTTGATTGAAACATCTCTGGTGAGAAAATGCACATATTGTTTTATGCAGATTTTAGAATATTTGCAAACTGGATCCAAACCTAGCTAATGAGGTTCATTCAAAGGACCCATGCATCCCCGTGCATATTGAGGAAGATAAAAAATAAATAAAAAACTTTAGGTGACAGTATTAGTCTTGAAATCCAATACTTCTGTAATCTACAGATAAAGCTACAGTATCATAGATTAATGAGCTATAATGCATTAAGATAGCAGATAGCAGTCATTGGATCATATGCCTATATTACAAGTCAACTGGGAATAATAAATTAACCCCCCCCCCCCCCCCCAAAAAAGCAATAATGCTCAATGGACAGAATAATCTCACCATTCCATGTGCAGAGTTGAACTCTATCTCCATGTGTTCATGATTATTTCTTGCCATGATTGAATATTCATTAGACATTCACAATAGTATATTTGGTCAAATTCCCTATGAAAACCCTCTTCATAATGCATCATGAGCCCATTTAGAACGCCTTATGAGCTATGCATAATGCAGACATGAAGACACACAAACAAATGCACATAAGCACTTTCCCCCAATGTGTTCTACGTTTTAATGTGTATTCATCCATCACAAATGCCCAGTGGAGGTCTGCAAGCTCTTTCCCTGAAGTGGCAGGCAAAACACAGCAGTTCAATCAATGGCTGATTAATAATTCTAATTTCATTACTTTTAGGCCTAGTATTATTATAATCACATCCCACCCAGGCATTCAATAAAGCATTGTTCACTGCAGGCATGGCAGGCTACTCGAAATCACTCTGATGTGGCTGCAGTCAGATGCCATTTTCCACCACTCCCCATTTTTATACCATGTGGTCATGAATGATCAATTTCCTCTCCCATCTTTGGCCAATGTGATTAATTGTTAATCAAATATGTTAACCAGAAATGAGTTGATATTGAGATAATGGCAGCATTGGACCTTTAAGACACTCCAGTCTAGAGGAATAGTCCAAGGATAACCACAAAATGTGGTTGCAGCAAACTTCCACAAGTTTGCGGCAAATTTGCTGCTAACTAAATGGTGTGCCACAAAATGTTGCCAGAAGTTTGCCACTAGTGGGGAATCTGTGGCAAAAATAACATTTGCCACTAGTGGCAAATAGTTCAGAGTTTTTTTCTGGCAAACAATTCCCTCAAGATTGTATTTGAATCTGGCAAACTTTTGGGAACAATATTTGTCACTATTGGCAAACAGTTTTACAAAAGCCATTTCAGGTGAACACGAGTTCCAAAAACAGTAACCGTTGACCACGAATCATTGGGATTAGAAAAATATGTTGGAAAATGTAAACCAAGCAATCTAGCAAAGTTGTCCGGTAAGTGTTAACTTTCTAATAAACTTTCAAATGTTGTAAGCTAATTGATGCCTAGTTTTATGTGAGAGTGAAACACATTTTGCTGATACCAGTTTCAATCTTTCAGCGTCACTGACTGTCTAGCATTTAGCTAGCTGGCTAGCATTTAGCTTGCTAAGATTAGCTATCATATTTTTGCACATTAAATGTGCTAGCTGGCTATGTAATAAGTTGCCTAAACACTTGAATACGTTGCTATCAGGAAACAAGGTAAGACCCAAGTGCAGTCTGTAAAGTAACAATGTTTAATGTAACCACAGCAGCAGGCAAACGACAGGTCAAGGCAGGCAGGGGACGATAATCCAGAGTAGGAGCAAAGGTACAGGACGGCAGTGTTCAGTAATCCAGAAGTGGAGCAAGGGTACAAGACGGCAGGCATGCTCAGGGTCATGGACGGGCAGAGAGGCCGGCCGGGCGGGTACAGGGTCGGGACTGGCAAGGGCAACAACAAAAAAACAGGAGGATGAGAAGAAAAAAAAGAGGCTGGGAAAAGACAGGCACTGACAGGACGAACGCTGGTAAACTTGACGAACTGGCAACAGAGACAGAAAACACAGGGGAAGATGGGCAACACCTGGAAGGGGGTGGAGACAATCACAAGGACAGGTGAAACAGATCAGGGCATGACAGTTGCTGTCTTTAATACCAATATGCAGGCCAATATGATAGTGTAACTATTCAGTAGCATGTTGGCTAGCACAACACCTAAGGTAGCAACAATATGACATCAAAGCAAAACTAAACTTTGGCAAATGGATACCCTTCTCCTACCTGTGGTGTCGGAAGAGGCTGTATGGGGAGGAGGCATTATTAACACCCTGGAAAGATGTTTGTGATGCACTCACTCATTTTTTTTGAGCGATAAATGAATGTATCGTCTTTAAGCTTGATAAAGTAAGCAAATGCATGTATTATTCTCATAAATGTAGCTCATACATTCATTCTTTGTAACAATTAGATAATTCTTTGCTTTAAGCTTGTAGCTAGCTCATTTTGATCATGTGTTTCCTTCTCTCTTTCTAGAAGCAATCCGTTACAAGCCAAAAAATACAGATTGAGGCCTTCAGTCAAACTGAGGACAGAAATATGTGTGTAGCAGGTCAAATCTTCTTGTGTGCATGGCTTTGAGATGTAAGTTAACAATAATTAATTTTGAAAAAATAATTTGAATTTCGATATTAGATGTAATTGAATGTTATGTTGCTTTTCTTCCACCCAAGCCTTATACACCTGAGTCAGGAAGAAGAGAACCAGTAGATGGCTGTTTCTTAATGATCCCCAGACTATATTCAATATCATAATTACAGTAGTTGATTAGTTGGAATCAATTGTGTTGGGGCTTGGCTGGAGAAAAATATTGTATTCTGTGACTCTCTAGGAACAGTTGGCCACACATTTAAAGGTAGATTTAGTAAGCCTAAGTCCCAGCTATGCTAGCTACATCATTTGTTTCTATAGCATTTATACAAACAGAAACATTGTTTCCTTGCTGAAAAATATATAGACTGCCAGTTTCATTGAGCAGCATAGCAACACCAAGTCAACTTTGTAACAGATGACCACGTTTATCCAAAGCCAAACCCGTACATTAGCCACTGAGTACACCTTTTAACATGCCAAAATAGATGATTTTCAGTATCCTAATTTCTTTTGGTTTTATGTTTTCTGATTGTTTCAGTGCATGATTTCAACAAGCTTTTAGACAAAGGATTTCCACAGGGCCGCCATCTCCAAAGTTTACTAAAAAATGCAATAGTTGTGTACTCGGTTTGTTTTGTTGTTTGAATATTTTTTTTAAACTCCCATTGGTCGAAAGCTAATGCTCAGTTATCACTTGGCTCATGTACATTCTGTAGTTGCCCCTTTTAAACTCCCTAAGGTCAGCATCCCCATAGTGTTCACATTTCTCAAATGTAAATCTTATGGCTACATAAAAATATGAAATAAACATTTTATTTGGGAAATATTCAGTATTTGCTAATTTCTTCATTAACATGCTAATGATTTCAAGTTGTATTGGATTTATTTTTCTGTTAAAACATTGAATATATGTTGTTTAGTACATTTAGTACATTTAGTATGTTTAGTTTTCTCTGTGAGAAGCATGTTCATTTGAAGTCACATGTGATTTGGTTTATGTAGATACAACATTTCAATGTTGTTAACACACAGTAACCCAAAAAATAATTATTAGCATATTCATACTGAGTTTGCAGCAAACAGTAGAGTGTTTGCCTCAAGTTTCCCAAAATTGTGGATTTGCCGCAAGTTTTCCACAAAACTAATTTGCATGTGAAAATTTGAGCTTGCCTCAAATGTGCGGCAAATTGGCAAAAGGTTTGCCACAACTGTTTGCCAGCAGCCAGTTTTTTCAGTAAGAGTGTTTAGTTTTCCAAAATGGATCCTGCATTTGAAGATTGACCTTAGCTATATTCAGTATGCATTCACAGCTTACCCTCTTTGTAGTTTCATAGAAAAACAGACCTAAACCAAATAGAGGGGACATGTTGTGTTCACCTTCCAAAAGATAGCAGCTCAAAGGTGGCAGCAATGTGTCTGACATCAATAAATAGCCTTATTTTGGTAGTGTTTGTTTCTTTTCTCCCATCTGATTTTCAGTTGGATTGTGAGAAGAACGGAGCAGAAAAGGAGAGAAGATAACTGCAATTCCATTTCTATACCACTTGCCAGTAAATTGGCTCCTTATTAAATTTAGGCTCCATCTGTCTGGACATGGACTGGTATCGAAATTACTTAGTTTGCCACAAATCGTTGGCAATAGATGCAGTCTCTCCTCAAACAAGGCCGTTTTTTTTCTCTGGTCCACATTTACTCCTTGGGTGAGAGGAAGCTGGACATATTAAGACTATTTTTTTCCCTCAGTGATAGATGTGCTCCTTCTGAACCTCTGATTACCAGATTACCAGCAGTAAAGCAGGAATCCATTAGACAATCATTTAGTGCTGCTGGGGCCCTTTTCCCATTCTCTCTTTCATCAAATGGTGCTACCAGGGAGACCAGAGACAAGACTAATGCCGTACCCGGCTAACCGAGAGCATTCCCAGGAAATTTGGAAACATTCTTTTAAGGTTATGTGACATAAAGTTATGTAAAGCTGGGTGTAATTTGCCTCTGGAGGGCAATATGTGAAAGTAGAGAATAAACTTGAATGAATAATATATTATTAAAATGTATTGAATTAAATATGAGTAAAATGTTTTACATGTATTCACATATTAAACTCTTTGCTCATACATAGCCACAGACTACAGTTGCAAGGTAATAGAGTGCCCTTGGCAAGATGATGGCTAGGCAGACTGAAACGGTCATCAAGTGAGGGGAAGATTTGGGAAGGTCTCCCCATTGCTTGTCACTCTGAGTGCTGGATTTATCAGTCCAGTGGGTCTTTGCATATTATCCTCTTGTGCTGGCAGCATATTGAAGAGAGAAGAATCTTGAGTGGAAATTATCAGCTGTATGAAAGGTTAGGGAAAGTTAAGCATGTCCTAAGCAGGTCATGCCTCTTCCTCCTTGATAAGAAAAAACTGCCCATGTAAGGCAGAATGAGGGAAAAAATATAATTTGTGCTACTGAAATTGCTGAACTGTCACTCAAAATGACACAGTCACCTGGTCTGATCACAACTCTCTCTCTCTCAGAAGGAGATATTTTCATGTACTTCTGGCTGGGAAATGTTTACAACAATTACCCTAGACAAAGCCGGTCCACTTCAGGTCTGTGTATGTTAGATGAAACAGATGAGGTTATTTTGTGCTGTCTCTGTGAGTCATATTTATTTTAAAGGTTAGGCAACAAGAACAAATCACCAGGAGAGGAGCAATGGTATAGTGTACCCTCCTGTAACTTACTGAGGGCTATAGGAAGGTCACTTTATTCTTCCCCTGTGGGCATCTGCCTGGCACACAAAGTGAAGATGATAAGTAAATAACATTTTAATGGCCTCTGAATGGGTGGTTGTAATCTGCACAGGCTCAAGGTGTACAGGGCACCAAAGGAGACTGGGTACAATCTGCAGTGCCAGGTTATTATTAGTGCTATCATAGATCAGATAGAGGAGGAGAATGAAGTGTGATTAGGAATTTGGGGCTCTTGTCTACTTGTGTGGCGCTGTCAGGGCCGGTAGGAAGGGGAGCCTGGCTAAGGTCATGGATAAAGGATGCCACCTCAGGTTGGCCCCAAGGGACCTACTCACCACATTACGCATATAGAGGGGAACATACTGCAACTTTGAACTTAAAGTCAGAGGGGGAACAAAAGTTTACTTTTGTTCTGTCAACTTCTCAGTCACTTAGATTTGTCCCTAAGAGTCACTAATAGAATGTTCATTAACGTCTTTATCTACAAATCTCTCCCTTAGGTCCATTTGTCTTCAAACCTTTCCATCTGTCTTAATATCATGTTTCCTCACATCACATCTGAAGTAAGTTGATGCAGTGCACTGTATTGGCTGCTGCCAATGTCTGTGTTAAAAACCTAACCACATGTACAAAAACATTCCGTTAACCAGTACTAACGTACTTAGCAGGTGTGGGGTGTATTATTGTCTTTTAAAACTACTTGCAGCCACAGACAGTGTAATGTTTTCTCCCAGAGATCACCTTTCATACATTCAGAGGTAACCAAAACACAGGTTCCACATGGGAGGGATGGAATGTAGAATGAGTAGCCTACAGATGATTGAAATGCAGTGGTGGTGCTAACTGTAAATCAATGCTGGCCAATGTAATTTCATACTGGATCCTAGATGTGTGAACATCATCACAAAGTACTGAGGATGCCAGGATACGCTCTGCTTGAGTTTACTCTACTATTCTGACTTACATCTGAATAGACTGCCGATTGATCTATACATGATCAAAACTTTTATAATTTGGTTCTGTTTCATGTATATTTCCTACCTACGGGGACAGAATAGATTCAGGGTGCCCTGTTGATGTCATCCTCACCTCGTGTTGGGCTTGAAAAAAGACATCAAAGCATTCAGAAACAAATGGAGCATCAAAATACCTAAATGAAAATAATAATTATGCTGTAGATGAGTCGGTGGATTTTGATTGCATTTAGTGTTCGTATTCAGTAGCACTTTTTTTTATTCATTTAAATTTTTACCCCGTTTTCTCCCCAATTTCGTGGTATCCAATTGTTTAGTAGCTACTATCTTGTCTCATCGCTACAACTCCCGTACGGGCTCGGGAGAGACGAAGGGTGAAAGTCATGCGTCCTCCGATACACAACCCAACCAAGGTAGCCCTTTTTAAGGGGTCCTTAATACAATGTAATTACACAAACCAGTATTGTAGTCAATTGTAATGACTCGTAGTTACACTGTAATAACAACATGCAACTAACTGGTGGTTATTGCAGTCTGTAACTATAGCGCTGTTATAACACCAAATGCTTGTTACCGTGCTTGTTTCCAATAAATTCACCAATTTAGTGTTTAGTTTATTCTCAGCTGCATCCAATTCAGTATTAAATGTCACAAGGTTGTAATCTCTTGTGGACAGATGTGATGGGTGTCCCAGATTACAACGGCTGGAGGCTCAATAGACTCTAATTACCTATCTGTGTATGTGCACTTTTCAAAAACTCCACTCAATGTTGTTGCTAGCACTTGCCCCCCAAAAAGTGTAACATACGGGTTAACTTGATTGAGTTTGCAAAAACAGATCAGGTCTACCATACAGGTGCCATCCCAGACTATAATAAAAAAATATATTAATGTGAACGTTACCAATTATGACAACCTGTACCTCCTTGCCATCCAAGTGAGAGGATAAACCCACAAGTACACTACCGAGTACATGCAATATCTGCATAAGTACAATGTAGTTACTAAGAGCTACACACAATTTAGCAAGATAAAATGAAGTGTATCTTGAATGGTATTTGCTTGTAATTAATGTGTACTTATATAGTACATCACCCATCCTGACAACCTGACCTTCATTTTAAGGCTTCCGGAAGCACCATCCAAGTGGGTGGATAAACCCACAAGCACACCACATGTAATATCTGCATGCGTGCAATGTAATTACTAGGTGTTACATAGTATTTAGCTAGTTAAAATTAAGCATATCTTGAGGGGTACTTACTTGTAATTATTGTGTACCTACAAAGTACATTATCAATCCTGACAATTTCATTGTCAGCTTCTGAAAGCTCCATCCAAGTGAGAAATAAACACACCAATACACCACAAAGTACACATCTGTAATATCTGCATAAGTACAAGGTTGTTGCTAGTTGTTACACAGGATTTAGCTATTTGAATTGAAGTGTAACTTTATAGTTAGCTATGCACAATTTCTATATAATTACTTATTACTCATTACCAACTGAAATACCTACAAATAAAACAGCTTCTACTTTGGTCAACTTTATTGCAACATGTAAATAGACCTTAAGGATAAGGATTTTAATATTGTTAGATTAATAATTTGATTCATTAGATTTAACAAAGATATATACCTACTCAACAACATGAAAATAATGATTCTAGTGGTGACTCAAATCTTTAGGCTATAGTATGGTGAGTAGCCTAGATAGCTAATTTAGAAAAATGTGATTGTCTTTTTCTTCCCTTGTTAACATTACAAGTAACAATGGAAATCAACAACTCTGTCTCTGTCTTCATTCTGTTTCTTTCTTGTAAGCATTTCCCTTCCTGGATTCTGAGACCTTGTGGGAATCTGTGGTAGAGAAGAAGATTGTATGGGACAATTTAGCATAGAAATTCTGCATTACCCCTAGTTGTCATCATCATGATTTCTATATTTTAGGTATATAGCTAGGCCTGGCTAGCCTCCTAGCTAGTTGTTGTGTTATCCAGCTAGCAATAACAGTGCCTGCTAACACTAATACATTTGCTAGTGTTTAGCTACATTGAAAAGGCTACTAACATTACTCATAGTGTGTTGACACAGGTAGCTAGCGAGCTACCTAGATAACGTTAACATGCTGGGTGTGTCTCACGTAATACCGTTGGGATACGGATACCCTGAGAACAAGGTTCAGGGAAGATAAGACCATCGAGCCCAGCTATTGTTAGCTAGTGAGTGGTGACCATAGCCGGCAAATCAAGGTTAGAAAACTAATTAGCTAGTTAGCGTGCTAGTTCATCCAAAATAAACTCAACAGATTGCATGGAAAGTCTATTATGTAGATCATAACTAGCTATCTAGCTTAGTTGGAAGGCCCAACAACTAACTACCTATGCTAAATCGTCCAGCAGAATTTATGTATCAAAAAAAGATAAAAAACAAAACAAATGTAATTGTGTTGACGTTTTTTGACCTAGCTACAGGACTTCTTCTTGTTTCTTCTTCTTCTCTGGTATAATGAATGGTGTTCGCAACAATTATATGTGCATTCCGCCACCTACCGCCACCTACCTACTCCTTCGACTGTCTTCACCACCTCAACATAGGAGATCTGCTGTACAGCCCTGATCCTTGACACCTCGACCTCTTTCACCCTAATAGGGCACCCAAGGACGTCCGGAGTATGAAACCCACCACAGTTGCAACATTTTCCATTCACAGATTATTCATTAACATACATCTCCCTTCTGCAAACATTTGACATGTGGCCATATCTTTTGCAGTTCCCACACGGTAGTGGTTTGGACTCAAATGCTCTCCCAATTGAACGAAATGAGCAAAAGTTGTAGTGGAAGTCAAGGATCGGTCCAATAATGTTTTTTGACCTAGCTACAGCACTTCTTCTTGACTTTCCATGCAAAAACGCAGTTCAAGAAGAAGTGCTGTAGCTAGGTCAAAAAACATTATTGGACCGATCCTTGACTTCCACTACAACTTTTGCTCATTTCGTTCACTTTGATTTCACAATTTTGACACACACTTCACTTGCTGCACATTCAGATTCAAGCAACATTTCCATGGACGCTGCCATTTTGGAACCGTCATCCATCTTGTCCTCCACCTGTCTGACAACAACACTTTGTTTATTTCCCTGCAATCTTTTATGCCTGGATTTGGCACACTGATCTTCTTCTCTATCTGTTATTTGTACAAAGTCACATGACGTCAGTGTCAACGCATGTGGGCATGTTCGAGGTCGTTGTTGTTTTGAGCATGTTGTGAGATGGGCAGATCTTGCTATGAAATAAATAATTGCACCAATGCATCTTATGTCTACTTCTGATAAGCTTCCCAGTAAAGCAATAAAAACAATCAAGCATCCCAGAAAAGTGCTAAAAAATAGACAACATTAACATATGAAGCCTAAGAAACAATGTTAATGAAATCAATAACTTGCTAGTAATAGATGACATTCAAATTCTGACTATCTCTGAAACGCATTAGCAATACATGGCTATAACATCTGCAGAAAAGACAGAAATGCCAATGTTGGCAGGGTTGCGGCCTATATACAGAGCCACATAGTTGAATATTGCCATACTGTTGAAGTAATATGACTACAGGTTCACCTGCATCACCTAAAGCCCATTTGTCATGTATTGTCATGTTGTGTCTTGTTTCTGTCCTTTCCCTTCACCCTGTCTCCCTCTGCTGGTCGTTATTAGGTTACCTTTTCTCCCCCTCTTTCCCCCAGCTGTTCCTTGTCTCCTCCTAACTACCTCGTCACCCCTTTTCCCACCTGTTCCCTTTTTCCCTCTGATTAGTCCTCTATATCTCTCTCTGTTTTTGTTCCTGTCTTTGTCGGATTCTTGTTTGTGTTTTTCATGCCTGAACCAGACTATCGTCATGTTTGCTGCAACCTTGTCCTGTCCTGTCGGAATCTGCCGGTCCATCTGAGCCTACCTATGTTTTGTTATTAAAGAAGTTCTGTTTACGTTAATTCGCTTTTGGGTCCTCATTCACGCACCGTAACAGAAGAATCCGACCAAGAATGGACCCAGCGACTTCGGATCCTCTCCACTCAGCCGTCGAGATCCAGGGAGCGATGCTAGGCAGACACGAGCAGGAATTGTCTGCTGCTCGACATGCCGTTGAGACCCTGGCCACCCAAGTCTCCAACCTCACAGAACAGGTTCACCATCTCCGCCTCGATCCACCGGCCACTTCCAGGGCTTTCGAATCTCCGGAGCCCAGAATCAATAACCCGCCGTGTTACTCTGGGGAGCCCACTGAATGCCGCTCGTTCCTCACCCAGTGTGATATTGTGTTTTCTCTCCAGCCCAACACTTACTCCAGGAGCACTGCTCGTGTCGCCTACGTCATATCTCTCCTTACTGGACGGGCTCGTGAGTGGGGCACGGCAATCTGGGAGGCAAGGGCTGAGTGTACTAACCAGTATCAGGACTTTAAGGAGGAGATGATACGGGTTTTTGATCGATCTGTTTTTGGGGAGGAGGCTTCCAGGGCCCTGTCTTCCCTATGTCAAGGTAATCGATCCATAACAGACTACTCTATTGAGTTTCGCACTCTTGCTGCCTCCAGTGGCTGGAACGAGCCGGCTTTGCTCGCTCGTTTTCTGGAGGGTCTCCGCGCAGAGGTAAAGGATGAGATTCTCTCCCGGGAGGTTCCTTCCAGCGTGGATTCCTTGATTGAACTCGCTATTCGCATTGAGCGACGGGTTGATCTTCGTCACCGAGCTCGTGGAAAGGAGCTCGCGTTCTCCGTTGCCCCCCTCTCCGCATCACTACCATCTTCCTCTGCCGGCTCGGGTGCTGAGCCTATGCAGCTGGGAGGTATCCGCATCTCGACTAAGGAGAGGGAACGGAGAATCACCAACCGCCTCTGTCTCTATTGCGGGTCTGCTGGTCATTTTGTCACTTCATGTCCAGTAAAAGCCAGAGCTCATCAGTAAGCGGAGGGCTACTGGTGAGCGCTACTACTCCTGTCTCTCCTTCAAGATCCTGCACTACCTTGTCGGTCCATCTACGCTGGACCGGTTCGTCAGCTTCCTGCAGTGCCTTAATAGACTCTGGGGCGGAGGGCTGTTTTATGGACGAGACCTGGGCTCGGGAACATGACATTCCTCTCAGACAGTTAAGGGAGTCCACGGCCTTGTTCGCCCTGGATGGTAGTCCTCTCCCCAGGATTCAGCGTGAGACGCCACCTTTAACCCTCACTGTTTCTGGTAATCATAGCGAGACCATTCCTGGCTAGTTTGTCATAATCCTTCCATTAATTGGTCTAGTAATTCTATCCTCTCCTGGAACGTCTCTTGTCATGTGAAATGTTTAATGTCTGCTATCCCTCCTGTTTCCTCTGTCTCTTCTTCACAGGAGGAGCCTGGTGATTTGACAGGGGTGCCAGAGGAATATCACGATCTGCGCACGGTGTTCAGTCGGTCCAGGGCCACCTCTCTTCCTCCACACCGGTCGTATGATTGTAGTATTGATCTCCTTCCGGGAACCACTCCCCCCCGGGGTAGACTATACTCTCTGTCGGCTCCCGAACGTAAGGCTCTCGAAGATTATTTGTCTGTAGCTCTTGCCGCCGGTACCATAGTCCCCTCCTCCTCTCCCGCCGGAGCGGGGTTTTTTTTTGTTAAGAAGAAGGACGGGTCCCTGCGCCCCTGCATAGATTATCGAGGGCTGAATGACATAACAGTGAAGAATCGTTATCCGCTTCCTCTTATGTCTTCAGCCTTCGAGATCCTGCAGGGAGCCAGGTTTTTCACTAAGTTGGACCTTCGTAACGCTTACCATCTCGTGCGCATCATGGAGGGGGACGAGTGGAAGACGGCGTTTAACACTCCGTTAGGGCACTTTGAATACCGGGTTCTTCCTTTCGGCCTCGCTAACGCTCCAGCTGTCTTTCAGGCATTAGTCAATGATGTCCTGAGAGACATGCTGAACATCTTTGTTTTCGTTTACCTTGACGATATCCTGATTTTTTCACCGTCACTCCAGATTCATGTTCAGCACGTTCGACGTGTCCTCCAGCGCCTTTTAGAGAATTGTCTTTTTGTGAAGGCTGAGAAGTGCTCTTTTCATGCCTCCTCCGTCACATTTCTCGGTTCTGTTATTTCCGCTGAAGGCATTAAGATGGATCCCGCTAAGGTCCAAGCTGTCATTGATTGGCCCGTCCCTAAGTCACGCGTCGAGCTGCAGCGCTTTCTCGGCTTCGCAAACTTCTATCGTCGTTTCATCCGTAATTTCGGTCAGGTGGCAGCTCCTCTCACAGCCCTTACTTCTGTCAAGACGTGCTTTAAGTGGTCCGTTTCCGCCCAGGGAGCTTTTGATCTCCTCAAGAATCGTTTTACATCCGCACCTATCCTTGTTACACCTGACGTCACTAGACAGTTCGTTGTCGAGGTTGACGCGTCAGAGGTGGGCGTGGGAGCCATTCTTTCTCAGCGCTCCCTCTCTGACGACAAGGTCCACCCTTGCGCGTATTTTTCTCATCGCCTGTCGCCGTCGGAACGTAACTATGATGTGGGAAACCGCGAACTGCTCGCCATCCGCTTAGCCCTAGGCGAATGGCGACAGTGGTTGGAGGGGGCGACCGTTCCTTTTGTCGTTTGGACTGACCATAGGAACCTTGAGTACATCCGTTCTGCCAAACGACTTAATGCGCGTCAGGCGCGCTGGGCGCTGTTTTTCGCTCGTTTCGAGTTCGTGATTTCTTATCGTCCGGGCTCTAAGAACACCAAGCCTGATGCTTTATCTCGTCTCTTCAGTTCTTCAGTAGCCTCCACTGACCCCGAGGGGATTCTCCCTGAGGGGCGTGTTGTCGGGTTGACTGTCTGGGGAATTGAGAGGCAGGTAAAGCAAGCACTCACTCAAACTCCGTCGCCGCGCGCTTGTCCTAGGAACCTTCTTTTCGTTCCCGTTCCTACTCGTCTGGCCGTTCTTCAGTGGGCTCACTCTGCCAAGTTAGCCGGCCATCCTGGCGTTCGGGGTACGCTTTCTTCCATTCGCCAGCGTTTTTGGTGGCCCACCCGGGAGCATGACACGCGTCGCTTCGTGGCTGCTTGTTCGGTCTGCGCGCAGACTAAGTCCGGTAACTCCCCTCCTGCCGGCCGTCTCAGGCCGCTTCCCATTCCCTCTCGACCGTGGTCTCACATCGCCTTAGATTTTGTCACCGGACTGCCTTCGTCAGCGGGGAAGACTGTTATTCTTACGGTTGTCGACAGGTTCTCTAAGGCGGCTCATTTTATTCCCCTTGCTAAGCTTCCTTCTGCTAAAGAGACGGCACAAATCATCATCGAGAATGTTTTCAGAATTCATGGCCTTCCGTCAGACGTCGTTTCGGACAGAGGTCCGCAATTCACGTCTCAATTTTGGAGGGAGTTTTGCCGTTTGATTGGGGCTTCCGTCAGTCTCTCTTCCGGCTTTCACCCCCAGTCTAACGGTCAAGCAGAACGGGCCAATCAGACTATTGGTCGCATCTTACGCAGTCTTTCTTTTCGCAACCCTGCGTCTTGGTCAGAACAGCTCCCCTGGGCAGAATACGCCCACAACTCGCTTCCTTCGTCTGCGACCGGGCTATCTCCTTTTCAGAGTAGCCTCGGGTACCAGCCTCCGCTGTTCTCATCTCAGTTCGCCGAGTCCAGCGTCCCCTCCGCTCAGGCTTTTGTCCAACGTTGCGAGCGCACCTGGAAGAGGGTCAGGTCTGCACTTTGCCGTTATAGGGCGCAGACTGTGAGAGCTGCTAATAAGCGTAGAACTAAGAGTCCTAGATATTGTCGCGGTCAGAGAGTTTGGCTCTCCACTCAGAACCTTCCCCTTAAGACCGCTTCTCGCAAGTTGACCCCGCGGTTCATTGGTCCGTTCCGTATTTCTCGGATCATTAATCCTGTCGCAGTGCGACTTCTTCTTCCGCGATATCTTCGTCGCGTCCACCCGGTCTTCTATGTCTCCTGTGTCAAGCCCGTTCTTCGCGCCCCCGCTCGTCTCCCCCCCCCCCCCATCCTTGTCGAGGGCGCACCCATCTACAGGGTCCGTAGGATTTTGGACATGCGTCCTCGGGGCCGTGGTCATCAGTACCTAGTAGATTGGGAGGGGTACGGTCCTGAGGAGAGGAGTTGGGTTCCCTCTCGGGACGTGCTGGACCGTGCGCTGATCGATGATTTCCTCCGTTGCCGCCAGGTTTCCTCCTCGAGTGCGCCAGGAGGCGCTCGGTGAGTGGGGGGGTACTGTCATGTATTGTCATGTTGTGTCTTGTTTCTGTCCTTTCCCTTCACCCTGTCTCCCTCTGCTGGTCGTTATTAGGTTACCTTTTCTCCCCCTCTTTCCCCCAGCTGTTCCTTGTCTCCTCCTAACTACCTCGTCACCCCTTTTCCCACATGTTCCCTTTTTCCCTCTGATTAGTCCTCTATATCTCTCTCTGTTTTTGTTCCTGTCTTTGTCGGATTCTTGTTTGTGTTTTTCATGCCTGAACCAGACTATCGTCATGTTTGCTGCAACCTTGTCCTGTCCTGTCGGAATCTGCTGGTCCATCTGAGCCTACCTATGTTTTGTTATTAAAGAAGTTCTGTTTACGTTAATTCGCTTTTGGGTCCTCATTCACGCACCGTAACACCATTCTTGTTAGAAGCTGCTATAGACCACCAAGTGCTAACAGTCAGTATCTGGATAATAACAACCAGGTTCAGGTTAGCAGTCAACCCACCAGGGTATTTACAAAAAGCACAGGAATGAAATCATCAACATGTATCAATCACATCTTTATGAATGCTGAAGAAATTAGCTTTAAAGCAGTATCCAAATCCATCTGATGTAGTGATCACAATATACTAGCCATATCAACGAAAACCAAAGTCCAAAGGATGGGCCTAATCTGTATAAGGTCAGACAAAAAGTTTTGTAGGGATTCTTTTGTCGATGATGTAAAGAATATTTGATAGTCGGTGGTGTGTAATGAGGAGCACCTAGACGCTGCACTTGACAAATTTATGAAATTGCATGCACCCACTAAGAAAATTACTGTAAAAACTGTTAAATCCCCTTGATTGATGAGGAATTTAAAAATTGTATAGTTTAGAAGGATGAGGCAAAAGGTGTGGCAAATAAGTCTTGAGAAAATTGAGAAATCATGTGACTAAACTGAATAAAAAGAAAAATAAACTTTACTATAAAACAAAGAAATTATATAAACAAGATAGAAAAAAGCTTTGAAGAAGCTTATGAAATTTTGGGCAAAAAGTCAAACTCAGCTCCATCATTCATTGAATCAGATAGCTCGTTCATCACAAAACCCACTGATATTGCCAACTACTTGAATCAATTTTCATTGGCAGGATTAGCAAACTTAGGCATGACATACCAGCAACAAACGCCGACACTACATATCCAAGTAATAACAAAATAAAAAATGTACCTTTATTTAACTAGGAGAGTCAGTTAAGAACAAATTCTTATTTACGATGATGGCCTACACAGTATAACTGACCAAATGATGAAAGACAAGCATTATCATTTTTTCATTCCCTAAAGGTAGCGTGGAAGAGGTGAAAAAATGATTGTCTATCAACAATGACAAGTCACTGGAATCTGCCAACTTGGATGAGGATAATACCAGACGATATTGCCACTCCTATTTGCCATATCTTCAATCTAGGCCTACCAGAAAGTGTGTGCCCTCAGGCCTGCATGGAGGGAAGTAAAAGTAATTCCTCTACCCAAGAATAGTAAAGCCCCCTTTACTGGCTCAAATAGCCGACCAATCAGCCTGTTACAAAACCTTGGGAAACTTTTGGAAAAAATGGTGCTTGACCAGATACAATTATATTTTACAGTAAACAAATTGACAACAGACTTTCAGCACACTTATAGGGAAGGACATCCAACATGCACAGCACTTATTCAAATGACTGATGATTGACAAAGAAATTGATGATTAAAAGATAGTGGGGCTATTTTGTTCGAATTCATTGCGGCTTTTGACATTATCGATCATATTCTGCAGCTGTAAAACCGTATGTGTTTTGGCTTTACACCCCTGCTATATTTTGGATAAGAGTTACCTGTCTAACAGAACACAGAGGGTGTTCTTTAATGGAAGCCTCTCCAACATAATCCAGGTAGACTCAGGAATTCCCCAGGGCAGCTATCTAGGCCCCTTACTTTTTTAAATCTTTACTAATGACATGTCATGGCTTTGAGTAAAGCCAGTGTGTCTGTGTATGAGCATGACTCAACACTACACACGTAAGCTACTACAAATCCAAATCAAATCAAATTGATTTATATAGCCCTTCTTACATCAGCTGATATATTAAAGTGCTGTACAGAAACCCAGCCTATAATCCCAAACAGCAAGCAATGCAGGTGTAGAAGCACGGTGGCTAGGAAAAACTCCCTAGAAAGGCCAAAACCTAGGAAGAAACCTAGAGAGGAACCAGGCTATGAGGGGTGGATTTTTTGGCTCTTCTTCTGGCTATGCCGGGTGGGGATAATAACAGAACATGGCCAAGATGTTCAAATGTTCATAAATGACCAGCATGGTCAAATAATAATAATCACAGTAGTTGTCGAGGGTGCAACAAGTCAGCACCTCAGGAGTAAATGTCAGTTGGCTTTTCATAGCTGATCATTCAGAGTATCTCTACCACTCTTGCTGTCTCTAGAGAGTTGAAAACAGCAGATCTGGGACAGGTAGCACATCCGGTGAACAGGTCAGGGTTCCATAGCCTCAGGCAGAACAGTTGAAACTGGAGCAGCAGCACGGCCAGGTGGACTGGGGACAGCAAGGAGTCATCATGCCAGGTAGTCCTGAGGCATGGTCCTAGGTCGCAGGTCCTCTGAGAGAGAGAAAGAAAGAAAGAGAGAAAGAAAGAGAGAATTAGAGAGAGCATACTGAAATTCACACGTCAGGAACCAGCTCAAAGCCCCTAACAAAAGGGAGACAACGTGGAGATAAGGAGTAGCAAAATATATATTTATTAAATAAGTAACTAAGTATAATATACAATGGTGTGTGTAATTGGTAATCAGTAGTGTAAGTGAGTGTTTTGCATGCATGAATGTGATAATGCAGGGTGTTGAAAGATGGTAAAGCAAACAACCAAAAAACCACCAAGAAACACAACAAAATCTATAAAGGTGTCTGCATGGAGAGAGTCTCCTCCATGAATGGGGAAGTGGTGTATTTATCCTGGGACACACCGGGCCCAGGTGTTTCCCATGTAGCTGACGACCCTCCCAACTCCGCACACCGGCATCCTAATAAGGAAACAAGAACAAAGAGAGAATACGGCAGACAGAGTGGGAGGGTCGTCACATCACCCCCCATAAAACCGGGGACCAACAAGTACCCCGGAACAACATACCAGCCTCTGCGTCCCAAATTTATGAGAGGTTACACGTTCACACTTCCAATTTGCACTAACCAACCTCCTCCCCAGACCTCAGCAACCTTCGCACAGGAAGCAACATTTAAGAGGAAAGAAGAAAACAAGACCAGGAGGGAACAGACAGGACAGAGAGAACATGACAATACGAAAACAATGGTCAGTCACGTAAATATTTAGGAACAGGGCGCACGAAAGAGCGCATCAGCAATCACGTTTTCAGTCCCCCGGATGTGCCGCACATGGAGATAGAATTATTGTAAAAAATAAACACCATCTCATTATCCTCTGGTTAGGACACATCCTGGACGTCAAAAAAGTGAGAGGGTTATGGTCGGTGTAGACCACAATAGGTACTACCCCCAACCCGACATACACTTCAAAGTGTTGTAGCGCCCAAATGAGTGCTAGCGCTTCCTTTTCAATAACCGAATAGTTCAACTGATAATCGTTAAACTTTTTGGAAAAGAAACTATCTGGCCTCTCATACCCAGACACATCTGCTTGCAGCAAAACTGCACCTGCCCCCACATGACTGGCATCCACCTGCAAGGTAAATGACAAATCCACGCGAGGAGCAGCCAGCACCGGAGTTGAGGTAAGCAACCTCTTTGCATCTTCAAAAGCGTGTTGACAATGAGTAGACCAAACGTAAACAGCCTTAGCTTTCAGCATATCTGTCAAGGGAGCGACCACAGTAGAGAAGTTATTACAAAAACTACGGTAATAACCAATCATGCCCAAGAAACGCATCAGTTCCCTTTTAGTAGTTGGTGGTGGAAAAGCATCAATAGCTACAACTTTTGCCCGAACAGGACGCACTTCACCCTGCCCAACCACCTTTCCAAGGTATGTAACGGTTGCCTGCGCAAACTCACATTTAGCCAGATTGATCGTGAGGTGATCCGCAGCCAGACGTTCAAACAAGGCTTGAATACGGGACAGATGTTCTTCCCAAGTATCTGCACATATCACTACATCATCCAAATAAACAGCACACCCGGTCAGACCGGCGACAACCCTGTTCATAAGTCGCTGAAAAGTGGCAGGTGTATTACGCAGACCGAAACTCATAACCGAATACGAATACAGACCAAAGGGTGTAATAAAGGCAGAGATTTCACGTACCCTAGTCGTCAGTGGCACCTGCCAATAGCCTTTAACAGATCAAATTTGCTCACAAACTTAGCTGCACCGACTTGATCAACACAGTCCTCCATCCGAGGACGAGGAAATTAATCTGGCTTTGTGACACTGTTTACCTTAGTATGTACAAAATCGGTTTGTTCCATCCGGTTTACTGACCAAGATACAGGGAGAAGCCCAACTGGAGAAAGAAGGCTCTGCTATCTTACTCTCCAGCATGTACCTGACCTCAGCATCCAGACAACGCAGTTTCTCTGAAGAAACTCTATAGAACCGCTGACGAATGGGGTCAGCATCTCCAATGTCAATATCATGTTCTATTAAGTTTGTACGTGTAGGTGTATCAGAAAACAAACCTGGAAATCTCTGAATCAGACCGACCATCTCTTTCCCCCCATCAACAGGTAGGTGAGTGAGAAGACTGTCTAAAATGTCCAGTGTCTCTGAATTTTTCAATCTACCCTGCAATATACAATTGTCAGGACCAGGAACATCTTCCTCCTCATGCACAGACCTAGCATGACAAGGAAACAACGGTATCAGCCAAAAGGATAGGTTTTACCGTCCTCTGTAGACTCCCACTGTTCAGTCTCAGAGGAACGTGCATAATAGGGTTTTAACAGATTTACATGGCACAGCTGGTATGCCTTCCTCTGTTCAGGAGTGGCAACTAGATAATTTCGCTCAGTGTACTGGCGCACCACTGTATATGGACCTTGAAACTTGGCTTGAAAAGGAGAACCAACAATTGGCAGCAGAGCAAGAACCTGGTCACCCGGACTAAAGTGACGAGGCTCAGTTTGGCGATCAAATATGCCCTTCATTCTCTCCTGTGAAGATGATAACTTCTCTTTAGCTATTTCACTAACGGCATACAGGCGTCGCCGGAAATCACACACATAAGATAACAGGGACTGAGGAGGCTCGGGAGACTTCCAGTCATCCTGGAGAACAGATAAAAGTCCACGCACCCTATGTCCAAACACAAGGTCATTTGGACTGAAACCCGTGCTCTCCTGTGAAACCTCCCTAGCGGCTAACAGTAACCAAAGCAACCCCTCTTCCCAATCCTTATCCATCTCAGTACAATAAGCTCTCAACAAAGACTTAAGTGTTTGATGGAAACGTTCCAGTGCTCCTTGACTTTGCGCGTGATAGGCGCTAGACAAATTGTGTTTAATATGGAGCTGTTGAAGAACCTGACTAAACAGACTAGAGGTGAAATTAGATCCTTGATCACTCTGAATGACCTTAGGGATTCCAAACAGTGAGAGAAACTGAGTCAAAGCTTTTAACACAGACTTAGTCGTGATAGAATGGAGAGGATAGGCAGCAGGAAACCTAGTGGTGTGACACATCACAGTGAACAAGTAACTACTACCCTTTTTAGAACGAGGCAGAGGATCCACACAGTCAATAATCAGATACTCAAAAGGTTGGCTGAGTACAGGAATAGGAAACAATGGTACCGGCTTTAACAGCTTGATTAGGTTTTCCAGTTAATTGACAGGTGTGGCAAGTTTTGATAAAATCAGAAACATCCCTCTTTAATCTAGGCCAAAAGAAATGTCTTAATATGCGATTGTAGGTTTTCATCACCCCCATATGTCCAGCAACGTCATTGTGAGAAGTTGCCAACACCAACTCACAAAGCTTAACTGGTACAACAACCTGACTAATTGCCTCCCCCAGAAAACAACTACCATGAGACACCCACTTTCTCATCAGGACATCCTCTTGGAGAAAATAGCCATGGGCGACATCTCCAAACTGTTCCACAGGCACAGTTTGGTCACGCAACTCTTCTAATGTGGGGATCATCCCGTTGCGCATTGATTAGACCTGAGCGGGTTACAGATAACGGGATAACAGGGAAAACAGTGACATACTTCTTTGTATTATTATCATTAGTCGGCGCAGTGACCAGTTCGCCATGGCTCATAGAACGTGTTACTGCACACGCAGAGAACATCTCTGGGAAACTCTGTACACTCTCATCAGGAATCCCAACACAAGACGGCTTAGTGGAAACCACTAGAGATGGAAACACGACAGGCCATACACGCTCACTAGCCACGGGGGACAACGAGTCCTCAGCAGAGGCTGGCCCAGTGGTAACTTCAAGAATACCACTCTCCATCAGATTGGCCTTCAATATCAACCTTATAGAATTCTTTAGACGTTTATCACTAATTTCAACCATGTAGTGTTCAGCGACCTTCAACAGCTGTTCTTTAGTACCTAGTTCTAACAATTCCTCTGATGGAAAGCGAATTAACTCATCTACATAAGATGCCATAGTTACAACAACAACAAAAAATTCTCGCTCTTCCCCTCTGCTGAGCACACCAGACCACAACCAGAGAAATGACAATCACCCTGAGCACCACAGAAGAGAGATGAGATATGGAGCTTCCCCAAAACCTACAGTAACTCAACCCTAGTCTTCATGCGGATTTGCGGTGGGTATTTACGCACTGTAGCCTGCTGGCAAGGAAATAAAACTCCCCAGCATGCTGGCAAATTCCACCAAGCCACGGATGTGCCCCCGAGACAACTGCTCAGTCCACAGACACCACACAAAAATAACAAACATTAACCATGCCCAACATATTCCAAAAATGAAACACGTCGCTAAGCCTATCAGGGGAAAAAAAGCTATAGCTCCAGATAGCAAGTTCCACTACCCTACCCAAATCTCCCACCGAGGTACACAGCTGATTACTCACCTCCTCAGACTGATGTCCCAACAGAAAGTAGAACAAGAGTTTCCAGGCTAGGCAGGGCCTGGAAACTAACCATTATCTCTCTCCAACGCAGCACACAAACCAAACAACAAAAGCAACCAATACTGGGCCTATCAAACTCAAACAAACAAAATATGCAAACCAAACACATACCTCCACAATCTACCAAACCAATATGTTCAAAAAATCCCGGATGAGCCAACCCAGACGCCCCCCTTACTACAGCGACTGAAATGACTGCAACACTTAACAAAGAGCTGCAGGTATTTTCACAATGGGTGACAAGGAATAAGTTAGTCCTAAATATTTAAAATAAAAAACTCAACAGCATTGTACTTGGTACAAATCATTCATTAAACCCTAAACTTAATCTTGTAATGAATAATGTGGAAATTGAGCAAGTTGAAGTGAATAAACTGGAGTAACCCTGGATTGTAAACTGTCATGGTCAAAACATGTTCATACAACAGTAGCTAAGATGGGCAGAAGTCTGTCCATAGTAAAGCGCTGCTCTGCCTTCTTAGCAACACTATCAACAAGGCAGGTCCTACAGGCCCTAGTTTTGTCGCACCTGGACTTCTGTTCAGTTCTGTGGTCAGGTGCCACAAAGAGGGACTTTGCAAGGGACTTTGGACTTTGGAAAATTGCAATTGGCTCAGAACAGGGCAGCACGGATGGCCCTTGAATGTACACAGCATTAATAATATCCATGTCAATCTTTCATGGCTCAAAGTGGAGGAGAGATTGACTTCATCACTACTTGTTTTTGTAAGAAGGGTTGACAAGCTGATTACACCAAGCTGTCTGTTTATACTACTAGCACACAGTTCGGACACCCATGCATACCCCACAAGACATGTCACCAGAGGTCTCTTCAAAATCCACAAGTCCAGAACAAACTATGGGAGGCGCACAGTACTAGATAGAGCCTTGACTACATGGAACTCTATTCCACATCAGATAACTGATGCAAGCAGTAGAATCAGATTTAAAAAACAGATAACAAAACACCTTATGAAACAGCAGATACTGTGAAGAGACACACATACTGGTACAGACACACGCATATGCACACAAACGCTAGCACACACACTACACACGTACATTGTAGTATTGTTATATGGTGGTATTATACATTTTGTATTGTAGATATGTAGTGGTGTAATAATTTTATATGATGTACTGTTTTATCTTTGGTTTTTATGTGTCATGTAAGAGCCTTAATAATTTTTCATGTTCAAAATTATGCAC
Organism: Oncorhynchus mykiss; assembly: GCF_057628025.1. NCBI lineage: Eukaryota > Metazoa > Chordata > Actinopteri > Salmoniformes > Salmonidae > Oncorhynchus > Oncorhynchus mykiss. The sequence continues at coordinate 55,973,262 of NC_143032.1, read as the reverse complement.
TCTCCTCAAACAATAGCATGGTATTCTTTCACTCTAATAGCTACTGTAAATTGAACAGTGCAGTTAGATTAACAAGAATTTAAACTTTCTGCCAATATCAGATATGTCTATGTCCTGGGAAATGTTCTTGTTACTTACAACCTCATATTAAATGCATTAACCTATGTTAGCTCAACCGTCCTGTGGAAGGGACACCAATCCCGAAGAAGTAATGTGTTTGGACCCCAGGAGGAAGGCAGCAGCTAATTGGGATCCCTAATAAATACAAATACAAAAGTGGGAATGTTCCTCAACTGTGAACTTTTTCAAGGATACATAATGGAAAATAGTTTATCTTATGACCCTTTTACGTTCATATAAACCATTATTCAATCAAGCTTAATAGGCTTACAATTTGGCAAGCACGAATGACTATCTTAAAATATACAGTTGAATTCAGAAGTTTACATACGCCTTAGCCAAATACATTTAAACTCAATTTTTCACAATTCCTGATATTTAATCCTAGTAAAAATGTCCTGTCCTAGGTCAGTTAGGATCAACACTTTATTTTAAGAATGTGAAAAAATTATTCTGGCCCATTCCTCCTGACAGAGCTGGTGTAACTGAGTCAGGTTTGTAGGCCTCCTTGCCCACGGAAGCTTTTTCAGTTCTGCCCACAAATGTTCTATAGGATTGAGGTCAGGGCTTTGTGATGGCCACTCCAATACCTTGACTTTGTTGTCCTTAAGCCATTTTGCCACAACTTTGGAAGTATTCTTGGGGTCATTGTCCATTTGGAAGACCCATTTGCGACCAAGCTGATGTCTTGAGATGTTGCTTCAATATATCCACATAATTTTCCTTCCTCATGACGCCATCTATTTTGTGAAGTGCACCAGCCCCTCCATGTCGATATAGGACTCGGTTTACTGTGGATATAGATACTTTTGTACCTGTTTTCTCCAGCATCTTCACAAGGTCCTTTGCTGTTGTTCTGGGATTGATTTGCACTTTTCGCACCAAAGTATGTTCATCTCTAGGAGACAGGACACATCTCTTTCCTGAGCAGTATGACAGCTGCGTGTTCCCATGGTGTTTATTCTTGCTTACTATTGTTTGTACAGATGAACGTGGTACCTTCAGGTGTTTGGAAATTGCTCCCAAGGATGAACCAGGCTTGTGGAGGTCTACAATTTTTCTTTAGGAGGTCTTAGCTGATTTCTTTTGATTTTCCCATGATGTCAAGCAAAGAAGCACTGAGTTTGAAGATAGGCCTTGAAATACATCCACAGGTACACCTCCAATTGTCTCAAAATATGTCAATTAGCCTATCAGAAGCTTCTAAAGCCATAACATCATTTTCTGGAATTCTCCAAGCTGTTTAAAGGCACAGGCAACTTAGTGTATATAAACTTCTGACCCACTGGAATTGTGATACAGTGAATTATAAGTGAAATAATCTGTCTGTAAACAATTGTTGGAAAAATTACTTGTGTCATGCACAAAGTAGATGTCCTAAACGACTTGCCAAAACTATAGTTTGTTAACAAGAAATGTGTCCAACCTAAGTGTATGTAAACTTTAAACTTTACTTTAAATATACAGACAGACAAGGGCACAAGCCAACACTTTAATTTACAGAATAATTTACCAACACAGTATTTGTGTTTATTGAGTCCGCCAGATCGGAGGCAGTAGTGTTGACAACGCGTTATATTGATAGGTGCGCGAATTGGCTTATATTGGTGTCCTGCCTGAGAATTCCAAATGTTGCAAGTACTTTAAGGTTTCAGGGAAAATGTATGGGAGTAAAAAAGTACATATTTTCTTTAGGAATGTAGCGGAGTAAAAGTAAAAGTTGTCCAAAATTATAAATAGTTATGTAAATTACAGATACCCAAAGTAGTACTTCAAAGTATTTTTACTTAAGGACTTTACCCCACAGCGGGTCTGTGTGAATGGTTCTCTGCTTTCTTGCAGGTAAATTAACACTTCCATTGTTGAACACCTCCTTAATTTCAAATGTACACAGACCCATGGTTTAAAGGCCCAGTGCAGTAAAAGTGAAGATACCTTAATAGAAAATTACTCTATTAAAGTGGAAGCCACCCAGTAAAATTCTACTTGAGTAAAAGTCTAAAAGTTTTTGGTTTTAAATATACTTAAGTGTCAAAAGTAAATTGAATTTCTAAAATATTCTTAAGTTTCAAAAGTAAAAGTATAAATAATTTAAAATTCCTGATATTTAGTAAACCAGACTGCACTATTTTCTTGTTTTTTAAATATATTTATGGGTAGCTAGGGGCATACTCCTACAGTCAGACATACTGTAATTTACAAACAAAGCATGTGTGTTTATTGAGTCCGTCAGAACAGAGGCAGGTGGGATGACCAGGAATGTTCACTTAATAAGAGCATGAATTGGACCATTTTCCTGTCCCGCTCAAATGTAACGAGTACTTTTAGGTGTCAGGGAAAATGTGTGGAGTAAAAATAACATTATTTTCTTTGGGAATGTAGTGAAGTAAAAGTAAAAGTTGTCAAAAATAGAAATAGTGAAGTAAAGTACAGATACCCATAAAATGACTTAAGTAGTGCTTTAAATGATTTTCACTGAAGTAATTTACACCACTGGGAATATTACTTTGAAATTGTGAAAATTATGATAATGCCCTTTTAGTGTAAGAGCTGTTTGAAAATACCGCCAGACATTTCAACCTGTTTTAGTTGGGAGGGAGTTTTGGACTGCTTGGTTACATCACCAGGCTGTAAATGAGTTAATAGACCAATAAGAAAGAGAGTTCCATACCTATCTGCCAATAACAGCTATTTTTGTTACGGTGCGTGAATGAGGACCCAAAAGCGAATTAACTTAAACAGAGCTTCTTTAATTACCAAACATAGGTAGGCTCAGACGGACCGGCAGATTCCGACAGGACAAGACAAGGTTACAGCAAACATGACGACAGTCTGGTTCAGGCATGAAACACAACAAACAAGAATCCGACAAGGACAGGAGCAGAAACAGAGAGAGATATAGGGACCTAATCAGAGGGAAAAAGGGAACAGGTGGGAAAAGGGGTGACGAGGTGGTTAGGAGGAGACAAGGCACAGCTGGGGGAAAGAGGGGGAGAAAAGGTAACCTAACAACGACCAGCAGAGGGAGACAGGGTGAAGGGAAAGGACAGAGACAAGACACAACATGACAGTACATGACAGTACCCCCCCCACTCACCGAGCGCCTCCTGGCGCACTCGAGGAGGAAACCTGGCGGCAACGGAGGAAATCCTCGATCAGCGCACGGTCCAGCACGTCCCGAGAGGGAACCCAACTCCTCTCCTCAGGACCGTACCCCTCCCAATCTACGAGGTACTGGTGACCACGGCCCCGAGGACGCATGTCCAAAATTCTACGGACCCTGTAGATGGGTGCGCCCTCGACAAGGATGGGGGGGGGGGGGAAGACGAGCGGGGGCGCGAAGGACGGGCTTGATGCAGGAGACATGGAAGACCGGGTGGACGCGACGAAGGTATCGCGGAAGAAGAAGTCGAACTGCGACAGGATTAATGACCCGAGAAATACGGAACGGACCAATGAACCGCGGGGTCAACTTGCGAGAAGCCGTCTTAAGGGGAAGGTTCTGAGTGGAGAGCCAAACTCTCTGACCGCGACAATATCTAGGACTCTTAGTTCTACGCTTATTAGCAGCCCTCACAGTCTGCGTCCTATAACGGCAAAGTGCAGACCTGACCCTCTTCCAGGTGCGCTCGCAACGTTGGACAAAAGCCTGAGCGGAGGGGACGCTGGACTCGGCGAACTGAGATGAGAACAACGGAGGCTGGTACCCGAGGCTACTCTGAAAAGGAGATAGCCCGGTCGCAGACGAAGGAAGCGAGTTGTGGGCGTATTCTGCCCAGGGGAGCTGTTCTGACCAAGACGCAGGGTTGCGAAAAGAAAGACTGCGTAAGATGCGACCAATAGTCTGATTGGCCCGTTCTGCTTGACCGTTAGACTGGGGGTGAAAGCCGGAAGAGAGACTGACGGAAGCCCCAATCAAACGGCAAAACTCCCTCCAAAATTGAGACGTGAATTGCGGACCTCTGTCCGAAACGACGTCTGACGGAAGGCCATGAATTCTGAAAACATTCTCGATGATGATTTGTGCCGTCTCTTTAGCAGAAGGAAGCTTAGCAAGGGGAATGAAATGAGCCGCCTTAGAGAACCTATCGACAACCGTAAGAATAACAGTCTTCCCCGCTGACGAAGGCAGTCCGGTGACAAAATCTAAGGCGATGTGAGACCACGGTCGAGAGGGAATGGGAAGCGGCCTGAGACGGCCGGCAGGAGGAGAGTTACCGGACTTAGTCTGCGCGCAGACCGAACAAGCAGCCACGAAACGACGCGTGTCATGCTCCCGGGTGGGCCACCAAAAACGCTGGCGAATGGAAGCAAGCGTACCCCGAACGCCAGGGTGGCCGGCTAACTTGGCAGAGTGAGCCCACTGAAGAACGGCCAGACGAGTAGGAACGGGAACGAAAAGAAGGTTCCTAGGACAAGCGCGCGGCGACGGAGTGTGAGTGAGCGCTTGCTTTACCTGCCTCTCAATTCCCCAGACAGTCAACCCGACAACACGCCCCTCAGGGAGAATCCCCTCGGGGTCAGTGGAGGCTACTGAAGAACTGAAGAGACGAGATAAAGCATCAGGCTTGGTGTTCTTAGAGCCCGGACGATAAGAAATCACGAACTCGAAACGAGCGAAAAACAGCGCCCAACGCGCCTGACGCGCATTAAGTCGTTTGGCAGAACGGATGTACTCAAGGTTCCTATGGTCAGTCCAAACGACAAAAGGAACGGTCGCCCCCTCCAACCACTGTCGCCATTCGCCTAGGGCTAACCGGATGGCGAGCAGTTCGCGGTTTCCCACATCATAGTTACGTTCCGACGGCGACAGGCGATGAGAAAAATACGCGCATGGGTGGACCTTGTCGTCAGAGAGGGAGCGCTGAGAAAGAATGGCTCCCACGCCCACCTCTGACGCGTCAACCTCGACAACGAACTGTCTAGAGACGTCAGGTGTAACAAGGATAGGAGCGGATGTAAAACGATTCTTGAGGAGATCAAAAGCTCCCTGGGCGGAAACGGACCACTTAAAGCACGTCTTGACAGAAGTAAGGGCTGTGAGAGGAGCTGCCACCTGACCGAAATTACGGATGAAACGACGATAGAAGTTCGCGAAGCCGAGAAAGCGCTGCAGCTCGATGCGTGACTTAGGGGCGGGCCAATCAATGACAGCTTGGACCTTAGCGGGATCCATCTTAATGCCTTCAGCGGAAATAACAGAACCGAGAAATGTGACGGAGGAGGCATGAAAAGTGCACTTCTCAGCCTTCACAAAAAGACAATTCTCTAAAAGGCGCTGGAGGACACGTCGAACGTGCTGAACATGAATCTGGAGTGACGGTGAAAAAATCAGGATATCGTCAAGGTAAACGAAAACAAAGATGTTCAGCATGTCTCTCAGGACATCATTGACTAATGCCTGAAAGACAGCTGGAGCGTTAGCGAGGCCGAAAGGAAGAACCCGGTATTCAAAGTGCCCTAACGGAGTGTTAAACGCCGTCTTCCACTCGTCCCCCTCCCTGATGCGCACGAGATGGTAAGCGTTACGAAGGTCCAACTTAGTGAAAAACCTGGCTCCCTGCAGGATCTCGAAGGCTGAAGACATAAGAGGAAGCGGATAACGATTCTTCACTGTTATGTCATTCAGCCCTCGATAATCTATGCAGGGGCGCAGAGACCCGTCCTTCTTCTTGACAAAAAAAAACCCCGCTCCGGCGGGAGAGGAGGAGGGGACTATGGTACCGGCGTCAAGAGCTACAGACAAATAATCCTTGAGAGCCTTACGTTCGGGAGCCGACAGAGAGTATAGTCTACCCCGGGGGGGAGTGGTTCCCGGAAGGAGATCAATACTACAATCATACGACCGGTGTGGAGGAAGAGAGGTGGCCCTGGACCGACTGAACACCGTGCGCAGATCGTGATATTCCTCCGGCACCCCTGTCAAATCACCAGGCTCCTCCTGTGAAGAAGAGACAGAGGAAACAGGAGGGATAGCAGACATTAAACATTTCACATGACAAGAGACGTTCCAGGAGAGGATAGAATTACTAGACCAATTAATGGAAGGATTATGACAAACTAGCCAGGGATGGCCCAAAACAACAGGTGTAAAAGGTGAACGAAAAATTAAAAAAGAAATGGTTTCACTATGATTACCAGAAACAGTGAGGGTTAAAGGTAGCGTCTCACGCTGAATCCTGGGGAGAGGACTACCATCCAGGGCGAACAAGGCCGTGGGCTCCTTTAACTGTTTGAGTGGAATGTCATGTTCCCGAGCCCAGGTCTCGTCCATAAAACAGCCCTCCGCCCCAGAGTCTATTAAGGCACTGCAGGAAGCTGACGAACCGGTCCAGCGTAGATGGACCGACAAGGTAGTGCAGGATCTTGAAGGAGAGACAGGAGTAGTAGCGCTCACCAGTAGCCCTCCGCTTACTGATGAGCTCTGGCCTTTTACTGGACATGAAGTGACAAAATGACCAGCGGAACCGCAATAGAGACAGAGGCGGTTGGTGATTCTCCGTTCCCTCTCCTTAGTCGAGATGCGGATACCTCCCAGCTGCATGGGCTCAGCACCCAAGCCGGCAGAGGAAGATGGTAGTGATGCGGAGAGGGGGGCAACGGAGATCGCGAGCTCCTTTCCACGAGCTCGGTGACGAAGATCAACCCGTCGCTCAATGCGAATAGCGAGTTCAATCAAGGAATCCACGCTGGAAGGAACCTCCCGGGAGAGAATCTCATCCTTTACCTCTGCGCGGAGACCCTCCAGAAAACGAGCGAGCAAAGCCGGCTCGTTCCAGCCACTGGAGGCAGCAAGAGTGCGAAACTCAATAGAGTAGTCTGTTATGGATTGATTACCTTGACATAGGGAAGACAGGAGCAGAAACAGAGAGAGATATAGGGACCTAATCAGAGGGAAAAAGGGAACAGGTGGGAAAAGGGGTGACGAGGTGGTTAGGAGGAGACAAGGCACAGCTGGGGGAAAGAGGGGGAGAAAAGGTAACCTAACAACGACCAGCAGAGGGAGACAGGGTGAAGGGAAAGGACAGAGACAAGACACAACATGACAGTACATGACAATTTTGCTCCACTCAGACCACTACCAGAAAATCTTAGCTAAATTATTACTTGAGAAATTGCTCTTTGCTAAGAAGTTCCTTTGTTTCTTTTTGACAATTTTAATTGAAAACAATTACAGTATGGTACTTAATTGTTACTCAGAAATGATTTGATATTAAGATAAAAACGGCTGCATTGGACCTTTAGCCAATCCAAGCTGCTCTACAATGGCATATCATCAGAGATGCTTCGGCTTGCCCAGTGATGTGTAGAATAGGCTATATTAATTATTGTAGGCTAAGGGAGAGGTCAAAATGCACACAATAGTTACCCGGGGGAAATGGGTATTTATCTAATTTAGTCCATTGGAGGGTCATGTAATTTGTAATCGATGAAATGTCACATTGCTCTGAAATTAGTTGCTTATTATAGTATATGATGTGTGCCCAATGATGCCCCTGATTCCTGATTCTCTGCAGCCACGCAATATAAAGTGCACCTAGTGTGGTCTCAATAAAATAAAATACAGTAGAGGAGAGCCTACAGTAGGGGAGAACGAGGTATGTTGTCACACTTTTCACGCTGTCTAACATTTACTGCGCACAATACATCACAATGGAATAAATGAAAGATGGAAGTATTGGGCACATATTTTGTATTCATTACATCTTCATATCTTATTTCAGTCCGGAGTTGTAGACCGTTAAATAGAGAGTGTGCACTTACGATAATTTTCCCCATCAGCGGGTAAATTGTCACACTACATCGGGTAAATTGTCACATTGGATTATCAACAAATAAGAACACAACGAATTGATTGTTATTATCAAAATAAAAACAATCATGCCTAGAGAATCTGGCAAATCATGTATTTCAATCAAAACAATAATGTTGGCAGAGCACACATTAATTAAGTGGTACAGCCACTTTACTTTGAACTTTGAAATCGAACGTTCTCTGTCGTGCACATAGATACACAGTAATTGTTGGAATCGAAATTGAATGTAATGCTGCAGATAACTTGCTTAAATGTTTAAAGTCTTAACATAACAGACGTGGTGTTTAAACACACTAATGCACTAATGCACAGTTTTGTAACAGCCTATACGACACACATCCATATCAGACTAATCAGACTCATCTTCAGAGTCACAGTGCTGGCACACATAAATTGCCTGGCCTGAGGTGCAAGCATCACGGGCCCATTTGTTGCATCTCACACACTTCACCCAAGTCTCCTTTGGAAGGCTGTTTGAAAATGGCTTCACACAGATGAGGCAGAAGCAATCCTCTTCATCTGATGATGACTCTTCTACCATTTTTCTTTTTTTAGCTGCCGCCTTGTTCTTTGCAGTTCCAGATTTTGACTCCTCCCCCTTGCTTCCCTTTCTTCGGAAACAGCCTTTTGCTAGATTGTGCCTTATTCTTTTCCATTTCGACTGCCTGGTTCACTGGTGTATCAGTTATAATTGCCGTTTTGCGCCGTTTTCTTCCTTTGCAAGCTGGTTTTTGGGGCCAGCTTTTGGATTTGGCCGGATGTCCTCTGGAGTTGGTAGTCTGCTGTCAGCTATGGGATTGCTGGGCGAGGGTGAGCTGGTGCTAGCATAAGAACTGGGGCAAGTCTGTGTCTGAGCTCGTGCTAGGCAGGGTTGGAATGGTGCTGGGGCCTGGCAGGTTGGTGCTGGGGCCTGGCAGGGCTGAAATTGTGCTGGAGCCTGGCAGGTTGGTGCTTGGGCCTGGCAGGGCAGGGTTGGTGCTGGGGCCTGGTAGGGTTGGGTTCTGAATGGGTCGATCTGTAACGTAGGATGGCGCAAACTCGGTTTCCAGAAATACATCCCTGTTGTAAGGTTGTACCCAACCACCCTAAAGCCAGTCTGAATGTTCAAGGGGGTTGCAGCCAGAGGATAGGCGATTGCCACAATCCCAGGAATGTTATAACAGCATAATTATGCCATTTTCTTTGGCATAATTGAGTCCATCAATGGACAGATGAGACTCGTGGTTATCCAAAGAGAGTAAACAGGGCTTCCACTCCGAGCTGGACTTTTCTTTTTCTGTCCACATTGGCGCAAACTTCAACTAGTGTGCCACAGCAAACTTGTAGGCAAGTCTTCTGACCTCACTTGGCGAGAGACCAAAATAAATGTCAGCTGACCTAGTAATGCACTGAAAAAGCTGTATGTCCAAATCAGGTGAAAAAAACCTGCCGTGGCTTTGAATAGACAACCACTTGTTGGCGTGGCTGTCTGACTTTCAACTTCTTCTCTGGTAACGTTTTGACAATACGGAGTCAGAGTACAGTAATTCATGTAAAAATCCTTCACTGTAATCCTGATTGATTTGTTCTGCAACTTCACCTGCCTCACTGCCTTTAACATTATGGCAGGTGATGTGCTGCCATTCTCTGTTTTCCTTTTATAATTTCTAACCATCTTTCTTCCCTTCCCCTATTTCTTTCTTTCCTTCCTTCCTTTCTTCTTTCCTTCAAAAACACATTTCCTCACTGCAATGACATATTCATTACAGGCTTATTACTCCCACCTCCATGTCTACTATCCTTGTTGCCACAATGCAATTCATAACACCACACTAAATCCATGACACTGTATAAAGCAGTTTGTGTGTGTGTGGATATACCGTCTCATACAGTAGGCATGTAGTGTTAGTACACACACACACACACACACACACACACACACACACACACACACACACACACATGCAGAGCCTGTCTTCTGTAGCCCAGGGATATGTCTGCTGCTCTGAACTATGCGTATATATAATAATCATTTACAATAACATTTAAAACAATTATCAGAGCTGATTACACAATATCACGATATTTTTGAGCATGTCCCATGTGTCTATGTATACTGGGGCAAGTTGTCACGTGTGAAGATTTACCCCAAGGCAATTGAGACAACTTGCCCCAAACTGACCTGTGTGCTAATGTTGGCTAAATCTCAAGGTTAGCTCAACATAGGACTGCAGCTAAAGTATCAAAAGACATGTTATTGTCTCCTCTACTCAGTGCAAAATTATAACTTTGAACATTCATACCTAACAAAGTTTTATTGCATAAAATGTAAAGTGCCATTTTTTTACTTTTGAAGGGGAAACTAAGAAACTTGTGCTCACCTCAGATTGGAGTGACCTTACACGTGAACAGGAAGTTGACCATAGAACATGTAGTCAAACAAAGTAGCTATTTGATTTTTGAGATAGCGCCTCTAGTGTTGGAGGTATGAACAGTTTGACAATTTACCTGTTTGACAACTCACCTCGCTCTCCCCTACCTGTGCAATGCGCTGAACTATGCATGCTGCAGTAAACTAATTGTGTTGCCATGACTAAGTATAGCTACACTAAACACACACACACACACACACACACACACACACACACACACACACACACACAAGCTAGCCCTGTTGTGCAGCCTGCACGGTCTCTGTCTCTCCCTGGTTTGTTTAAAATAACAGCTGACCACCAAAACCTGTCTGTGTGATATGTCAGACTTGCCACAGCAATGATACTATGAAGCCATCGAAAATGTTTAAACAAAGCATCCACATCTCAAGGATAAAAACAGACAATTTATTTGAACAAAAAAGAGATGGTCAACAAAACAAAAATGCTGCACAATAATGTCACAGACAATTGAGAGTTGACTGAAGAATTCAAACAGTACTTACTCTCTCATAACATTCCCAAGTGTCAGGATCCTTTCACTATAGTTGATAAGCTGGTCATGCCCTCAGTCATTGATGCTTGCCGAGTGGTTTTAGGCCCTATTGCTGCTACAAAGACCAGCGAAATCCCCCTTTCAAATGACACAGTCACGCATAGAATCCAGGATATGGCAGATGATATTAAACCACATGCAGGTTTTAGACAGAGCCGCACATCAAATTGGTTTGCAATCCAATTAGATGAGACAACTGACATTTAAAATGCCCTCTTCTTCTATATATTCGCTACATACTGTATATGAAGAATTTATTTGTTGCAAAGATTTGCCTCAGAATACAACTGCAGGTGAAATATTCTGTGTTCTGAAAGAGTACATTATGGGACATGGATTACAATGGGACCGTTGTATCGGGATCTGTAGGACAACCCAAGAGAATGCTGCTCAACCTAACCAGGCAGGGACACGCAAGAGACCTTTTCCAAGCAAAAGATAAAATAGCGGATTTCAAGAAAAAGCTACGTGTCTGGAGAGACCAAGTAGATAGTCATTTTCGATATGTTCTCTCTATTCTTAACTCGGGCTGATGTGAATGATGTAGATATGGATAACATGTGTATGATACTGGAGCTCTGCTGTGACCAAGGCCAGCACACTCATTTCAATGAGATGTGCTTCTCCACATTCTGGCTGTTCAGAAGTGGAGAATACCCACCTGCTCAAACAACATACAAACTCCAAGTCAGTCAAGAGCAAGCCAGGTAGCCTAAGAAGGAAAAATAATGAATTATTATTATTTCAAGGCTGTGGAATTAAAAAAGATGCTGCATGTCTCCAGTTATGTAAAATGTCGTAGAATTGCATGAAATGCATTTATAAAAGGAAATGTTTTCTCGGACCACAAATAAGATGATAGATTCATGCAGTGCTTTTATTATAATGTACAGTAAGTATTTTCCCCCTTGTCTGTGGTGGTCTACAAATCGACAATCTTCTGGCTACTTTGCCATGTAATGCTGACAAAAAGAAGAACAGTGTCTAAAACTGCATATCTAAGGCTCTGGTCTGTTCTAGGAGTGGGGGTAAAGGGTAGACATGTTCTCTGATATCCACTTTATACTTGTAATTGATATTTTGGGTATAGGGGATGGTCACTTGTTTTTATTTCAAGCATTCAGGGAGGATCAGGTAAAAAATATATTTTACTGAAGGGAGGGCAATCCATTTTAATTTCAGAGATCCATTTTTCTCCAGGTGTCCCTCATTAGAAATACATAGTCAGTCCCTAACTTGGTTGTTTAACCCCCCTGTTGTGGTCGTTTCATGTTAATTAATTCTGCGTTCCCGGTCCAAAATCACTGCTGATTATAAATCCATAATAATACATATATTATGACCTAATGTTGTTAGATATTTTTATCAACTTAAGTTCTTGTAAACATAACACGTTTTGAACTTCTATTTGCTATTTATGGCCTGTAGGCCTCATTGACCTGAGCTCATACAACTAGTTTTTGAGTAAAAAAAATGGATTATTTTGACTGTAACAAAGACTCAGATGAAACATATTGTGCTATTTATCACAGACTACTTTACTATCAGTTTCCTGGCCTCTCTCCTCCTCACCAGTGTCATGATCAAAGATATGATCAAGAGCCTCATATACAGTATATTGTTTGGTCATTGTGCTGCCACAGAATGAATTGTGAGCAAGGCCTCAAATCTTTATATACCAGAGCTGTGAGAAAAGTCCTATATATTATTGAAACAATGTTGCAATTGTTTGTGAGAATGCCAACAGGTGTGGTTCCCGTGGGGGGAAGATTCTATTAGGGAAAGGTTCCCGTGGGGGTTGACATGGAATCCAAGAAGGGGAGTGAGCTGTGTGTGTGTGTGTGTGTGTGTGTGTGTGTGTGTGTGTGTGTGTGTGTGTGTGTGTGTGTGTGTGTGTGTGTGTGTGTGTGTGTGTGTGTGTGTGTGTGTGTGCTCAAACACACATGCATGTGGGGGTCTGGGAGAGGAAGTGTGTCCATCTGATGAATGGGCATGTGCCTGAATTTTATCCACTAATTGTAGTCTCACCCATTCATTTCTAATGACCGGTCATTTTTGACAGGGAACACCACAGGTGTACTAAAGTTAATTAAAACACCCAAAATGTAATGAAAATTATCAAAAATATATTTTGTGTGTTTAGATGCCCTGTGTGGACAAAGTCATTGAGCCTTATGAAAATCAGATTAAATTAACTATATTTTTCAGAGAGAAAACGTGTAAATCGGTCAAAATCGACCGAAACCCAACAGGAGGGTTAATTAAGCATAATAACTGTACTAGCTGAGAAAATGATTGAACTGGTAGGGCCTAATAACGGATACAACAGTGACTGCATGAAGGTAAAGAATCAAAGAACCATTACATAAGAAGGTGCGCAGGTAGCCTAAAGGCTGGTCTCATATTTGGTCGCCGTTTCATTGACTACAGTGACTATGGAGATCGTCCGTGCGTTCCGGTGCCGTGTGTCATCAACCGGGCAGGTGAGATTAGATGTACGTATAGTAATCCACAAGGTGTCACTGTTGCTTGTCAATCAGCATCATGTGGGAAGTGTACACTGAACCCTAGACACGGATTGCGAAGAACGCTAATCAATATGTCCCATTTAAGACTCCTGAATAATTTGGCAACATCAATTGGCATTTTTCTTTTGAATATCAGTTTGTAAGGAATGGGTTAAATATACACTTCTTCTTAGATATCTGAATTTTAGTGGACGCCCTGAGTGGCTCGAGGCGTCGATTTCAGTGCTCGAGGCGTCACTACAGACCCCCTGGTTCGAATCCAGGCTTTATCAGAACTGGCTGTGATTGGGTTTCCCACAGGGCGGCGCAAAATTGTCCCAGCGTCATCCGTGATTGTAGATTAACTGATTTTCCTCGTTAAATAAAGGGTTCAGTTTAGATCTTGGCGACCTCAACGAGTTCCCACTGCGCACAGACGTCATTTCAATAACTAGTTTTGGTTGAGATGTCAACTAACGGGAATTCAACAAAAAAATGCCACCATGTCAAAAAATATAAATCACAAAACCTGTTATCTTCATTAGGACCCCATCACATATGCGCTTTAAAGTGCGTGCGTGGGGTGCTGAGCTGTTCCTCCGCCTTTACTTCACACTACACGCCCCCTAGACCAGAATTTGGCCATCTAAATTGTGACTTGTGGGTTTAATTCCCTCAGAATTTTATACAAAGGATGTTGACAGTGCACTGTACCAGGATGGATTTAAGAGAGCGGAATTGCATGTCTTTATAAATTGGCTATATCTGCTGCAGGGAACATACCAGCTGAGGCAAATGCAAATCATTACTTCACGCTGCATAGTCAGCAGCCACATAGAGTGTCGAAGTTTGATGAAAACGTATATAAAACAATAACTAACCTAACCACTACGTTGTTCTGTATCCGACAAGGGATTCGTACTTTTTGTTTCCGCTGTAAACAACCTGTGTTGGAGTTATTCGTGATTTTAAACGTTTTATTTCTACGGGTGAAACAGGACATCTGAAGATATGAATATGAAAACATATCGTGTGCAATTCGATCACAACTTGTGTCTTCTGCAGCTAAAGTATCAGTGACTCTCTGTGAAATCATTGGGGTTCGACGATAAGAACCCGTACGCAAGCGCCAAGAAACTTCAGCATCGGGAGTCACATCGCTGGGCAAATGATGCAGAGGAGACAGGGATGAAAAACGGGTGAAGACAGGGGATTAAACATCTACCACAAACTGCATTAGAAATGTAAATTTTTCTAACAACTGCTTCCATGGTGATTCATGATCCCAAGAAGAAAACTCTCCCTAATAAGCTTGGTCGACAAAGCGGAACGAAGCGCTCAAGTCACTATGCGCTAGATAGCGCTGAGCATGTCATTTTCAAATTTGAACAAGTCTTTTTTATGACTGAATATTTATTAGTCTACACATTGCTACGTTTTCATTAACATTCGGTAGTCAGCAATGGGCACATTTTGCTGAGGGTTGTTCACTTTGGATGAGAGAAACGGCATGACTTTTGGAATTTAATAAGCTATCATTTGGATGGTCATTGGACATTAGTAAACATCTGGCAGTCAGTTTTGATGCATCCAAGTCTATGATTCGCCTCCCTTTTTGAATGATCCATTAACACTAAGTCTAAATATATTTTTATTAAAGGAGAAAATAAACATGTTGCATCTCCGTGCGCTACAATCAATCATGGTACTTCTAGGGGGTAAGTGTGACATTATTTTAAACAATTGTTTATTTGTTATCATTGCAGCTCAGCTCTATGGTTTTGATATTTGAATAATTCAATATTTATTGATTCTGGGATTCTTAAACTGTGCGTTGGTGTTGTGCCATTTTATTTTTCTCAAATCATAAATATATGTTGTATTGCTTGTTCATGTAGTGAATTATTGCTCACCATGTTAACACCTTATTCAAATAGCTTCCTCATGGGAATCTTTCATCTCAAGGCTAAATGCTTCCAACAAAAGTACCTGCTGATTTTAATATGTCAGCATGGCACTGTCATTCCTTTAAGACCAGTTATCTACAGCACATTCAAATACCCAGCTACATGTTGCAGAAGTATCTATCTCAAACAAGGGTTCATATGAGTTTGTTCAGTGAATCAAGTTTGCATTCGGCAAATGGAGTCAAAGCAAGTGGTCTGCTCGATTTGTGTCTAAAACATTTTTCAAGTTGCAGTCTGTGACCACATTGGGCCTTTTCACACTGCATTGTTCTTAGTCCTGGTATGAACACACCTATTGTGAGAGTCAACCTAACCTATAGGCCTACTGAGACTCAAGCTGCTGATACCATAGTCAAGATGCAGAGATAGAGGGCAATTAAAGTGATGCTCCAGAGCTTTTGTATTAATTCAGCCAGCAGTTTTGAAAGAGGTTCTCATGAGCCAAAACGGGTCTCTGAAATTTTGCACAATTATGCACTACGTCATCCATTTTGTATGAATTGTTAGGTCCTGCAAAAAAATATATATATATGGAGGCAGCTTATGGTAGAGAAATGAGTATTACATTATCTGGCAACGCCTCTGATGGACATTCCTGCATTCAGCATGCCAAGGCTTCTTCTAACCCATCGCTTTCTACTTACTACATATAATAAATAATACGATGAAATGATGTCTTTACATTAAAAAGCTAAGTCTTTCAGAATTCCAGTCATTCCAATAAATTTGTCACATATATTCCCTCTCTGGCACTCGAGGTCACCAGGCTGCTCATTATTACGCACACCTGTCACCATCGTTACGAGCAACAGACTCACCTGGACTCCATCCCCTGCCTGATTGCTCTCCCTGTATATGTCACTCCCTTTGGTTTTTTTCCCTAGGCGTTATTGTTTCTGTTCCAGTGTTCATGTCTGTGCACTAGCTGTGTTTCTTGTTTTGTTCTAGCTTCATTTATTTATTAAATACACTTCCTGAACTTGCTTCCCGACTCCCAGCGTACATGTTACAAAATGTTATACCCCTTGATCTTCAAGAATAGGACTTGGAAATATGGAAGTATAGATTAGACAAATTGTTTTACCTGAGCTTAACCCCAAAACTAAGGACGTTTTAGCCAGCTCCATTCTGTTGTTTATGATTTTGTTGTCATGGAGGACTGATTGGGCTCATTGATTCTATTTGAAAAATAAATGCTGGACTCATGCAGCATTTGCATTAGGCCTGTTGGTTAACTTTTTGTTGGTGACACTTTGATATCTTGATGCAGCTGTTTAAAGGGCAAATCCACAGATTAAACAATAACAAAATTGACACCCCGCCTCTGTTTTGGTAAAAAGATGATGGATGGGCCTGGAGAAATGTAACCACTCTCAGATTAATACACAGAGCTATGGATGCAAGGACTGACCATCCGTGATATCAAAATTATTGTTTTAACCATGTTATGAGGGTCTACCGTATTTGTTTACATTTACAATGTTTACAAACATTGGAGAAAATCAAGCATATCTTTTGTGTGACAGTTAAACTAAACTCATGAGGCATATATAGGTTTCTTCCTAGGTTTTGGCCTTTCTATGGAGTTGTTCCTAGCCACCGTGCTTCTACTCCTGCATTGCTTGCTGTTTGGGGTTGTAGGCTGGGTTTCTGTACAGCACTTTGAGATATCAGCTGATGTACAAAGGGCTATTTAAATAAATGATATTCTTCAAGAATCAATGGACATGCAAAACCAGTCAAAAGTTTGGACACCTACTCATTCAACAGGTTTTTTTTATTAAAAAAAACTGTTTTCTACATTGTAGAATAATAGTGAAGACATCAAAACTATGAAATAACACATATGGAGTCATGTAGTAACCAAAATTGTTAAACAAATCCAAATATATTTTATATTTTATATTTTCAACATAGCCACCCCTTGCCATGATCACAGCTTTGCACACTCTTGGCATTCACTCAACCAGCTTCACCTGGAATGCTTTTCCAAACGTCTTGAAGGAGTTCCTACATATGCTGAACACTTGTTGGCTGATTTTCCTTCACTCTGCTGTCCACTCCTTCCCAAACCATCTCATTTGGGTTGAGGTCGGGTGATTGTGGAGGCCAGGTCATCTGATGCAGCACTCCATCACTCTCCTTCTTGGTCAAATAGCCCTTACAGAGTCTGGAAGTGTGTTGGGTCATTGTCCTGTGGAAAAAAAACAAATGACAGTCCCACTAAGCGCAAACCATGTGCAATGGTGAATCGCTGCAGAATGCTGTGGTAGCCATGCTGGTTAAGTGTGCCTTCAATTCGAAATAAATCATAGACAGTGTCACGAGCAAAGCAGCCCCACACCATCACACCACCTCCTCCATGCTTCACGGTGGGAACCACACATGCAGATATAATCCGTTTACCTACTCTGCGTCTCACAAAGACATGCCGGTTGGAACCAGTAATCTCAACGTTGGACTCATCACACCAAAGGACAGATTTCCACCGGTCTAATGTCCATTGCTCGTTTTTCTTGACCCAAGTCTCTTCTTCTTATTGGTGTCCTTTAGTAGTGGTTTCTTTGCAGCAATTCAACCATAAAGGCCTGATTCACGCAGTCTCCTCTGAACAGTTGATTTTGAGATGTGTCTGTTACTTGAACTCTGTGAAGCATTTATTTTGGGCTGCAATCTGCCGATTTCTGAGGTTAGAATGAAAGAAATTCCACAAATTAAGTAAACATGGCACACCTGTTAATTGAAATGCATTCCATGTGACTACCTCATGAAGCTGGTTGAGTGAATGCGAAGAGTGTGCAAAGCTGTCATCAAGGCGAAGGGTGGCTACTTTGAAGAATCTCAAATATAAGATATATTTAGATTTTTTTTAACACTTTTTTTGGTTACTACATGATTCCATGTGTTATTTCCAAATAAAATCAAATCAAATTTATTGGTCACATAAACGTGTGTAGCAGATGTTATTGCGGGTGTAGCAAAATGCTTGTGCTTCTAGCTCCGACAGTGCAGTAATATCTAACAAGTAATATCTAACAGTTTCACAACATATACCCAAAATACACGTAAATCTAAGTAAGGAATGGATTAAGAATATACATGTATATACATATATGTCAGAGCGGCATTGGACTAAAATACAGTGGCATATTATAGAATACAGTATATACATATGAGATGGATGATGCAATATTTACACACAACTAAAGTGACTAAGATACCGTAGAATAGTATAGAGTACAGTTTATACATATGAGATGAGTAATACAAGATACGGAGACATTATTAATGTGGCTAGTGTTTCATTTCCTTAAAATGGCAAGTGATTCCTAATCTATGTCTATAGGCAGGAGCCTCTGATGTGCTGGAGATGGTTTAACAGTCAGTGGTGTAGTGTAGAATACAATACAGCATATACACATGAAATGGGTGATGCAATATGTAAACACAATTTTAAAGTGACTAAGATACCATCGAATAGTGTGGAGTGCAGATTATACATATGAGATGAGTTATGCTAGTTACGGAAACATTATTAAAGTGGCTAGTGATCCATTTCTAAAAGTGGCCAGTGATTCCTAATCTATGTCTATTGGCAGACACCTCTGATGTGCTGGAGATGGCTGTTTAACAGTCTAATGGCCTTGATATAGAAGCTGTTTTTCAGTCTCTCGGTCCCAGCTTTGATGCACCAGTACTGACCTCACCTTCTGGATGATAGCGGGGTGAACAGGCAGTGGCTCGGGTGGTTGATGTCCTTGATGATCTTTTTGGCCTTCCTATGGCATCGGGTGCTGTAGGTGTCCAGGAGGGCGGGAAGTTTGCCCCCGGTAAATGCGTTGGGCAGACCGCACCACCCTCTGGAGAGCTATGCGGTTGTGGGCGGTGCAGTTGCTGAACCAGGCGTTGATACAGCCCCACAAGATTGTGCATCTGTAAAAGTTTGTGAGGGTTTTTGGTGTTAAGCCGAATTTCTTTAGTCTCCTGAGGTTGAAGGTATTTCATAGTTTTGATGTCGTCACTATTATTCTGCAATGTAGAAAATAATAAAAATAAAGAAAATCCCTTGAGTGGGTGTAAATATATATACACTTTTAGAATACCTACAGTTTTTATTGAAACTCACACAGTTTTATGTGCACTGAAGTTTAGGCATAGAACAAATAAATAATTGGAGACAAAAAATAAATCATGGAATCGTTTTGTTTAATAAAATTGTATCTATATTGTTGACTCGTCAAAGTAGCCACGTTTTGCAGAAATAACAGCCAAACACACTCATAGCATTCTTTATACAATGGAAATCAAATATTGTTTGGTATGTTCTTCCCATCACTGTAGCAGAAGTTCCCACAAATGTGTTGCACTTGTATGTTGCTTTGCTTTCACCCTTCTGCCCAGTTCATCCCAAACCAGCTCGATGGGTTTTAAGTCTCCATGATTTGAAGCCTATCGTCTTGTTCTTTTCTTCTAAGGTAGTTCTGATATAGCCAAGAGGTATGTTTTGGGTCATTATCTTGCTGTAGGATGTACCCCTGACCAACTAGGTGTACATCAGAGGGCATTGCAAGGCGCTGCCTAAATGCTGTGGTAGCCGTTTTGGTTCAGGGTGCCACTCACTCTGTGCAAGTCGCCAACTCTGGATCCAGCAAAAGAGCCCCAGACCATCATGCTTCCTTCTCCATGTTTGACAGTTGGTGTCACACACTGAGGAACCATCCTTTCGCCTACTCAACGGCATTCAAAAACCTGCGCAATGAACCAAAGATTTAATCGGTCTGGAAGACCTTCCAAACTTCAGTAGTCCACTGGCGGTGCTTCATGGCCCAGACAAGCCTCTTTTTCTTATTTTGCTATCTTAGCAATGGCCGTCATACTGCCACTCGACCTGTCAAACCTGCAGCTCAATGTCTTCTCTTCACAGTTGAAACTGAGACTTGCTTACTTCGACCAGTGTTATTCTGTACTTGAAGCTATTGTCCTGTGAGCCACCAATCACACAAGCTGTTGACTCTCAGAAACTTGTCTTCTGATTCTTTTGTGGATTTGGGTTAGATTTCCCTCCAGTTTCCAAATGCCTTTTGATTGTGTAGGAAACTGTACTCACTGACACCTTGGCTTTCTTTGCAATTTCTCTAAAGGAAAGACCTACACTTTTAAGGATTACAATGGTCTGTCTGTCTTCCTTTGGTAATTGCCTTTTTCTCGCCATTATGATAGCAATATACTACTTCCTGCAGTACAATATTGTCCAAAATATGCTTAAGAGGGTGTAGTAACACAGTCTGTTCCAACACTGCTTTTATACAGACAGATGGTTTGTAAATAATCAACACAAATTGGGACACCTGTAGGAATTGTTTGCATCAACTTTCAAGGCTTAATTTACTTCCATTGCTGCAGAGCAACTATATGTTGTTAACCCATTACTTGTTCCCTGAAAATGTATTTTTTTATAACTTTGAAATGTACATTATTTTTCAGTTTCTGGTAACCAAATTTTTTTGTTGTTGTTGTTTTTTGCAGTTTACCGCTTACTTTTTTTTTACCATTTCAGGTTATTCACTGGACCTGAACTGCTTAAATTTCAATACAAATTTGAAAAATGGGGATGTTCTAAAACTTTTGACCGGTAGTATATATATATATATATATAAATGCATATATAATTTATAAGTCCAAAAATGGATGTAGCAACTACAGATTGCCCCTTTAAGTTTATCAAAAGTGTGCAAGCTTGAACATGTGTCCATTAGACCTATGGATTCAAAAAGAATACCAGCATGAATTAGATTGAGCAATAAAAGCCCCACTTTTATTCCATAGGCTGGGATCCGCACTGTGCAGCTTCTGCAAGAATGTGTTTTTTCACTGGCTGTCCACTGGTTTCAAAAACAATGATTGATAGGCAGCTTAAACTTCTTGAAGCCAACCATTATTGGGTTCAAGTACACATTTAGATTTGTGAACAGCCATCCACAACAACCACAATCCGTAAGGCGTAAATTGCTAAATGAGAGAGCAGCAGTGTAATTCACATCAATGTGCTATGTAGATAAAAATAATAAGTGATATCCGTATAGCCATAGACTACACCACTGCTGTCATCCTTACTTCCTTATTCAAGTTGGATGATCTTTGGTTGCTGACAGCAGTCATACCATTGGAAGACTTATCTTAGACTGTAGCCTATGAAAGCCTATTCCTGCTATTTTCCTATGATCCATCAAACCCATTTGGTGTGTCATCATATTGGTCTCTGACTTCTGGTCAGACTCACTTAGATGGAACAAACTTAAACTTTTTCAATGCTGATTTGAATGTCATTGAGAAAACAGAGAAGTGTCAAAGATTTTTTTTCAAAAAACCTCCTTTCTGAATTTCAAAGTAATCCTTGAAGTAATCATACAGTTTTTCCAAAGTATCTGTAATCTGATTACAATATTTTAGCTGGTAACGTAACAGATTACTGTTTTTTGTAATCCCTTACATGCAGTGGCAACCCATCATTCAGGGTAGGTGGGTCTTACCTGTTTTGAGCCCCATGTTTTTTGCAAAAAAATATAGTTTTTTTGGGCTTGCCTGTTTTGCATGTTATTTTGGCATTAATACGTGTCACATATTGTTTGCAAACTATGTAAAACAAATGTATATATATCATTGAGTTAATAAAGATGCATACAAACATGGTCTCTTTTTTGTTTTCTTGAGTAAGGCTGCTCCAAAATACAGGTGTTTCAGCCCAGCTCAGTGCTTTCTGTGGTGGTGGGGCAAGCCAGCAGAAAAAAATGGAGTGTTGCGCCGTGATTGGCTCAGTTTTCTGTCGCTCATGGGGAAACTACATCACCGCAAAGTCTAAGGGGAGACCTCGAAAATTCTAGCCCTTTGCGTCCTGACATAGAGTTAAATTAGAAGTGCCCATCCAGGAAGGCTCAAGGTCATTGGCCACATATAAAATGACGTCAAATCACATTATATGTACAGTAACTTTGATTGGACTGATCATGTCAACATCATACTTTCAAAATCTTACCTAGCAGTCATCATCATGAATCAAGTCGACAATCTACTGGAAAATCCTTTACAATCCTTGCCATATCAAGATAAATAATGAAGAGAAATTATAGATAAAATGTACCAGTGCTCATCGGCCAAAGGACATAAACATTACACAACAAGTTGGAAATCACAAATTCAACAATGAGTGGTTTGGAAGGAAGTGAGCACAGCACAACAATGTGAGTCTAAAAATGTCTTGTATGCTGCTGCATAAATTATGTAATATGCCAGGGAGAGATGTATTCTGTAGCTAAGAAAGTAATACTAAGTATATGTTGTGTAACGTTAGTAAGCTGTTAGTAGCCCATGTGCCTCACGCTAACAATTTAGTCCCTTTTCCCCTTTTAATTTTGCCTACTGTTCTGACTTGGTGGTGCACGTGCACATGTAGCCTATAGCCTGTTTTAGAGAAATGTAATCATTGAATATTGTTAGACCTTTCATTGTCTACTTATATGCCCCCGATATTTATCCTACGGTTCTGACTTGGTGTACAGGGAGAATACTGTAAGAACGGCCCATGTTATGAATTCTGTCGCTGTACATTTCAAAAGTGCTGAACAAATAGTTACATTGACAACATCTGTCCTAGTCTTAATCGAAATTATGGATTGCCTCTTATCCGCTTGTCATTCCCTTATGCTATAGTTTGTATATCTCAATTGTCAGTAGAAACCACATTTGTGGTTTCCATATCGGCTATGTTTTTTAAAAAGGCTGTAAATGAGGCCGAAGGAACTGTTTTGCTTCCAGACAAGGCTCCGCTGATAGCCAGGTGTAGCAGTGGTAAGGTGTTGGGACAGCTGTTGGGACAACATTATGCAGGCCCTAACAGTTTGTGGGCACCGTTTGTCACCGTTATAGTGCAATTAATGTTTGTTTAGTGTTATGTTGTGTAGTGGCTTTGCTGGCATGCATATATATATATATATATATATATAGATTTACATGCTAAAATCGCCAATGCTTACATGTAACAGATTACATGTAATCTGTTACTCCCCAACCCTGCAGCTACTGCAGAGCTCTTCTTTTGTCTACACCCATTCAGCATCGTTCACACCCTCTTAAGCCTTTGCCCCACCCATCTCTTTAAGGATTCACATGTGAAGCTATCTGGTAACCATACGCTAATTCAAATCAAATCTATTTGTCTATTTGTCACATGCACAGGATACAGAAGGTGTAAACAGTGAAGTGGTTACTTGCATAGTAGCAATATCAAAAACAGAAAGAGTCCAGATCAAAATATTTTATAACTATTTTATCATTATTAGATGACGTTTACCTGACACACTTGTTTAAATTGATGGTTCATGTGAAGGAAATGCTATAACCACCCCACAGCCACATCTAGCTAAGTGGATGGGTCACTATTGTCTAGATATGTACACATGTTCAGGAAATACAATAAATGGTCGTAATCACCCCCAGACACACCTGGCTAATTTGATGGGTCATGTAATAATCCAGCCAAAGTGGAGTCTAGGTAGCTAGCTAGCCAAACAATGAACCGGAATAATCCCAACTCGTACTACTACCAATACAAACATTGTCAAAGCTGTAGTAAGAATCTGCAGGAAGCTAGCTAGCTAACATTAGGCTAAAGCTAGCAATGCAAATGGTTTTCTGATTCAAATAATATTACTACACAGATCCTACACGTAACGTTAGCTAGCGAGCCAGCAAACCAACATTTGCTAGCTAACTAACTCGCAATAAAAACGACTTTATGACAAAATCAGAAAATTATATCTGAAAATGTAGCTAGACTTTTACCCGTACACATGGATGAACATTTCACGACAGACTGGAACCATTTAACCCTGTTTTGTTTATAGCTACATCTTGTTTTGCCAGCATTGTGTCAAGTCACTCGGTTCACACTGACCGTGGCGTGTGCAGAAAGTAGCCCATCACTTTTTCCAACGGAACTAGTTTCCTTAAACGAGTCACAAATTTAGTCACAGAGGTGCATATTGTGGAAGATTGTATTTCGTCACTGCTCATCAGTTTCTCCCACTACAGAGTGGAAACATATAGAATCCAATCCCTCTGCAAATGGCATATTTGCGTGGTTCAGTTCAGAGCCCCAGAAAAATCTCAGTGTTTATCTGTACGAGGAATGGAAATGAGCCCATTGGCAAACTGAGAATCCTTCCTCTCCACTGGATTAGCACTACTGATTGGACTGTTCCTTGGAAGATTTCTTTCTCTTGAGCATGTCGAACATTCTCTGCATTGTCGCTCGCTGCTTGTTGTTCATCTCTTCTTTATTCTGTAGAATCCTGAAATCTTTACAATTACAACACAGAAGTGGGTGTATTCAGAAAATGTACAGGTAATAGCTTTGGAACTTTAGATAGCAGATTGAATCTCAGAGTGAATTAATAATACTGATGTGAATTACTAAGTAGCTATAAGTTGTTAATTACTCAGTATTATGACTGAGATCCACCTGAGTTTTATTCAGGTGGACCTCCTCAAGTCTTCATCAAACTCAGCAGCATAAACGCCTGTTTTAGTCACTCAGCCACATATCTGTCTCTGTCATTATCTCTTTGATCACAGGCCTACTATGAGAATTAGAACAGTTTTTCTGTCAATATGTGGCTGGGCAAAACACGATGGAGGATGGTTATCCTCTACATTTTAAATTAGCCTTCAGATTTTTCCCTATGGTTGAGCCTGTCATAAATAAGAAAATGTTGAAACTCATAATATGCAAGCTCTACATAACATCATGTACCATAGCAGCAAAAATAACTCTCCTTACATAAAAGTTGTCATTTATGTAATCGTTTTGAGGCAATTCCTGTACAGAGAAAAAAAAGTATTCCTTTGACAGATTGTTCATGGAGAGCACTTAGTAAAGGCTATCACAAGTGTCCCACTGGGTAAAGACATCAGTTCAACATATAGTTTTAATGAACATTTGGTTGAGTTATCAACTAACGTGAATTCAATGTGAAATCAACAAAACATGGCACCCAGTCATTGGATTTAAGTTAAAAGTTGGGTGAAAAAAATACTAAATTCCCTTGTAACGAGGACTTTTTGTATATCCAATCAATTTTCCACATTGATTCAATGTCATCACATAGATTTGTTTTGTTTAAATGATGTGTAAACAATGCTGATTCAATCAGTTTTTGCCCAGAGGGGTATCTCCTAGGTGAACTACACCTTATTAGTAATGGTATTATAGTTGGTTACCATATTGGTTCAATGAGGACACAAGAAAAACCTCCTGTCTCCCTTGCCATGAGTTGTGCTAGATGTTATACTTCCTGATTTGGAATCCTAAATGTTAATAGTCTCTGATCAATTCACTCAGTAGACTATAAGGTAATGTAAGAACATTTTACATGCATTTCAAAGGCTGTGTGAAACTACCCTCTGTGTGCGCTTGTAAAATGTGATTTTCAAATATCCATTTAATGTCAATGCCATCTGTGGAATGTGCTTTCGGTCTGTGAGAGCAGCGAGGGGTTTAAGAGGAAACACAAAGAATACATTTGAAATCATAAATTAAATAAATCATCGGAAGACTGATCTTTAATGGACTGAAAAGATTTTATATCATATTTTGTCTGAATGTTTTTATCTCTTTGCTTATCATCTGAGGGGTCAGCATATTTCTTTTATATCTGTTTAAGCAAGTCATTACTGTAGTTGGAATTTACATTTTCACTGATTTGACTTTTTTAGGACATTGTATTTTCACTATTAATGATGAAAATCAGCAGTAAGGGAGTGAGAGAGAGAGAGAGAGAGAGAGAGAGAGAGAGAGAGAGAGAGTGAGAGTGAGAGAGAGAGAGAGAGAGAGAGAGAGAGAGAGAGAGAGAGAGAGAGAGAGAGAGAGAGAGAGAGAGAGAGAGAGAGAGAGAGAAAACGTGTGCGAGAGAGGGAGCGAGATACTGTGTGTGCGTGCATGTGAACACATATTCTATGCTGGTGACAGTTGCATAGGATACACCCCTGCAGCCCACAGGAGGGAGGCCCCCGCGCTTTAGTTATCTACATAAGGGAATTTTGTATTTTTTTCACCCAACTTTTAACCTAAATCCAATGACAGGGTAACATTTTTTTGTTGATTTCACATTGAATTCCCGTTACTTGATAACTCAACCAAATGTCAATCAAAACTAAATGTTAAACTGACGTCTATGCCCAGTGGGACAGTTGAGATAATCGTCACAATTATTTTTGTCTGAATTCTTTTTCTCTGTAAAAGAACATCGAATTGCCTCAAAAACATTACATAAATCAGCACTTTTGTGTGATCCCAGTACGGAAAGTTATTTTTGCTTCTATGGTACATGATGCTCAGACCTTGCAGGGGGGCTCCCGAAACGGCGCTACGCCACTGACTGGTGAATGTTATGCACTTTAATTACAGAGCACATACACACAGAAAAAAACACTTACTCAACATAATGAATCGCACTGTGAGATATCACATTCAGACTAGGCAGATTGCTACAGTACCTCATAAAACAGTCATTGTCAGGAGCTAAAATATCCATTATTTAACTTAATTAAATAAAAATGTATTTCTAATTTCTTCCCAAAGTTGAAAATGCAATATCTCCTCTGAAACTCACCCCTCTTTTAATTGAAACTGAATTGTGTCCCAATGCGACTTCTGGCTGGGGAAAATAGCCCATATGCCATCCCTACCTCTCATCCATCAGCTTATCAAGATCCAATAGAGGATCAAGCATGGATTGTCTACAATCGGCCTCATAAGTACTTAGCACACAAACCATGCTGTCTCCTCCTTCAGCTGCTGTGACTATCGCCATATAAACTATATCCGCCGAGGAATCACCATAGGCTTCTAGGATTCTTCTGACAGTAAGAATGTGTACACAATCACATAATTAACCCCAGTCTTATAATTCTTAACAATGAATGTGTCATAGTGTGAGCTATATATTCATATGCAGTGAGTGTGGGGTCCACTCACCTTGGTTCCCTGACAGTGTTGATAAGAGTTGCAACTGGCACACTTTCAGCAGGCACAGATCCTGCAATGAGAAAGGGGAAGCAAAATATAAACAGAAGATCAAATGGTTTAAAAAAGCTGCCTGGAGGAAGGTGGGAAACATGGCCAAAACCAATAGATTAAAAGGCAATTGTAAAATCCTCTTTGTTTTTCTGTGAGTTTCAGCTGAGGTTCCATTGGTAGTGTGGAGGTAATGAGTCCCTCTGTGTGTAATCTCAGTAGCACCACCCCTCCAGAACCTCTAGTAAATAGATGGGATATCTAAAGGAGGATATTGATGGGTTGCCCACTGATTTACTGTATAGCAGTTTATACCAAAATAAGGGCTCCACTCTGGGTTGTCTTTGATTCCCTCATGGTTTACCTTTAAGTCTATCTGGATGTTCTGGGAAGCAGCTAGTCAACTAAATAAAAAGCTTAAATTGACAACAATATGCCCATTAATTTGGTTGCGGCTGTTAGTTCCTTTCATTGAGTTTGATCCTTCATTGCATTTGATAATGGAATGTACTGTAATGGTTACTGATGGTGTTGAATAAAATGTTCAGAGAGTTTAACTGAGGGCAATTCATTGTAATAATTGATGTTGAGGCTGATTCAGTGTTTGTGCCTTCTCCCTTCTCCAGCCTTGTGATGTCAAAACAGAGGACCTCTGGATCATCAATCTGTCTGGGTTCAAAGCTCTGGTTTACCATGCAGCATTCACAACTGTGCTCACAGAACTGTGGGTGGGACCCCCAACTCATAACAGGCTGTAGAAGGCAGACACTCAGCATTGGGAAAATCACATTATCACGGACTTATTTTCTTTATAAGAAAATGCTCTGTACTCAAATTGAAGTTCACAAACTTTCATATCAGATATTGCAAGTTTTGCTTGGCTGGTTTCCTACTGTACAGAGAACATATCTTACTGTTGGTGTCTAGGTCCAACATACAGAAAATCAACTTTCAGCAAAATGAGAAACTTATCTAATTATGAGTTATCCAAATATTACTTTGAAGCAGCAAAAGTATTATGCTTTCATTACTGCATTAATAGAAATGTTATTGCAGTAGCAGCCAGCCCGCGGAGAAAATGCTAAGCCAGCACAACATTATATTAGATATTAATGCAATATGTCGTGCTTGGAGGATTTTAGGTTAACCAGTACATTTAACTCAGTATGATTATATTCTGCCGCTTTATTACGTACTATGATGATGATACTGTATTTTCAAGGCACGCTGACATCTGAATTGTACCCCCAAAAGTGCATCTCTGCTGGATAGATTTTTTTGGCATGCACATTGTTTTGCATCATTTCGTAATGAAGAGATTATGCACAGGTGGCTGGACAAAGGTTCACAGAGCATCAGAGTGGAGTCTCTGAGAGTAACTGTCAGCATCTATTGGAGAAATCAGAGCTAAATGCATTAGAAGAGGCAATGAAGTGACAGGTGCATATTTTCAAGGCCCATTGACTTCTTTGTGGTGAGGTGGATAGACTGTCAGGAGTCTTGACACCTCTCTGTGATCGAGAGCGAGGCTGTTACTGAGCTGGGGATGAGTGAGTCAGAGAGCATTTAGAAATTAAAGGGTTAGCCGTATTGGTTTGATTAACGTCTAGTGTTGTTCTCATTCTCAGGCGGTAAATCTGCTAAGTACTGTAGATGCTAGATATCTGGATCACATATTTGAGACACACACTTCATTTGTTGTGATGTCATCAGCAAATATAAATGCCCAATGCCAGCATTTAGCCTTCAAAACTCCTTCTAAGGGGTGTCATTTTCTGTGATGGAATGCACCTTCTATTTATTGTTGGACTTCAAATCAAATCAAATATATTTCACGTGCTTCGCAAACCTCAGGTGTGGACTAACAGTGAAATGTTTACTTATGGGCCCTTCTCAACAATGCGGAGAGAAAGAAAATAGAGAAATAATAGAAAAGTAAAACACGTAATGATAAAAGTTTATAATAGATACACAATGAGTAACAATAACGTGGCTATCTACAAGGGGTACCAGTACCGAGTCGATGTGCTGGGGTACGAGGTCATTGAGGTACATACAGTATGTACATATAACTAGGAATAAAGTGACAGATAGTAAACAGTAGCAGCAGCGTATGTGATGAGTCAAAATAGTTAGTGCAAAAAGGGTCAATGCAGATAGTACTGGGTAGCTATTTGGTTAACTATTTAAATAACTATTTAGCAGTCTTATGGCTTGGGGGTAGAAGCTATTCAGGGTCCTGTTGGTTCCAGACTGCGTTAGCAGAGAGAACAGTCAAAATGCCGGTCTGTGGTGATGGACAAAAAGGGAATTTGGCTGATGTGAAACGGGCAGGCCCTGTAAAGGAGACAACAGCAAAATGGATGGACGTGGATGTTTTATTGCATAATATACACAGACGTATACAGGAGCTGAATAAATCATCTCTTCTTCTGCTTGAAGTGTAGATGTCAAACCAAACATGGGCCCTCAAATACCTCTGACATTGAAGGTTGTTTTAGTGGGCGATTTTACAAGACATTCAATCATATCTCTCTCCTCTTCTGCCAAAACAGCCCCCCCTCCAGTCTCTGCCATCTCCCTATTAGTTTATTTGGGTTGGATCAGAGTGGTGTAGCGGACGTGTTTACTCACTAGGCTGCGATATATGAACCCATTGACTCACCTCTATGTCATCTATCTGCACCATACATTCTCTATCCTTTCTCTGGTGGCTGTGCTGTCAATGTCAACAAATGATCTGCTTTTTACGTGTTCTTTGAGGGACTCTAAAGGTAACAGCCTTTATTTGGAAATACATTTGGTTGTACATCTGTTGAAACAATACAGAAGAAATACCTTAACTGATTGATTGTGTTTTGTCCACTACCAATCAGTCATTTAAATGGCCTGAGGAAGAGAACTGTAACTATGAGTTAGTTGTGAGTGTAATTGGAAAGCCAGAGTGTTTGTTTGTCGCCAAATAATGTGCCCAGAATCCTCAGAGCCTAATCAGTACACTTGCCTTTCAAGCAGGAATTGGTTAATGTTCATTAACTCCACTGAGTGAACGTTCACATCGTCTACACTCATTTTAGATAAAGAACACCAAAACCCCAAGGACACACTCAGCCAGAAACAGTGTCTGTGAACTGTGCAATGTTACTGTTAACTATATTTTAGACAACTAAATCCTAGGTGGAGGTACTACACCCAGACCATTCTCTCAAACTCTAAATACATTTCTCTATTACTTGTTGCAACCACCTCCATCCTGCTACCCTCCCATCCTGTCTTTGCTGCTATGCCCCTGTTGGATCCTACACAGCAGTTGCCCTGTCCTTGGCGTGCCAATGGCCTGTGACTCCTGGGCTCTCTTGCCATGGCCGTGTGGCATCAGTGAGTCAGAGACCCCCTGGCAGTCTCAGTGTAATGCTCAACACAGCTCTGTAGGCTCTGTGCACAAGAGGCTGCAATGGCACTGAGCATGACCTTCCCTTCCCTGCTCCATTATCTGCTCCTGCAGCCTTTCCACACCCCAGGGCCCCCTCTTTAACACAAATTGGATGGGGCCTCTACAGAATGCTGAGAATGAATGAACCCGAGGATAACAGAGGATTAGCCAGAGAAACGTATAAAAATTGGATTCAAATTGGATGCAAAATGTATGAAGATGTTAATGTATCGCTGAATGATTTAGTGCATCAGTGTCTGCTCCTTTTACAATCTGTCTGCCTCTAATTTCACTGTCTATCACAATTTTAAGTGCACCAGACAGTTCATTTTATTTTCATGCTCAACTACCTATCCATTGTTAGAATATAAAATGCATAATCTGTGACACTGAAAGGTGATTTACTTCTGGATAGAAATCCTATGATGTCAACTCTCTCTCTCTCTCTCTCTCTCTCTCTGTCTCTGTCTCTCTTTCGCTCTCTCTCTCTCTCTCTGTCTCTGTCTCTCTTTCGCTCTCTCTATTTTTCTCTCTCTGTCTCTCTTTCGCTCTCTCTATTTCTCTCTCTCTGTCTCTGTTTCGCTCTCTCTATTTCTCTCTCTCTGTCTCTCTTTCAATCTCTTTTTGTGCACAAATCCTCTAGTGGTGTAACTGTTCACCAAAACCACAGTTCGGTACATATTGTGGTTCTGGGGTCACGGTTCGGTTTCGGTACTGCGGTGGAAATGAAATGCCATTCACAATGTTCAGCATTCACAATGTACATTGTATTGTACAATGTGACCGGATTGTTATGTTGGGCCGCTCAAGTTTCCACGCTGATGCTATGCTTGTAACCATGTGGGAGGCGGGAATTTACCAGTTGTGAAGTTGTAAATATTAGTTGGATTCATTCATGTGATTTGAGAAATGCAAATTGGCTAATGGCCAACAAGCTTTGTCAACCATAAACTTAAAGTACAACTATCATGCTTGTAAACACATTAATAGATTGCTTTTAATAAATAATATTTTGTTGTTGCATTTAACTGCTGAAAATGCTGTTATATAGGCCACTTCCTAAGTAGATGACGTCAGAGGTCACAATGTGTGAGATGTGGGTGCACAGGATGATAGGCGAGTTTCCCACTAGTAATTACCATTTTGAGGGCCTTTCAGGCGAACTTTTCTCAGTTGTATGTGGTACATTCCCTCTTCCCACTTTATTACTAATGCACCATGACACTGCCTCCTTCAATTCCAGATGTGCACTTGTGACTCTCATAAAGGGGACTTGTCTGTAGCACGGTACATCTTCCACTCTGTGGAAATTGTGATGGGCTGTCACTGTTAAGCGCAACACGGGGTGCATTGGCCAATTCATTGAAAACTTAGGCTTTGGTTTGCTTATGTAGAGCGGGTACCACCTCTTTGCTGAAATGGGTGCAAAATGGAAGTTCGTAACGTGGCTCGAGCACTTTCATGAGGTGCTGAAACCCCTTATTCTCAACCACTGAGAAAAGGCACATATCCGGGGCTATAAACCAAAGACTGTAAAAAAAATCTAAACATAGCCTGCCTATTGCTCTTGTAATTTCTTTGATCCGGCCATAATCAACTGCCAAGTGCTGCTTGAATGCAGAGGGGAGACGAGGTCGTGTAGTTGTTTCTTTGCGTTTCCGTCTTGCTCCGGTATACTGAGTTGATGTCGGTGTAATTGTGTCAACATATTTGAGGTGTTAGCAGCTGCTATATGTGTACCGTTACAGCCCTAAAATCCTCACAACCCAGCAAAAAGCTCTACAGGAATTCCCTCAAAACACTTCAGAAACAAAAGTTTACCATCATCACTCACCAGTGGCAGTGATCCACAGACAGAGACAGAGGCCTTGGTCAGAGTGGTGTTGTGCTGCTACGGCTACTAATCCTTCAGTTACAATGTCAGACAAATAACAAATAAACAAACAAGTAAACACTTGAAACAATAATAGCAACGTCCCCTGCTCTGCCATGATGATAGATGTTGATGTTTAAAGTGTATGTTAATTTTACACCAAACCAAAAGCATTAGAGATTTGAAGTAAAAGAGGTCTAGGCTATTTGTCTAAAAACAAACAAAAAAACTATTTAGATTTGTGAATGCAATGATATTTTGTGAAAGTGGATTAGCCTATCTAATCCTATACTGATGTTCAGATTGGTGTCAGAGCTGTGTCTTCGTCTCCAATTATTAGTAAGAATCAGTCAAATTGAATTACAAGATATAGCCTCCCCTGGCTGTGCATGATGTGTTTGGTTTGGTCTGCTCATCCCTGGCAATGGATGGTGTGCTTGGTTTGGTCTGCCCATCCCTGGCTATGCATGGTGTGCTTGGTTTGGTCTGCCCATCCTGGATGTGCATGGTGTGCTTGGTTTGGTCTGCCCATCCTGGATGTGCATGGTGTGCTTGATTTGGTCTGCCCATCCTGGATGCGCATGGTGTGTTTGGCCTGAGTGTGAATTGTGTTTGATACAGAGGGCTCCATAGGATGCGTCTCCAAGCTTATCTGTGTGTAGAGAACCACTTGTCTCCTTTGCAGATATCCATCTCCCTCCAGTTTACCTTCTCCCTCTAAAGTTACTCAAATGTGAATTACTTTCACAGGCCTTTCATGACTCACAAACCACAAACGCATTCAATCCCAATAGACAGACAGAGCGCCGACCAATCCATTGCAGCAGCTAGCTACAGTATGCAGTATTTATGACTCTTTCCACATAAGAGAAGAAACAATTGAAAAGAAAAGAAGATGTAGATAGGAGAAAACTTTAATTATAAAATACAGACTCTAATCTGGCAGCTTCTAATGTGATGAATAAAGCATTGTCCTGGGCAGAAACGGCCAGGTGTTGCTCTGTGAATGAAAAAAGTATACATAATCTGCTCGTCACAGAGTTGGAAACCAGTGTCTTAAGAGCAGAGCGATATGCAGGCCCTGACCCGCATGTCAAGGAGGTGACCTTTGGCTGGAAATAAAACGTGGTATGACAGGGAGTGAGAGGCGGCAGTGTGCAGTCTAACTCTGCAGCCAGCCAGTGGCCCCCTGTGAATGGAGATAGTGGTTCCTCAAGTGAAAGTGCCGTCATACAACGGTATATCCTGCTCTCACTACTTTCGTATTGCACAGTAAACACCAGGAGAACACCTCAGGGAAAAACATTGAGACGCTAAGAACAAAATCATAGATCCTCTGTGTGTACAAGAAAAATAAGTTCCTATACTCCAAGAACGAAACTGTGATACGTTGTGCTGCCCTATTACACTGATCACTAGATAACATATCCAGAATTGCTAGCCTTCATCAGCTCCTGAAAATAAGAAAAGTGACTAAGTATATATCAGCTATTCTTTTATGTTGAAGAAAGTGTAACAGAAGGTTACAGTACAGGTATTTTCAGTAGCTATGGCTCGACTAACCTTTCTACAGTCCAGTGATCTCTCTCTACAGTGCTATATCAAATCAAATCAAATCAAATCATCAAATCAAATCAAATCAAATTTATTTATATAGCCCTTCGTACATCAGCTGATATCTCAAAGTGCTGTACAGAAACCCAGCCTAAAACCCCAAACAGCAAGCAATGCAGGTGTAGAAGCACGGTGGCTAGGAAAAACTCCCTAGAAAGGCCAAAACCTAGGAAGAAACCTAGAGAGGAACCAGGCTATGTGGGGTGGCCAGTCCTCTTCTGGCTGTGCCGGGTGGAGATTATAACAAAACATGGTCAAGATGTTCAAATGTTCATAAATGACCAGCATGGTCGAATAATAATAAGGCAGAATAGTTGAAACTGGAGCAGCAGCACAGTCAGGTGGACTGGGGACAGCAAGGAGTCATCATTTCAGGTATTCCTGGGGCATGGTCCTAGGGCTCAGGTCCTCCGAGAGAGAGAAAGAAAGAGAGAATTAGAGAGAGCATATGTGGGATGGCCAGTCCTCTTCTGGCTGTGCCGGGTGGAGATTATAACAGAACATGGCCAAGATGTTCAAATGTTCATAAATGACCAGCATGGTCGAATAATAATAAGGCAGAACAGTTGAAACTGGAGCAGCAGCACAGCCAGGTGGACTGGGGACAGCAAGGAGTCATCATGTCAGGTAGTCCTGGGGCATGGTCCTAGGGCTCAGGTCCTCCGAGAGAGAGAAAGAGAGGAGAGAATTAGAGAACGCACACTTAGATTCACACAGGACACCAAATAGGACAGGATAAGTACTCCAGATATAACAATCTGACCCTAGCCCCCCGACACATAAACTACTGCAGCATAAATACTGGAGGCTGAGACAGGAGGGGTCAGGAGACACTGTGGCCCACTCCGAGGACACCCCCGGACAGGGCCAAACAGGAAGGATATAACCCCACCCACTTTGCCAAAGCACAGCCCCCACACCACTAGAGGGATATCTTCAACCACCAACTTACCATCCTGAGACAAGGCTGAGTATAGCCCACAAAGACCTCCGCCACGGCACAACCCAAGGGGGGGGGGGGGCGCCAACCCAGACAGGATGACCACATCAGTGACTCAACCCACTCAGGTGACGCACCC
The DNA here is from genome assembly GCF_057628025.1 of Oncorhynchus mykiss. Taxonomy (NCBI): domain Eukaryota; kingdom Metazoa; phylum Chordata; class Actinopteri; order Salmoniformes; family Salmonidae; genus Oncorhynchus; species Oncorhynchus mykiss. The sequence goes on along the minus strand of NC_143032.1, from coordinate 55,937,816 downwards.
CCTCCAGGGACGGCATGAGAGAGCCCCAGTAAAGCCAGTGACTCAGCCCCTGTAATAGGGTTAGAGGCAGAGAATCCCAGTGGAAAGAGGGGAACCGGCCAGGCAAAGACAGCAAGGGCGGTTCGTTGCTCCAGAGCCTTTCCGTTCACCCTCCCACTCCTGGGCCAGACTACACTCAATCATATGACCCACTGAAGAGATGAGTCTTCAGTAGAGACTTAAAGGTTGAGACCGAGTTTGCGTCTCTGACATGGGTAGGCAGACCGTTCCATAAAAATGGAGCTCTATAGGAGAAAGCCCTGCCTCCAGCTGTTTGCTTAAAAATTCTAGGGACAATTAGGAGGCCTGCGTCTTGTGACCGTAGCGTACGTGTAGGTATGTACGGCAGGACCAAATCAGAGAGATAGGTAGGAGCAAGCCCATGTAATGCTTTGTAGGTTAGCAGTAAAACCTTGAAATCAGCCCTTGCTTTGACCGGAAGCCAGTGTAGAGAGGCTAGCACTGGAGTAATATGATCAAATTGTTTGGTTCTAGTCAGGATTCTAGCAGCCGTATTTAGCACTAACTGAAGTTTATTTAGTGCTTTATCCGGGTAGCCGGAAAGTAGAGCATTGCAGTAGTCTAACCTAGAAGTGACAAAAGCATGGATGAATTTTTCTGCATCATTTTTGGACAGAAAGTTTCTGATTTTTGCAATGTTACGTAGATGGAAAAAAGCTGTCCTTGAAATGGTCTTGATATGTTCTTCAAAAGAGAGATCAGGGTCCAGAGTAACGCCGAGGTCCTTCACAGTTTTATTTGAGACGACTGTACAACCATTAAGATTAATTGTCAGATTCAACAGAAGATCTCTTTGTTTCTTGGGACCTAGAACAAGCATCTCTGTTTTGTCCGAGTTTAAAAGTAGAACGTTTGCAGCCATCCACTTCCTTATGTCTGAAACACATTCTTCTAGCAAGGGCAATTTTGGGGCTTCACCATGTTTAATTGAGATGTACAGCTGTGTGTCATCCGCATAGCAGTGAAAGTTAACATTATGTTTTCGAATAACATCCCCAAGAGGTAAAATATATAGTGAAAACAATAGTGGTCCTAAAACGGAACCTTGAGGAACACCGACATTTACAGTTGATTTGTCAGAGGACAAACCATTCACAGAGACAAACTGATATCTTTCCGACAGATAAGATCTAAACCAGGCCAGAACTTGTCCGTGTAGACCAATTTGGGTTTCCAATCTCTCCAAAAGAATGTGGTGATCGATGGTATCAAAAGCAGCACTAAGGTCTAGGAGCACGAGGACAGATGCAGAGCCTCGGTCCGATGCCATTAAAATGTCATTTACCACCTTCACAAGTGCAGTCTCAGTGCTATGATGGGGTCTAAAACCAGACTGAAGCATTTCGTATACATTGTTTGTCTTCAGGAAGGCAGTGAGTTGTTGCGCAACAGCCTTTTCTAAAATTTTTGAGAGGAATGGAAGATTCGATATAGGCCGATAGTTTTTTATATTTTCTGGGTCAAGGTTTGGCTTTTTCAAGAGAGGCTTTATTACTGCCACTTTTAGTGAGTTTGGTACACATCCGGTGGATAGAGAGCCGTTTATTATGTTCAACATAGGAGGGCCAAGCACAGGAAGCAGCTCTTTCAGTAGTTTAGTTGGAATAGGGTCCAGTATGCAGCTTGAAGGTTTAGAGGCCATGATTATTTTCATCATTGTGTCAAGAGATATAGTACTAAAACACTTGAGCGTCTCTCTTGATCCTAGGTCCTGGCAGAGTTGTGCAGACTCAGGACAACTGAGCTTTGAAGGAATACGCAGATTTAAGGAGGAGTCCGTAATTTGCTTTCTAATAATCATAATCTTTTCCTCAAAGAAGTTCATGAATTTATCACTGCTAAAGTGAAAGTCATCCTCTCTTGGGGAATGCTGCTTTTTAGTTAGCTTTGCGACAGTATCAAAAAGGAATTTCGGATTGTTCTTATTTTCCTCAATTAAGTTAGAAAAATAGGATGATCGAGCAGCAGTAAGGGCTCTTCGGTACTGCACAGTACTGTCTTTCCAAGCTAGTCGGAAGACTTCCAGTTTGGTGTGGCGCCATTTCCGTTCCAATTTTCTGGAAGCTTGCTTCAGAGCTCGGGTATTTTCTGTGTACCAGGGAGCTAGTTTCTTATGAGAAATGTTTTTAGTTTTTAGGGGTGCAACTGCATCTAGGGTATTGCGCAAGGTTAAGTTGAGTTCCTCAGTTAGGTGGTTAACTGATTTTTGTCCTCTGGCGTCCTTGGGTAGACAGAGGGAATCTGGAAGGACATCAAGGAATCTTTGTGTTGTCTGTGAATTTATAGCACGACTTTTGATGATCCTTGGTTGGGGTCTGAGCAGATTATTTGTTGCAATTGCAAACGTAATAAAATGGTGGTCCGATAGTCCAGGATTATGAGGAAAAACATTAAGATCCACAACATTTATTCCATGGGACAAAACAAGGTCCAGCGTATGACTGTGACAGTGAGTGGGTCCAGAGACATGTTGGACAAAACCCACTGAGTCGATGATGGCTCCGAAAGCCTTTTGGAGTGGGTCTGTGGACTTTTCCATGTGAATATTAAAGTCACCAAAGATTAGAATATTATCCGCTATGACTACAAGGTCCGATAGGAATTCAGGGAACTCAGTGAGGAACGCTGTATATGGCCCAGGAGGCCTGTAAACAGTAGCTATAAAAAGTGATTTAGTAGGCTGCATAGATTTCATGACTAGAAGCTCAAAAGACGAAAACGTCATTTTTTTTTTTGGAAATTGAAATTTGCTATCGTAAATGTTAGCAACACCTCCGCCTTTGCGGGATGCACAGGGGATATGGTCACTAGTATAGCCAGGAGGTGAGGCCTCATTTAACACAGTAAATTAAGCCATGTTTCAGTCAGGCCAATCACATCAAGATTATGATCAGTGATTAGTTCATTGACTATAATTGCCTTTGAAGTAAGGGATCTAACATTAAGTAGCCCTATTTTGAGATGTGAGGTATCATGATCTCTTTCAATAATGACAGGAATGGAGGTGGTCTTTATCCTAGTGAGATTGCTAAGGCGAACACCGCCATGTTTAGTTTTGCCCAACCTAGGTCGAGGCACAGACACGGTCTCAATGGTGATAGCTGAGCTGACTACACTGACTGTGCTAGTGGCAGACTCCACTATGCTGGCAGGCTGGCTAACAGCCTGCTGCCTGGCCTGCACCCTATTTCATTGTGGAGCTAGAGGAGTTAGAGCCCTGTCTATGTTGGTAGATAAAATGAGAGCACCCCTCCAGCTAGGATGGAGTCCGTCACTCCTCAGCAGGTCAGGCTATAGTAGGCTGTGGTGATGAGAGAGACAGTAACTAACCCATATCGAGGCAGAGTTGGATACTGTACTCTTGCTCACTCGGTCTCGCTGTCGTTCCCGCTCTCTCTCTCTCAGCCCCACAGCAGCCACTGATACAAAGGCCCCGAGTTAAGAACAGAGACCTTATCTGGCCCTGCATAAAAGGAGCGCAGATGAAAAGAGTTGGGTTGTCTTTTGAAAGAACACATGAAAAGGAACTGTCATTTAAAAGCCCTTTTTAAATCACAAACAGATGTTTTAACAGTTTACCAATTTCTGCTGTTTATGTGTAGCTCATGGATTTGATTGGCAGTATCATAATGTGTGTATTTTAAGATGTTGATGGCACAAAAAAATTACTTAAAACTGTGAGGTACGGGCCTCCTGAGTTGCGCAGCGGTCTAAGGCACTGCAGTGCTTGAGGCGTCACTACAGATCCAGGTCTCAATACCAGGCTGAGTCACAGCTGGCCGCGACCGGGAGACCCATGAGGTGATGCACAATTGGCCCAGCGTCGTCCGGGTTAGAGGAGGATTTGGCCAGCTGGGATGTCCCATTGCGCTCTAGCGACTCCTGTGGCGGGCCGGGCAAATGCATGCTGACACGCTCACAAGTTGTATGGTGTTTCCTCCGACATATTGGTGCGGCTGGCTTCCTGGTTAAGCAAGCAGTGTGTCAAGAAGCAGTGCTGCTTGGCAGGGTCGTGTTTCGGAGTACGCATGGCTCTCGACCTTCGCCTCTCCCAAGTCCGTAAGGGAAGTGTAGCGATGGGACACGACTGTAACTACCCATTGGATTTCACGAAATTGGGGAGAAAAATATGTTTAAAAAAATCTCAGGCTTTTTATGGTAGTGAAATGATTTGCGGTGAAGTAGTATCTCACACTGATTTTTTTTCTTATTGTTTTCTGTTTTTATCTTTAGCTTTACCATGAAAATCACCATGGTTCTGGAATGGGGGAGCCAGCCTTCTTGGCCGTCCATCTTGGTAATCAAACAGGATGGCTTTGAAAACAAAATGTGCTCAGCATTGCCCTTCCCACAAATATTTATTTTTAAGTAAGAGACATTGTAGAAGCAAGACAGCACACCACTTTTCTTTGTGATCTAGTATGAAATAGAATACTCCCTCTCCCCTTGTTGTTGCCTTAATGGCTTTCTTCTCTTGGACAAAAATAGAGCTACTTGTCCATGAAGTTAGTTCTCACTCTGACAGCTTTTGGGTTAAACCACAGATTTAGAGCCAGTCCATCTGGAGCCACAACAAAGGCTTTAAAAAAGCAAAGGGCCACAGTGAGGTGAATGCACACTTCCTCTTTAGATAGACAATTCCACCGCATTTTCAATAATGGGTCATGAAATAAAGAATTCAAAGCCATTTGTGTATTTCATAATGGCTTTCACATTGAATACATATCTGTGGATTTCTTCAAAGCATTGCAATATTTCCATAGATACACAATTAGGTTAGTAAGTTTCTGTTTTCAGTAAATGTAGAAACGACAGTATTTAAGAAAAGAAAGAATAAGCCAGTATAAAGGTCTAGCTGAAAAAGCTATGCATGGTTTTGCAGTCTGGTTCCCTTCATAGAAATGCAGTGTTGTCAGGTTGTAGAAGTGGGATTTATTATCCAGTAATATGGTTGACCTTGGTGGAAGTTTACCAATATATTTAGGGAGGGTAGGAGTGCCTGTGTGAGTGTAAAGTAATACTTAGCCACCGTACTGCACAAGCTCCTGCTCCCTCTTGAAAAATCTTGCTGTTATAAAGAGATTTGAGGAAAACCTTCTCTCAGCACAAACTGAGGAACCTGATGTAGCCCTTTCCTGCAGTGAAATTACCAAATTGCCCTTTAGTGGCCTCATGGGTAGAATGTTATTAATATTTTTCCTAATTTCATAGTTAATTAACATAATTATTTATTGTATTCCGAAATTCCGGTGTTTCTATGTCAAACGGTTTTGTTCTATTTCAGTCTTATGTGATTCATATAAAGTGTAATATTGTGATGTACACACAAAATGTAATACATTTCGACTCTGTATCTGACATGGTACAGGTGTCTTATTTCTGTTAAGCCCATAACCATGTGTGTGAGGTGTATACTTTTGTTTCAAAGTACATTTGTTTAAGACTACCAAGAAATACTTATCCCACTGCAGTAAAGGTTAATGTTATTTTAGAGGTATTATACATGTGTTCCTTGGCCAGGTACAGTACAGACAGAGCACTGGGTTATTAACAAACTCAAGTCATATGAAAGAAATTATGAAAGGAATGTCTGGTCATCTTCAGCTTGGTAGTTCTGTACCAGATGTTTGACTGTTGTTGGACTTTTTGAGATGTTGTGAGAAAGTAGGCTTCTCTTCCCTGTCAGCCTAGGAGGATCTCATCTCAGTGAGGTGTCTGAACTGTGGCGGGATGCCAAAGAACATTCTGAGGCTGAATCCAGCCTCCACATCCTCCATCCTCTAATGTGAGCTCCCGTCCATCTCTCACATTCATTAAAGAACCCTGTAGCTCAGTCAGTTACTGGCCTCAAGCCCGCACACTTCCCTTCGCCACAATGCATAACAAATTATTGCCACTGCCACACTGCAGTATTTGGTATAGTCAGATGTAGAAATATCCTGTTGAATATTTCCAATTTTTCATATCTATTTGACAGATTTGAGAATGTTGAGGGAAATAACTACGGAGAGGGTTTGAAAAGGTGTGTGGCGGATGACTTTCTTACCTGAGATCACACAGCCTCCTATTGAATATGTCCTTTTTTAGACTGCCCGGGTATGTGTGTTCAATGCCAAGCTAGAGGCTTGACCTCTGACTGAAGAAGGAGCTATTGTTCTCAGGTCTCTCAGGCGAGGCGGATGAGGCAGTCATTGTTCCACAGATCCTCTTACTCCTAAATCATTAAAAGTAGCTTTGATTACTTGTCATCGTTGACATTGTACGCAATCAGTGGTAATGGTTTTTCAATGTTCTGTACATTTCCTGATTTGTGGTGATAAGAGGACAAGAGATCGACTGGTACTGTAGCTGTTATACTGTCCAATGAAGAGAGAGTCAAGGGGTTTGGCAGGGCCACTTGTAGCTGGTAAGAACCAGAGTCATATAGAGTCCCTCCATATGACTCGGGCAAGGACTATCCTTGACAGATATGACTGTTGCTTCAAAAGAAAATTAAAGGAGAAATATGCAATTGCTACATCAATTTTTGGGCTCATAAATTAATTATATGTACCCTTTTGATTCTTAAATAATATAATTTACAAATGCCTCATGAGCTTAGTTCAACTCATCAGAACCCCTTATATATGCTTGTTTTACTTCAATGTTTGTAAACAAAGTAAATGCAAACAAACACTGTATACCTTCAAGTCCTGGTTGAAACTATACTTTTGATATCATAGATGGTCAGTTCTGGCATCCATAGCTCTATCAATGAATTTGCGACTGGTTACATTTCTTCAGCCCCATCCCTCAGCTTTTGAACGGCAGAGAGCTTAACTGTTTTTTTTTTTTAACTCATGTAACGCCCCAATGACGCCAGTCAGTACAATTCCTTATGTTACAGCAAGTATCATCTTTTTTTCATATTTTGCATCGTAAGCCTTCTCGACTGAATATCACAGAGAAGCAAGTTGTGTTCTGAGAGCAATCCTTTGGGGTGATATGAAAGTGTATTCAGCCTTTTTTTGTCCCGTGCTTAATCAGATGTGATGAGAATAGACATTTCTGTATGCGCTGTTTCCTGTAGTGAGACCTGGGGAGAATAAAACTGTATATCCACCATTTTTCACACAATTTTGATTTTCTGTATCTTATTCTAATGTTTACTGGAACCTTTCTATTTAGTTACGTACTTGTTTTTTGACACCTGTTGTATGCTGCCCCGGGCAGTAGGCAATGCCGAGCAGCAGCGTATAGATCTTTGGTGGGTTTGTGTCCACTTGTTCTCTTGGTCGTGACAGGGCTCTGCTCTCATTGTTAAATGTCCCTCAGTGCACACAAAGAGGCCGACTCACTCTGCCCTGCAAGAGGCCCTGTGTTTGTCCTGATTTACGATATCGCTTTGCAATAAAGGGCAGTGTGAGGGGAAGAGATTCATTAGGCGGACAGTTTATGTTTTAGAAAACTCCGGAGCGGCCCTGAGAATACTGATTGGCACACAAATCCATGCTTGTCTCATCCTCCCTGTCCAGGCCAAAAGCTCTCTGGCCTGGCCTGTCCTCCCCTACAGCCGTGTGCTCTGCCTGCTCTGGCACAATGGAGCCATTCTTCTCTGCACCCAGGAGACCAGTAATGTCTGCAGCCCAGCCCAGGCCAGGCCACTCACTGACTGATATCCTGCTGTGATAACTGTGTTGCACACACAGGCCTCACCACCTAAAGGTTCCTTTTTAGCCCCTAATGGTGCTGCAGTCTCTCTCAGCCAGGCAGGCAGGCCCACATGGGGACCAGAATGTGGTGGCCGTGGTTCTTCTCTTCTCCTCCCCACAGCTTTACCAAACATATCCAAGTAGTGCTGCTACTGCTGCTGCTGTTGTTTACTCTTCCCTGGTCGATACTCTTTAATCCCCAAGATGATGCTTTCGCTCATGAACTCGAAAGTAGCTCTTCCCTTAGTGAAGCCACAGGCCCATTAGTCTTTATTACCTCTAACTGTCTTAAATGTGGCCAATAATCACAGGAGGCTGCTGAGGGGAGGACGGCTCATAGTAATGTCTGGAATAGAGTGAATGAAATGGAAACCATGTGTTTGATACCGTTCCATTAATTCCGTTCCAGACATTACTATGAGCCCTTCCTCCCCAATGAAGGTGCAACCAGCCGCCTGTGGTGACCATCAATTGGATGTCAGACAACAAACAGCTACAGCAGGTCCCCCACTATCGTCGAAGAGGAAACTGTTCTACACACAGCATTTTGCATTGCCCCTTATTCATTAGTAGTTATTATAGATTTAATTTAGCTCATCTCAGGGATAGAGAGGGGTAAAAGCACCTAGGGAAAATGTCAGTTTAAAATGACCCCTTGACTTTTTCCACATTTTGTTGTGTTACAGCCTGAATTTAAAATGGATTAAATATACTTTTTTTGTCACTGGCCTACACACAATAGCATAATGTCAAAGCGGAATCATGTTTATTTTTTATTGTTTTTTTACAAATTAAAAGCTGAAGTGTCTCGAGTCAATTCACAGATTCAACCACCACAACAACCATGGAGGTTTACCAATGCCTCGCAAAGAAAGGCACCTATTGGTAGACGGGTAAAAATTTAAAAAAAGCAGACACTGAATATCCCTTGAGCATGGTGACGTTATTAATTACACTTTGGATGTGTCGATACACCAGTCACTACAAAGATACAGGTGTCTTTCCTAACTCAGTTGCCAGAGAGGAATAAACTGCTGAGGGATTTCACCATGAGGCCAATGGTGACTTTAAAACAGTTACAGAGTTTAATGGCTGTGATAGGGAAAAACTGAGGATGGATCAACAACATTGTAGTTACTCCACAATACTAACCTAATTGACAGAGTGACAAAAAGGAAGCCTGTGCAGAATAACGCCACCTGTTTGCAACAAGGCACTAATGTAATTCTGCAAAAAAATGTGGCAAAGCAATTAACTTTTCGTCCTGAGTACAATGTGTTATGTTTGGGGCAAATCCAATACAACACATTACTAAGTACCGCTCTCCATATGTTCAAGTATAGTGGTGGCTGCATCATGTTATGGGTATGCTTTGTTATGCACTGGGGAGTTTGTCAGGATAAAAAAAGAAACAAAATGGAGCTAAGCACAGGCAAAATCCTAGAAGAAAACCTGATTCAGTCTGCTTTCCACCAGACACTGGGAGATGAATTCACCTTTCAGCAGGACAATAACCTAAAACACAAGGCCAAATCTACACTGGAGTTGCTTACCAAGAAGAAAGTGAATGTTCCTGAGTGGCCGAGTTACAGTTTTGACTTAAATGTACTTGAAAATCTATGGCAAGACCTAAAAATGGTTGTCTAGCAATGATCAACAACCAATTCGAGAGAGATTGAAGATTTTTTTTAAAGAATGATGGGCAAATACTGCGCAATCCAGGTGTAGAAAGCTCTTAGAGACTTATCCATATAGATAGCTGAAATCAATGCCAAAGGTGCTTCTACAAGCACCTTTGGCAGACTCAGGGGTGTGAATGCTTATGTAAATGAGATCTTTCTGTATTTCATTTTCAATACATTTGCTAACATTTCTAAAAACATGTTTTCACTTTGTCATTATGGGGTATTGTGTGTAGATGGGTAAAGATCAATTTTTTATCCATTTCGAATTTAGGCTGTAACACAACAAAATGTGTAATAAGTCAAGGGGTATGAATACTTTCTGAAGGCACTGTAAACAAGCAGAAAGTAATATCATATTATATTGTGTATTGATTCATCCACTAGTGCCTTTGCCATTTTCTTACATTTCTTGGTGACTCAACAACACAGTAAATCATCTTCAAATTCTAATTGAAAGAACAACTGTATTTATTATTCTTGACGCGTGGACACAAATTCAATAACCCTTCTTAATTAGATATGATGATAAATACGCTGTGGGTAATGCATAGGGAAGAGAGAGCTTTCTGTCATTCTTTATATTTAAGGAATGTCCCATTAGAAGTAAAGTCAGGGCTGGGGCCTGTGGGAGTCAGAGGGGTCAGAGAGTGATACATGTGACTGTGGGAGTCAGAGGGATCAGAGAGAGGTACATGTGACTGTGGGAGTCAGAGGGGTCAGAGAGAGATACATGTGACTGTGGGAGTCAGAGGGGTCAGAGAGAGGTACATGTGACTGTGGGAGTCAGAGGGGTCAGAGAGAGGTACATGCCCAGGGAAAGGAGAAGAAGAGAGGGGGGGAAACTGTCAAAGTCAACCATTGTAGCCCTGTTCTTATTAATTACAGAGAGCTCCTCCCCTCTGTTTGTTTCTGTCAGATCCTTTTACTTTTTTCCTGACTTTTCTCTTTACGTTTATATCTTGTGGAGTTCTTTCTCTTTGCTAAGTTTTTGTTCTGTGCTGTTAAACTTTTGTCTCACACTTTTTGGCTCTGCATTAGGCATACGAATCATACTGTCTTGTTGACGTTTGCAAGGAGCAGGAAGGCAGGGGCTGTCCATCTCTCCAGTGGCCCTCCAGTGGACACCCATATCATTAGACAAGGTAGAGGGCAGCAGAAACATTGTCTCCAGTCCTGGTGTCCTCTCCAGTGGCCAGTCATTTACCCAGCCTCATCCATGTGTGAAGGCTGCTGCTCTTCCCTGCCAGCTCTGTCAGTCCTGCTTCAGCTGTACACACACACTGGTCTGGAGCCTGTGTGATAGCACTGCTGAGCATGTGTGGATGAGGAGTGCTGCTTGGTTAGTCAGGAGCTCTGACTATCTGGTTTCTTCCTGGGATCTGCTGCACACTGTCCACCTGCCAGTCTATCTGTCATAACAGCTCAAACATTGTGTAGTTCTCCCCACGCCCATCCCCATACTGACAGTAGAATGAGTGGTCAGCTCTTCTCGGAAGAGAAGAAATGCCTCAAAAGGGTTTGGAGTGGTCCCGCTCCAACAGAAACATGCAGACTCACCATGATTTGCATGCTTTTGCTTTTTATGGTTGCTCCTTTAGAACGCTGTACTATGATAATTTTATGTGATGATTAGTCCATTTCTTGCTAATAACACTGACTAGAAAATATGTTAGGAAAATACACATGAAACTGCCACACATTCACTGATAAGTGCCTGAATGTGTTGTCTACGATAAAGAAAATGAACCTATTTAACTATGAATCAGCATAATGCTGTATCGTATTTCAGATTAAAATCAAGATGATCCTGGTACAGCAGGCAGGTGGGTGACTTGGAGGAGGGACACTGACCGACATGCTGGCCTTTCTGGCCCATGTCTGTCTGGACATTAGTAACACTCAGGTCCATCTTTACTGCAGGCGAAGTGGGCACAATGATTTCTACAAAAAACATCAAACCATGTTATGTTATGTTATGTCATGTTACTATTTCCTTTTAGGAGCACAACATCGAATGAGATATTGAAAGGTTTGAAATAGACTAACGATTACAATACTGTGGTCCCCAGTCCACTTCCTTCACCTCAGGACACAACTGGGAGCATATAAAGATTCCAGTAACCCTCAAGATATTTATATGCTTTATACATATACAGTGCCTTGCGAAAGTATTCGGCCCCCTTGAACTTTGCGACCTTTTGCCACATTTCAGGCTTCAAACATAAAGATATAAAACTGTATTTTTTTGTGAAGAATCAACAACAAGTGGGACACAATCATGAAGTGGAACGACATTTATTGGATATTTCAAACTTTTTTAACAAATCAAAAACTGAAAAATTGGGCGTGCAAAATTATTCAGTCCCCTTAAGTTAATACTTTGTAGCGCCACCTTTTGCTGCGATTACAGCTGTAAGTCGCTTGGGGTATGTCTCTATCAGTTTTGCACATCGAGAGACTGACATTTTTTCTCATTCCTCCTTGCAAAACAGCTCAAGCTCAGTGAGGTTGGATGGAGAGCATTTGTGAACAGCAGTTTTCAGTTCTTTCCACAGATTCTCGATTGGATTCAGGTCTGGACTTTGACTTGGCCATTCTAACACCTGGATATGTTTATTTTTGAACCATTCCATTGTAGATTTTGCTTTATGTTTTGGATCATTGTCTTGTTGGAAGACAAATCTTCGTCCCAGTATCAGGTCTTTTGCAGACTCCATCAGGTTTTCTTCCAGAATGGTCCTGTATTTGGCTCCATCCATCTTCCCATCAATTTTAACCATCTTCCCTGTCCCTGCTGAAGAAAAGCAGGCCCAAACCATGATGCTGCCACCACCATGTTTGACAGTGGGGATGGTGTGTTCAGCTGTGTTGCGTTTACGCCAAACATAACGTTTTGCATTGTTGCCAAAAAGTTCAATTTTGGTTTCATCTGACCAGAGCACCTTCTTCCACATGTTTGGTGTGTCTCCCAGGTGGCTTGTGGCAAACTTTAAACAACACTTTTTATGGATATCTTTAAGAAATGGCTTTCTTCTTGCCACTCTTCCATAAAGGCCAGATTTGTGCAATATACGACTGATTGTTGTCCTATGGACAGCGTCTCCCACCTCAGCTGTAGATCTTTGCAGTTCATCCAGAGTGATCATGGGCCTCTTGGCTGCATCTCTGATCAGTCTTCTCCTTGTATGAGCTGAAAGTTTAGAGGGACGGCCAGGTCTTGGTAGATTGGCAGTGGTCTGATACTCCTTCCATTTCAATATTATCGCTTGCACAGTGCTCCTTGGGATGTTTAAAGCTTGGGAAATCTTTTTGTATCCAAATCCGGCTTTAAACTTCTTCACAACAGTATCTCGGACCTGCCTGGTGTGTTCCTTGTTCTTCATGATGCTCTCTGCACTTTTAACGGACCTCTGAGACTATCACAGTGCAGGTGCATTTATACGGAGACTTGATTACACACAGGTGGATTGTATTTATCATCATTAGTCTTTTAGGTCAACATTGGATCATTCAGAGATCCTCACTGAACTTCTGGAGAGAGTTTGCTGCACTGAAAGTAAAGGGGCTGAATAATTTTGCACGCTCAATTTTTCAGTTATTGATTTGTTAAAAAAGTTTGAAATATCCAATAAATGTCGTTCCACTTCATGATTGTGTCCCACTTGTTGTTGATTCTTCAAAAAAAAATACAGTTTTATATCTTTATGTTTGAAGTCTGAAATGTGGCAAAAGGTCGCAAAGTTCAAGGGGGCCGAATACTTTCGCAAGGCACTGTATCTTATTTATTTCAATTCCAAACACTGCTGACTCTTTATTACTGTGGATTTGGGTTTAAAGTTCTCTTGATGGGAGTTTATTTTAAGGTTGTACATTCAGAGCCAATTCCAGAGACTGATTGCATTAGAGATTTGCATACAAATATCCACAGTCTGGGAAATGGATCTCACAGTTGTTTGCAGGTATAAGCATATTGTACCTTGGATTATGCTGCAGTTACTCTACCACATATCTACTTAAAGGTTTGTGGCTTCAAGCTGCTTTTTGAAAAATACAAATGAATAAAGCATTAGTATAAAAGGTTTGAGCATTCTTTTCTGATGTAAAAACAAATTCAATGCCTTGTGTATTTGTTGTAAACATACAATTCAAACGTCATTGATTACTTAAGTCAATTCCTCTACCTTACAAAGGAAGTTCATAACCATTCTTTATTCGTAGGTTTAATGTGCACATGGGTTCCATCGGTTGCTGGTTCTTTGAAAGGAATTCAATAAGCTGCCATGATTTATAGATGGCATTCCCTTTTCCCCCTTTAAACGTATGTCCTCTAAGTTTAGAAATCATAGTTCTACGTTCAGTCACAAACAGATAAACATTTTGAAGTGTTTGTTGTTATTATATGATGTCACGGTCGTCGTTGGAAGCATAGTCGGACCAAAGCACAGCGTGATCAGGGTTCCACATATTTATTGAAGTGAAACTTAGAACAAGACAAGGTAAAGAAACAACGAAAATGTGATGTCAATGAAGTGCTAAATGGCAACATCACAAAACAAGATCCCACAAAACACAGTGGGGGAATGGCTGCCTAAATATGACCCCCAATCAAAGACAACGATAAACAGCTGCCTCTGATTGGGAACCATACCAGGCCAACATAGAACTAAATATCCTAGATAGGAACACCCCCCCCCTCGCCTCACACCCCGACCTAACCAAAATAGAGAATAAAAAAGTCTCTCTATGGTCAGGGCGTGACATCCACATCTTTTTTATTGAAGTAAGTGAACCTCACAACAAAACAATAAAGAAACAACGAAACGTGACTACGTGGTGCACATGCACAAAACAATATCCCACAAAACACAGGTGGAAAACGGTTACCTAAATATGATCCCTAATTAGAGACACCGATTACCAGCTGCCTCTAATTGGGAATCATACAAATCACCAACATAGAAAAATAAACTAGAACCCCACATAGAAATAATAAACTAGAATACCCCCCTAGTCACGCCCTGACCTTCATGAGATCTGTATGTTTCTGTTATTTTATATTACCGTGCTTTCAGAAAGTATTCATACTCCTTGACCTATTCCACATTTTGTTGTGTTGCACACAATACCCCATAATGACAAAGTGAAAACATGTTTTTATACATTTTTACAAATGTATTGAAAATGTTAAAATCACCTTTGGCAGCGATTACATTTGTGAGTCTGGCTGGTTAAGTCTGTAAGAGGTTTGCACACCTGGAATGTACAATATTTGCACCAGGGGTTGGAATCAAAATAACTTTCCATTGTTTAGTTCTGAACAGAACCATTGTTTTTTCCAACATGTTCCACTGTTCCGACCAGCAAAATCAAGTTCTGAACCTGTTGAAAACCCCAAAAAGCACAGGTTTATATCGTTCCTTCTGTTCCTTTTTAAACTTCTGAAATATAATTTTTGTTTACATTAAGCTCGACATTAAATTACTTCACCAATCAGTGTGGATAGAGAAGCTTGCTGTGGAGCGGTTAAGCAATTTAATCTGTATAGGAAAGTCGTTAAGAGAAAATTGTATTTTGCCGTAGCAGCATGGTTTAATCATAATGAAAGACAAACACACACACACACACTGTGTTGTCACAGTGTAGGACGTGAGATGCATCTGAAATTTTGAGGTTGAGGAGAGAGCGAGAGAAGATGGAGGAAGCTTCCGTTGAAACGCTGTGCATCTAGTTATGGCATGCATTATCTGAATTAGGTCAACAGAATTATACCTACTGTATGGAGGAGCGGCTTTATGGAGGAACTTTTCATGTCTTTTTGAGTTGGTTTAACACCGGACCAGAGGAAACAAGCTTGTGTGTGCTGATCAGCACTACAATTAAAAATATGTCTTACCTTTTTTAGTTAATAAATCCAACGTGAGAAGTGATAACTATAGTATCCTTGAAAAAGTCAATCCATTCTTCTCTAATTAAACATTTCTCCCTAATTTCTGAATTACGCCTGTAATCTAGGTTCCACATATTTATTGAAGTGAAACATCAAACAAGACAAAATGAAGAAGGCTACAGTAACCTATGCTTCAGAGGGGAGGGGCAGGTGGCCTGCACACACACTGGCAAAGATTTCCGGCAGGCAGGAAGACACTGGAATACATTTCTGAGTGACAGAGAGAGGGACTTACATAGACGCTTTATGATTTTTGTGGGACCCCAAAAAATGCCCCGAAACGTAAAAAAACATAGGTGAAAACTATAATCCCTTATTGATGTTGCTTGTTAAATCCACTTCATTCAGTATAGATGAAGGTGAGGAGACAGGTTAAAGAATCATTTTTAAGCCTTGAGACAATTTAGACATGAATTGTGTATGTTTGCCATTTAGAGGGTGAATGGGCAAGACACAATATTTAAGTGCCATTGAACGGGATATGGTAGTAGGTGCCAAGCACACCGGTTTGTGTCAAGACCTCCAATGCTGCTGGGTATTTATGCTCAACAGTTTCCTGTATGTATCAATAATGGTCCACCACCAAAAGGACCTCCAGCCAACTTGACACAACTGTGGGAAGCAACTCACCATAAGGAAGGTGTTCCTAATGTTTAGTATGCTCAGTGCAAGTGAAAACTGTAACTAGGCCACTCAGGAACATTCAATGCCGTCTTGGTATGCAACTCCAGTGTATACTTGGCCTTGTCTGTTATGTTATTGTCCTGCTGAAAGGTACATTTGTTTCCCAGTGTCTGTTGGAAAGCAGACTGAACCAGGTTTTCTCTATGATTTAGCCTGTGATTCGTTCTATTCCATTTCTTGTTATTCAAAATAAAACTCCCCTGCCAATCAATCAGTCAGTCAAATGTATTTAAAACGCCCTTTTTACATCAGCAGATGTCACAAAGTACTTGTACAGAAACCCAGCCGAAAATCTCCCTGGCCTTTGTGGTTGAATCTTTGTTTGAAGTAACCTGCTCAACTGAGGGACCATACAGAGACTGTGTGGGTTACAGAGATGAGGTAGTCATTCAAAAGCATGTTAAACACTATTAATGCAGGCAGAGTGATTCATGCAACTTATTATGTGACTTGTTATGCAAGTATCTACTCCTGAACTTATTTAGGCTTGCCATAACAAAGGGGTTAAATACTTATTGACTCAAGACATTTCAGCTATTTGTTTTTTTATTTCATTTGTAAAAATGTGTTAAAACATAAATCCACTTTGACATTATGGGGTATTGTGTGTAGGCCAATGACACCAAATCTAAATTGAATCTATTTAAATTCAGGTTGTAACACAAGAACATGTGGAAAAAGTCAAGAGGTGTGAATAGTTTCCTTGTAATTGTAATTGCACACATCGTTCATTAATTTCTTCCTGCTTCTTCTTCCTTTCGTATCAAATGTTCACAAGGCTAGAATGGCTAAAATTATAACGGAATCAGCCAACCTTCCATTAATAGATTTGTTGACTCCATAGATGCGAAAATGTTGCCTGTGCAGTGTATCGTATCTGTCATTCATGGTTAGAAAATGGCCTAACTGTCAGAAAATAGCCATTTGACAGCTCGTAACAAGGGAATACATTTGACTGACTTTAAAAACAATCTTTCATGATTGACTAAGAAGATAATAGTGATCCCATTCTTAAAGGTGTATACTTGTACTTTGTAGGGTTTCCTTTGGCCTATATACTGTATGTGAGGCACATATGGACATTTAATTCCTTCTCAAGAATGTTATGTCATCTGGAAAGCACAGACGATAAATCTCATTATAGTCGAGACATAAAAAAAAAATGCTAAGGCTTTTGGAGTGAGTGCTTTGTTTTAGAAGGCATGCTGGATTGAGACCGCCCCTGAGATGCGAGTAAAAACATTGTCACCATGGGACTGCAGAGGATGAGACTTTGTTCCTGATTGTTCTGTCTTGTATTGCTCTTGCTGGACTATCAAGCTTTTCATTTGTCAGTGTCGTTGTACTATCTGTTTCTTGAGTTTGTTCAGAAAATGACAAACTACACTGCGGTATAGTATTTTTCTATGGTTTCTGTCCTCTGTTGTAAAAGCCCCATATGATTGCTGGTGTTTACTTTGAAGGAGCTAAGTGATGCTTAAGTGAAGATGTTAGTGATACATAGTGATCTCTGGGGTGATTGGGCTGGGCAGAGTGAGAGTGTTGTCAAATCAAATCAAATTTTATTTGTCACACACATGTTTAGCAAATGTTATTGCGGGTGTAGCGAAATGCTTGTGTTGCCCTTCAGATGTGGAGGCAGCAGGCTGCGTCCATGCTGCCTCCATGGGGCAGACAGGGACGAGGTCAAGTGGGCACCATGAATCACAAATCCCTGCCTGATTTGTAAATTGTCGGGACATTGATTTACAAGGCTGGGTCTAAGATGGGAGTGTGGTGTGCAGGCAGGCAGGCAGGCAGGCAGGCAGGCAGGCAGGCAGGCAGGCAGGCAGGGAGGGAGGGAGGGAGGGAGGGAGGGAGGGAGGGAGGGAGGGAGGGAGGGAGGGAGGGAGGGAGGGAGGGAGGGAGGGAGGGAGGGAGGGAGGGAGGGAGGGAGGGAGGGAGGGAGGGAGGGAATAGTAAGAAATCACACAGCAGATTGCTCTTGAGAGGAAGGTCATAGCCCACTATTTGGGTGATTAACACCTATTTGTACATGTATTGTTTTCTCACTCATCACACAGGCCATCATGGAGTGGGACCTGTTAGCAATGGCCCACCAGAAACAACTCTAGATTACTCCACATGAAAATTAACTCACTTTATCAGAACAGAGTATTTGTGATTAATCTTCACATAATTTAAATGTGTGTGTTAAAGTGTTAATACAGTGATTACATTCACTCATATGTTAATGTACGTATTATTTAACAAATGCTGGATTGTAGGCCACTTTTAGTTATTTTTGATATTAGTTGGAATATGATGAGGATACCTGAGCTCTTCATGAATTGTATATATTGTAGAATAACAGTGAAGACATCATAACTATGTAATAACACAAATGGAATCATGTAGTAAGCAAAAAAGTGTGAAACAAATCAAAATATTTTTTATAATTTAGATTCTTCAAAGTAGCCACCCTTTTGCCTTGATGACAGCTTGGCATTCTCTCAACCAGTTTCATGGGGAGTGCTTTCCCGACAGTCTTGAAGGAGTTCCCACATATGCTGAGCACTTGTTGGCTGCTTTTTCTTCACTCTGTGGGGGAATATTGAGGCCAGGTCATCTGATGCAGCACTCCATCACTCTAATTCTTGCATTCCAAGAACCCTAACCTCAACAAAATTGAGATGGTTTGGGATAAGTCGGAAAGCGGAGTGAAGGAAAAGCATATGCTGAGCATATGTGGGAACTCCTTCAAGACTGTTGGAAAAGCATTCCAGGTGAAACTGGTTCAGAGAATGCGAAGAGTGGGCAAAGCTGTCATCAAGTGTGTCTACTTTTTTCGGTTACTACATGATTCCATATGTGTTATTTCATAGTTTTGATGTCTTCACTACTATTCAACAATGTAGAAAATGGTAAAAATAAATAAAAACACTTGAATGAGTAAGTGTTGTTTACATACACTTAGATTGGAGTCATTAAAACTTGTTTTTCAACCACTCAACACATTTCTTGTTAGCAAACTATAGTTTTGGCAAGTTGGTTAAGGCATCTACTTTGTGCATGACACAAGTAATATTTCCAACAATTGTTTACAGACAGATTATTTCACGTATAATCCACTGTATCACAATTCCAGTGGGTCAGAAATGTACATACACTATGTTGACTGAGCCTTTAAACAGCTTGGGAAATTCCAGAAAATTATGTCATGGCTTTAGAAGCTTCTGATAGGCTAATTGACATCATTTGAGGTGTACATCTGGCTGCATTCCAAAACCTACCTTCAAACTCAGTGCCTCTTTGCTTGACATCATGGGAAAATCAAATAAATCAGCCAAGACCTCATAAATAAAATAGTAGACCTCCACAATTCTGGTTCATCCTTGGGAGCAATTTCCAAACGCCTGAAGGTACCACCTTCATCTGAATAAACAATAGTACGGCGGTATAAACACCATGGGACCACGCAGCCGCCATACCGCTCAGGAAGGATACGCGTTCTGTCTCCTAGAGATTAACATACGTTGGTCCGAAAAGTGCAAATCAATCCCAGAACAACAGCAAAGGACCTTGTGAAGATGCTGGAGGAAATAGGTCCAAAAGTGAAACGAGTCCTACATCGGCATAAACGAAAGGCCACAGAGCAAGGAAGAAGCCACTGCTCCAAAACCGCAAATAAAAAGCCAGACTACGCTTTGCAACTGCACATGGGGACAAAGATTGTACTTTTTGGAGAAATGTCCTCTGGTCTGATGAAACAAAAATAGAATTGTTTGGCCATAATGACCATTGTTATGTTTGGAGGAAAAAGGGGGAGGCTTGAAAGCCGAACACCATCCCAACCGTGAAGCACAGGGATGGCAGCATCATGTTGTGCGGGTGCTTTGCTGCAGGAGGGACTGGAGCACTTCATAAAATAGATGGCATCATAAGGGAGGAAAATTATGTGGCTATATTAAAGCAAGACATCAGTCAGGAAGTTAGAGCTTGGTTGCAAATGGGTCTCCCAAATGGACAATGACATACAAATGGACCACAAACATACTTCCAAAGTTGTGGCAAAATGTCTTAAGGACAACAAAGTCAAGATGGCCATCACAAAGCCCTGACCTCAGTCCTATAGAACGTTTGTGGGCAGAACTGAAAAAGCAAGGAGGTCTACAAACCTGACTCAGTTACACCAGCTCTGTCAGGAGGAATGGGCCAAAATTCACCCAACTTATTGTGGGAATCTTTAGGAAAGCTACCTGATAAATAAATAAAAATAAATCATTTTCTCTACTATTATTCTGACATTTCACATTATTAAAATAAAGTGGTGATCCTAACTGACCTAAGACAGGGAATTTTTACTAGGATTAAATGTCAGGAATTGTGAAAAACTGAGTTTAAATATATTTGGCTAAGGTGTATGTTAACTTCTGACTTCAACTGTATATATTTATATATATGAGAAAATAAATAGTACTGTAATGTGCAATGGTCTTGACCCCTTTTTATCAAAACATCACAATAACCATTCACCATTAAATACATCTACAACATAATGTAATGTATTGTAATGTAGGCCTAATTTTAGGCATGACCGCAGCCTACATTACTCAGTGTTTTCTCTGCTGTCTGTGTGTAGTTTTATCAGTTCTCTCTGGTACAGTAAGCTCCGCTCCAAATGGCTGTCAGTACAGCCATTCTACTTTTACTGGAGGGAAGCTTTAGAGGAAATGTACAGGATGTACAACAAGTGAGCACTGACTGAGCTTGTCCTGACTCAGCTCTTCTTTTCTGTCTTCCAGTAGCAGACTGTCGAGTCTTGGAGGGATTGCAGAGGTTTTCATCCATCCCCACCTACTTGCCTGTCAACTACCAAGTGATCAACGCAGAGTCTGCTTTCTTCCTGAAAGAGGCCAACCAGGAGTTCATGAGGAACTCCAGCCTGCTGTCTCGGACAGAGCCCTTCTTCATCTACCAGGCCCGCAGCATGCCCTCAGTAAACGCCAGCTATGGCCCCCTCTCTGTGGAGCAGCCTGTCACCCTGGAGCTCATCCAGAACCCTTGGGCCTTCGTGGCCTCCTCCATGTTCACCTTCAACTGGAAGGTGCAGACTTTCATCATCCAGGACAGGATCTACCTGTCCAACCCCAGGGTCCAGGTGCTGTTCTACGTGGCGGGCAGGGACTGGGATGACTACAGCGCCATCGACAAGCTGCCCTGCGTACGCATGTTTGCCTTCCACGAGACCCAGGAGGTGCGTGGCACATGCCAGCTGAAGGGGGAGCTGGGGCTGTGTGTGGCTGAGCTGGAGCCCCTGTCCGGCTGGTTCAGCCCCCCCAGCGTGGTGCCTGGGCGCCAGAGGACCATAGAGCTGGCCGAAGGGACCACAGTGGAGCTCTACTACATGTTACAATCAACAGAGGCAGGGGAGTGCCACTCGGAGGAGGCCCGGAAAGGCAATTCCATCCGCTCGGATCAGGAGGGTCTGTTTGGCTCGTCCACCTCCACCCCAATGAAGAGGATTGGCAGTGTGCGTCTGTACCAGAGCCCTGCCGCCCTGGCCTTGACTGAACACAGGCTGGATAGTAACTTCCTGGTCATGGTGCCGACCATGCCCATGAGGCAGAGGGACACTGTCTCCGCCTTCATCACTGCCTCGGCCTTCTCTCCTGTGGAAATGTTCACCCTAAGGTAAGCCAATACGTTAGCATAGTCTATATTAAAGGTTGCTCATTAGACCAGTGCATATCTTCATAAATAGTGTCTCTGCAATGCTGTATTACAGAGTGAATACATTTTTTAATTAACTTTCTGCAGTACACCCTAGTTGTAATTAATAAACCCAGATTGTTTGCCAAGGATTGTAGGGCATTTGTAATGTTTGGCAGCTAGGCTGTTAGTCCTGATTTATTTGTTATCTCAGTGTTTTTTGCTGTCTCCAAAATGAAAGTTACTTTACTCAGTTTAGCCAAGCTTATATAACTCAGCAAAAACAGGGAGTGGAGTATCTTTATCTAAGATAAATAGTGAAATTCAATGAAGCTGTAGGTACTAATTAGAATGTGCAGATGAGACTAAGTGAATTTGATAATTAACACACAATGCAAATGAGGATGTCATTAATTAAAATGCATTCCCATTAGCGTAATCACTGTTAGCCTGATCTTAATCACGCAGGTTGAGAACAATTTTAAACCATAAACCATAAGAGATGCTGTGACTAGGGGTCAAGCCAATTTGTCAACCTGTGTAAATGAAAACAAACCAACTGGCTGATCCGATTGTTTTCTGCTAAGGTGAATGGGAATGCTGACCCAGCTAGCAATGAGGAATCGGCCCAGAAGCGGCCCTGTTCTGGGGGGCTGGAACTGATTGTATCGGCCCGGAATCATGTGTCGGACTCAGCCCAGAATAAAAAATGATGACTGCCCAGAATCGGGCCGTTTCCGTCTACCGGAATTCAGCCGACTTTGCCGGCATCTTACCAGAATCCCCCCAGAAGCGTCCAGATACAAATTTAACAAGGACGTCCCGGCCAGCCAAACCCTTCCCCAACTCGGACGACACTGGGCCAATTGTGCATCACCTCATAGGTCTCCCGGCCAGAGAGTAGCCCCAATTGGCCCGAGGCCCAAGTAATACGTTTGGGCCAGATAACTCACACCAGAATTGGCCCGAGCTAAATCCCCGCATCCAAGCCATAAGTCATACTGCCAAAGGCGACCCAGACATGATGTCGGCCGAGTCTGACACTCAGCCGAGTGACCCGACTCTCAGACGGAATCAGCCCAGATCCACTGTGCTAACTGGGGACTGCACACGGCTCAGAGTGTATGATGTGTTGCACTAAAAATGATCCGTACGGGAAACACGTGCGCCTAATCTTGCGCCTAATGACCTCTGGAAAAGGGCCGCTTCTGGGCCGATTCCTCATTGCTAGCTGGGTAGTTATGCACTTGGTCTCTGTAGCGCTGTCATTCTCTATTGTGGTACACTATGCGTGCATCTTTGAGCAATAATTGTTATGTTAAACTTACAGGAAGTTCAACCATAAACACATTCCCAGGTGTTTCTTTAGATAACCTCTCTGGGATTTGTGGGACTAGCGTCCCACCTCGACAACAGCCAATGAAATTGCAGGGCTCCAAATTCAAACAACAGTATTATACACCATTTTAAAGATACACTTCTTGTTAATCCAACCACAGTGTCCAATTTCAAAAAGGCTTTACGGCGAAAGCACACCATGCGATTATGTTAAGACAGCGCCTAGTCACAAAAAACCATAAGACATTTTCCAGCCAAGGAGAGGGCTCACTAAAGTCAGAAATTATGATATTTGATGATCTTCATCTCATGGCACTCCCAGGACTCCATGTTACACAATAAATGTTTGTTTTGTTCAATAAAGTCCCTCTTTATGTCCAAAAACCTCAGTTTAAATTGGCGCGTTATGTTCAGTAATGCATTGTCTCAAATAACATCCGGTGAAATTGCAGAGAGCCAAATCAAATTACAGAAATACTCATCATAAACATTGATGAAAGATACAAGTGTTACACATAGGTTTAAAGATAAACTTCTTGTTAATCCAGCCGCTGTGTCAGATTTCAAAAAGGCTTTACGGCGAAAGCAAACGATACTATTATCTGAAGATAGCACCCCATCAAACAAACACCGTCAATCATATTTCATCCCGCCAGGCGCAACACAAAAGTCAGAAATAACAATATATTTCATGCCTTATCTTTGAAGATCTTCTTTTGTTGTCACTCCAATATGTCCCATAAACATCACAAATGGTCCTTTTGTTCGATTAATTCCATCATTATATCTCCAAAAGTTCCATTTATTTGGGGCGTTTGTTCAAGAAAAACACTGGTTCCAACATGACTAAAAAATATCTAATAAGTTACCTGTAATCGTTGTCCAAACATTTCAAACAACTTTCCTAATACAACTTTAGGTATTTTTAAAAGTAAACAATCAATACATTTTAAGACGGGATAAACTGCGTTCAATAGCGGATAAAAAACCAAGTGGAGCGAGCTTTCAGGTCACGTGCCCCAACCACAACAGTACACTTCACTTGACCCTCGTTCTGAACAGGGCTACATCTTCATTTCTCAAAGGAAAACCATCAACCAATTTCTAAAGACTGTTGGCATCCAGTGGAAGCGAAAGGAACTGCAAGCAACTGCCTTAGAATTCTAGATTCCCATTGAAAACCCATTGAAAAGAGAGTGACCTCCAAAAAAATGATTGGTTGGTTTGTCCTCGGGGTTTTGCCTGCCAAATAAGTTCTGTTACACTCACAGACATCATTCAAACAGTTTTAGAAACGTCAGAGTGTTTTCCATCCAAATGTACTAATAATATGCATATCCTAGCTTCTGGGCCTGAGTAGCAGGCAGTTTAATTTGGGCAAGCTTTTCATCCGGACGTGAAAATACTGCCCCCTAGCCTAGAGAGGATAACAGCAAAAACACAATTTGTACAGAAGAAGCTAATGCTAACGTTAGCTAGCTAGCTAAAGAAAAATTAATGTTTACAATGCCATGGCCGAATGCCTCTAGATTCAACTAACTTCCCACATTGATTTTAATCAGAACAGGACATCCATTCCATTTAGCTACTTTGTTGTGATTCTCAGGTCAAAATATTTAAGCAAATGATCCCAATTCTAGTAGTAGTAGCTTGTGACTAGTTAATATTGAACAACATGTATAAGTAGCCTAGGCTATATTATATTTTATATGAACAGGCTAATCTGTTGTTATTGTCTTCTGTGGAATTCATAAGGAAGTGAACTTTATTTATAAAAGGTTTACATTGAGAAAATCGGACCTCTCTGAAATGAAAATGGATGGCCACCCTTACAGCAAAATATATTTTACCAAGTGACAAGGTGGATAGCAAAGAACATGTTGGACAGACCAGAGACTTAGATATGCAGTTTTAGAAACTGTTCTTCGTCCTGTAATATTACATGGCAACGTGGGAATTTTGTGGTTTTGCAGACCACCATGGACAAGAGTATGGATGGAAAGATCTCCTATATAGTAAAAACATTGCATTAATCTCTTGTCGTATTTGCTGCTTGCTTCTCTTCTTCCGTGGCCAACAAGAGAAGGTCACAAGTGTTTCCCTGAAGGCTGTCTGGATTTAAACATCTTCTATTGTACAAAAAATGTATAGCTTATTCAATTGATGGTGATAGAATTAGAGTACCTCCCAAGCAAAGGCAATGCTATCCCCATATGCATCTTACAGTTTGTTTGTAGCATATAGCACTGCTGACCGAAGCGCTGTTATAGATATCTTTATATAATCTGTTCCGTTTTATTTCCTTCAAAATCTTAAACTAACAAGGGTGTGCTTTTGACCATTTTCTTTAATAAAAGGTAGACCTATGGCATACCCTCTCATACCCCCTCAATTTGAGTCTTGGTTTTAACTTAACAGCCCTTCATTGATACAGAGGAAGAGTATTTAAAGATTGCATGGTGGGTGGAGGAATTGACTGACACATCTATGGATATAGCAGCCTAGAGCCTAATTTTGTCTGTCAAAAGTGGTAGGCCCTCTTGTTTCTTAAATAGGCTCCAACACAAGACTCTCTTGTTTTTAGTAAAGTCTAATTAAAATGAAGACAGGTTAAATTCATTATGTCTACTCGAATTTGCCTGCTGACTGCCCCATGAGCTGTCCATTTCTGATTGATTATGCCTCAACTGCTGCTTCAAGTTTCTTCACCACAATGTGTCTTATTGTGAGGCCAATAACTCTGATAAATACATCATGGGCAAGAAACATATTATTTTAATAAAAATCAATTATAGTAGTAGCAAGCTATCAAAGTTGACCTCTGGTCCTCCTTCTCATCTTCACGCTCTCCTTCTCAAACTGAAAAGAACATAGGCTATAGACTCGTCCACAAGAAAGAGTGCCTTTTTTGGACTAGGCCCAATCAACAACAAAAATTGGAAAGAAACCTTGGACTGTTCTCCTGAACTGCCACCATAGCCCTACACAGCATAGCCATTGGTTAGGCAGTACTCAATGGAATATCCATTGTGGTGTGTAATGCAGCCTAGTTTTATTTACACCATCCCAGCAGCTATCTTAGAAATCTAACTTTGCTCTGTGCTTCTCCAAGCATACACTTCGTAGCCTATGGCCTAAAGGCAATGGATAATTTGATTGAGACCACACTAAATAGTCTGTAGGCGCGCTTGATACTGCGCGCCCAGCAGAGAATCAAAGAAGATGAGCGGCACTGGGCACACATTGATATACACTGAGTATACCAAACATTAGGAGCACCTTCCTAATATTGAGTTGCACCCCTCCAATTGTCTCAAGGCTTAGAAATCCTTCTTTGACCTGTCCCCCTGTTTCATCTACATTGATTGAAGTCACATCAATAAGGGACTATAGCTTTCACCTGGATTCACCAGGTCAGACTATGTCATGGAAAGAGCTTCTTAATGTTTTGTTCTTAATGTTTTGTATACTCAATTTTGCATAATAAGCAACTCATTCTAAAACACTGAGAAATATTGAATTGTTATCAATTATAAATTACATGACCCACACCCTGGACTAAATTTGAAAAAATTCTAAACTCTCCCCTTGACTGAAATTAAAAAGCATGACCCTCCCCCATTTTCCTCCAGGTAACCATTCTGTACATTTTTACCCGTCCCCAACATTGTTGGACAGATTTAAAAGCTCTTTAGTCTTTGTATCCATAAAGCCACTTATTTTTTCCTATAGTCCAACCTTCCAATCAGAAATTGGGAGAACACTCATTTAGAATGCCCGAAGCTTTAACAGTACTTAAGTGTGGGTGTGTGTGTATGAATGTGTGTGTATGTGTGTGTGTGTGTGTGTGTGTGTGTGTGTGTGTGTGTGTGTGTGTGTGTGTGTGTGTGTGTGTGTGGCAAGTGTTAAACTTCAAGAACATTGATAAGAGGTCGACTTAGGGGCTCCGAGTGTGCTTCCTGCACACAATGGGTCAGTGTCTTTAGGGTTTGGCTGGGGTAGGCCGTCATTGTAAATAAGAATTGGTTCTTAACTGACTTGCCTAGTTAAATAAGAAAATAAAAACATTGTTAGCATTAATAGCTGTATGTTACAGTGACTTTTGTGTTGTTTATGGTGAAAATGCCATTAAAAACATTATGATACACATTATGTTGTGTTTCTTTCCCTTATAAACAAAACATAGTATGCCTATAACTCAATGCACTGCTTTTGTTAATAGATTTTTTTAGGGCCAAATTTGAGCAAAATTGAAAATAGATGAATGAGATGAATGAGATGAAATGCTATTAACTAATATCATAAACTCAATTCATTATTTTAATTATTTGACAGCCTTAATAGTAACCAATAAACTTTGTCAAACTTCAATGATGGCATATAATATATTATATGTCATATGTTATATAATATATTTTATAATTGTGATACACATTATAATTTATAGGTTTGTGCCAACATCCATCTTTCTTCCTATTGTCACTTACCAATGCAGTAGAATAAATACATATTATGTATCCAGAATGATAAGAACATGATTAAACATCTCTTCACAGTAACAGTAACCTACTCTGAGCCACTTAGTTCAGCAGTATACAGGTCAAGCTAAATATAATTACAGTCTGTCAGTGGTACTGTAAACAACTTCGGCTGTGAGTCCCACTCTCAGTCTTCACCTCCCTCAACTCCATGTTTACTCAGAGACACTTGCTGCGACAGAAAGCAGTAATGAGAACTCATTTTTTATGTCCAATCATAGCCAATGGGTTGTTTGATTGGCACATTTCTTCTGGACCCACTTTGATTTCCCACTTTGGTTTCCATCTTGTGACAACATGTCTAGTGTGATTGGAAGAGAAGGCAAGTTCGGATCTGGCCAAGCTCCTTGGGTGATTAAAAACTCAGAAGTGGGAAAGATTATAAGAATACTCTTATTTGTATACTTACAAGTTAATTAAGACTGGAAACATAAACAAACAGATTGAAAGAATCTTATATGGATTGTGAAGTGATTGCACAAACTTTGTGACATTCACTTAATTACTGAAGTGAAAAGTGATAAAACTAGACAATTTATTCCTTTGAAGAAACGTAAAGGTCCACCTTTCTTCCTTGTTTTTTTTTTGGTGAAGATTTCCTCGAATTCATCAAAGTAGACAATCTATTCCTTGGAAGCAACATCCAAGTCCATCCGTCTACGTTGGTTTGTTGACTTAGATTTGATTGACTTTCTACTGGAATTTCTTGACGTCCAAGTATGATGTGATACATGTGTTAGATGGAACAATCCCCTCCACCAGACTCATCACAAGGGCCTCATCACTAAGCACTGAATGACAAACTCCTCACTAGCAGAGTGTGACACAGAGCCAGTCTCATCAGTTTCCAGTCTCTCAAGAGGAAGAATGTGTTACCATAGTATAGATATATTTTTGTATGATTGGAAATTCCCCTCTTATTTAAATACAAAGGAGAATGTTCCTCTCGGTGTTAGTAACTATTGATGCAAGGCTGCTAACATGAGTCAGTGTTGAGATTTGCAATTCCCATTGGCAAATACTATAAGGTATCTAAGCAGGGTTCAAACAAGTTTTGGAATCAGAGAACATTGCTGTACGCCATAATGATCCATCTGGACTGAATAGGATTACACAGGATTAGGCCTGATTATTGTTTGTTCTGGTGTGTTGATTCTCTTTTGATATTTTCCTGCTGTGCTAAGTTGATGAGTGGGTACTAACAGAATGTCAATACATAACTGATTGCCCTATCAAGTCCAATTATGCCATTTTATCTTGTTTATGAGTATTGGATTCCTGCAACCCGGCCTATTCATCTCCTTTTAAAAGAACAGTATTACAGAAAAAGGATAGGAATAGGCCTAGTATCCAAGATTTGAAGGACAATTAACAGAAATGTTCAAGTAATACATAGCAAGAAGTCATTAATTAACCTACAGGGCTCTATTTTAACAAACCTAACGCAATGGTAAATCTGATGCGCTCTTTGGAAATGGGGATGGATACGAGCCGAATGGAGTATGCACTGCAGGTACTGTAGGCCTATGTGAGTTGTGAATAATGAAAAAGCATGATGGGTAGACCCCACGATTAGACCATTATAATTATCAGAGCGACACCAGCCACATTTCTGTTGAACCAGCTTTTGTTATAGTAGGGTAAGGGTAGCTTACCAAGGGCTTGTTTTGTAATCAATCGAAACGGAAAACAAATAATGTTTACAGGAAAAAACCTTAACCCCTGTGTGGTGTTTGGGTCTGTGGGACCTATTTTCAGTGTTTACTAAAATAAAAATTATACAATTAATTATTTTTTCAACCTGAGACTCATTGGCCTTAGCTCATTACTGTGAAGAACATGCAAAATAACACATTTTCATTGAGTGGACACTCTGCACCCCCCTACACATTAATATTACATATGTGGTGTTCGGGTCCACTGGACCCAAGGGTAATAAAAGTGTGGAAAAGTGTGTGTGTAGGTGAAAACAAGTAAAAATTAAACAAAAAGATTTGCTGTGTGCCTTCACTCTGTCTTTTCCTCCTCTCTGGGCCTGCTGTTTCAACATAGCATCAAGAACCTGTCTGTCTCCCTGCCTGTCTGCCTGTCTCGCACTCTATACCCTTTGTGGTGTGTGAAACTACGCAATGTCTTGCGGGAACCTGCACAATGTTATTACAATACATTATTTCGATACATTGTAAAAAATTCTGTATTTTCCCAAACTACCCCAGCCAGGTGCAAATTTGGGGGATGGACACAACAAATAAATAGCTTTGTATGTGTGGCTCCTAACCACAATCAATCAGTATGGAAAAAATCATTTCTGCTCAGAGGCCCATAGAATTTTGCAGAGAGAGAAGCTGGTGTGGAAGGAGTGTCTGCAGGAGGAGAAATATGGATGTCAAATTTTTTTTGAAAATGAATGGTCTTTTTGCTCAAGGACTAAGCCACCCCGCATGGTTGCCAATGTGATAAGGATGCAACCAGGGCCGACGCAGATGCTGGTTACTGATGTGCGGGACATAAAGTCTTCTTTTGAACTGTTCATCACATACACCATACAGAACATTACTCTGGACTGCATTCATTTGGAGGGAGGTGTGTTTTTGGAGAGGGATGGAAGTAGATGGGCCAAACTCATTTACATGCATACTTTGGGGTTCTTATGCTTGCTGGTGTTTTAAGATCCAGTGAGGAATCCACAGGCTCCCTGTGGGATGCAGAATCCAAAGAATCCACAGAATCCCTGTGGGATGCAGAAACTGGCAGAGAACTTTTCAGTGCAGCAATGTCTCTGGAAAACTTCCACATTGTTTCCAGGAATATCAGCTTCGATAACCCAGACACCAGACCATCTCGGCGGCAGAGACACAAGCTAGCTGCAATCAGGTCAGTGTGTGTTTTACAACCCTGGGCCCAACGTTACTGTTTATGAGTAGCTTATGCCATTTTGGGACCTCTACCCCTTCAGGCAGTACATACAGTCTAAACCTGCAAAATATGGAATCAAGATCTGGGCTGCCTGTGATACTGCTTCATCATATGCGTGGAACTTGCAAGTGTATACGGGCAAGCCAGATGGAGGACCCTGAGAAGAACAAAGGGATGCAGGTTGTCCTGGACATGACACAGGGACTCCGTGGCCACAACATCACATGCGATAACTTCTTTACTTCGCACAAGCTGGGACTGGAGCTCCTCAAGAGGAAGCTGATGATGGTAGGAACAGTGTGATAAACAAGCCAGAGCTCCCACGTTAGCTGTCAAATACACGGAACAGGCCTATCAATACCTCTAAGTTTGTGTTCACGGCCGACACGTCCCTAGTGTCCTACGTGACAAAGAAAGGCAAAAATGTGGTACTCATGAGTACGCTGCATAGGGATGGGAGAATCTGTGGCCAGGAACATCAAAAACCAGGAATCATAATGGATTACAATGCCACAAAAGGAGTGGGTGCCCCATCTGCCCGACCCACAGAACCAACAACTCCAATAACAGAAGTATGTGTGAGTGATGTCGATGCATGTGTGTGTGTCTGACTCTCCTACCTTGGCCTGCTGTAGCTAGATATGTGAGTGAGTGAGATGTTAGTTAAATTCCTGAACTAAGTGTTTTCATTATTCTAGATTGCAGCCGGTAGCAACAAGAAGAAGCAGTGTGATGTGTGTGGACTCAAGAAGGACAGAAAGTGCAAGAAATACATTTGCAACACACGCACAGTACAACTCCTCATGTGGTGTGTAGACCGGCCTTAATGTGTGTTCAATGGGGCTCATTATCATTTCCATAAAATGCTGGATGTAAAATGTTTCCTTATCAATATTAACCATGTATGCTGTCTATATTGTTTGTAAATGATATAAGATAACATCTAAGTATTAAGTTTTAAATATTTTTACTGAAATTGTTATGGTTGTATTGTTTTAAACCCAATAATGTTATGGGTCCATCAGACTCGCGAACATTTTGTGAATAACAAAAACATGAATACCACACGAGGGTTAAATTAACACTAAGACCAGCTTTTGGTTGGTCTTAAAAGGATCCAACCCTTCTTTTCAATTTTCGCCGAAAATGACATACCCAAATCTAACTACCTGTACCTGGGGAAATATAATGTTGTTACCTACAACCTCATGCTATTCACATGAATCAAATCAAATCAAATGTATTTACATAGCCCTTCTTACATCAGCTGATATCTCAAAGTGTTGTACAGAAACCCAGCCTAAAACCCCAAACTGCAAGCATTTCAAGTGTAGAAGCACGTTGGCTAGGAAAAACTCCCTAGAAAGGCCAAAACCTAGGAAGAAACCTAGAGAGGAACCCCTATGAGGGGTGGCCAGTCCTCTTCTGGCTGTGCCGGGTGGAGATAATAACAGAACATGGCAATGATGTTCAAATGTTCATAAATGACCAGCATGGTCTAATAAGAATAATCACAGTGGTTGTCGAGGGTGAAACAAGTCATAGCCGATCATTGAGAGTATCTCCACTGCTCCTGCTGTCTCTAGAGAGTTGAAAACAGCAGGTCTGGGACAGGTAGCACATCCAGTGAACAGGTCAGGGTTCCATAGACGCAGGCAGAACAGTTGAAACTGGAGCAGCAGCACAGCCAGTTGGACTGGGGACAGCAAGGAGTCATCATGCCAGGTAGTCCTGAGGCCTACGTTAGCTCAACGGTCCAGTGGGGGAAACACCGATCCCATAGAGGTTAAATATCCCCACCAGAACATGCCGAAATTGGCACTTTGCACATTTTTAAGGACACACCTCAGATACTGCCAACCCTCCCACCTCAGTCCAAGCAAGCTCATATAAAACAGATAAATTACCAATCCTGGCGCTAGGGTTTGAAAATATTAGAGCGCCGGCTTTAACAGACGAAATTTCAAACGAACATGCGTTTGACAATTGTGCTGTCTTAACGCCAGCCGAAAATAGAGCCCAATATGTTTTCAGCAATCATTGTAAGACTATAATTAGTGTGGTTATAAGGCATTCATAATTTATCATCCCTCAGTATTAGATGGTTTATATGCAAATCGGATTACCACAAAAGCTAGAGTACTGACTTAAAATGATATTTTCCCCAGGACATGTAGTATCATAAAGAAAGGCAAGTTCACTAAAGGAACGTGCCCTACTTACAAACAATTCAATCACACAGCATGCTTACCGCCGACCACACTGTCTTTGTAGCCTATGTACTGTTGATCAATGTCAATGGATTCGCCACATAGCTTGCATTTTGACATAGATTGATTGGAGTCACACAGCGACTTGCTATTAGAGGAGGGAAGCCTCTTAAAATCTGATGGTTACTATGTCCCTGTCTAATGATCTAAATAGCCTCCTCATCCAAACAAGTGTAGAGTCCATATTTAAAACAGCCAGAGATGCATTAGCTTGAAGGTAGCTCAATAACACAATGCAGTGTTTCATGATGACACTCAATACGCTGAGACATTATGAAGTGAGGCTCAGGTCTTAGAAGTTATTTTGAAACCACCTCTGTGTGATCAGAAAGCTGTCGTTAGAGGTCTTTAGCATGACCTCTAACAACAGAGACAGCAGTGCCTTCAGAAGGGCAGATTGAACACAGGGCACTGAGTCGATATTAGCATCAATACAAAGATGGAATAACAGCTTTTGATTTCATGCTTCCTTCATGTAAGGTCTCAGATTTTTCTAGACTGAGGCCGTGTTTGTGTCCGTGTCTGTGTGCATTTGTGTGTCTGTGGCAGTGCACAGCTGTGTGTTTGCGAGTGTTGGTGTATACAGTATGTTTATTTGTTTGTGTCTGTGTATACTTGTAATGCCAGATAAATAATCTTGCTTCTCCCTTTGTAATTTGTTTTAATCATTTGCCTCCCACCAAGAACAGTCTACAAAACATTGGCCTGAAAACGGATTTAAATTAAACTTGGAGCTGTCAGCTGTGAGAGAAATTGGGAAGTGTGTGTACATGTATGTGTGTGCGTGTGTGTGTGTGTGTATGTGTGTGTGTGTGAGTGTACTCGGGAGCGGGTGCACACTCTGAATGCCAATAGCATGAACTACTTAGGGGAATCAATTTGCCTCATCTTTAAAAGGCATTGCATCAGTGAGCATATTATCTGCTATTACGCTTCATTATGTGTGCTGATGGACAACAGTGAACTAATGTTTGCAGCGTGGCCTGACAAATCAGCAGGTGCAGGATGCTATGACTCAGAGGCTGCTCAGAGGAGGGGAATGGGGGGTGGAAGTAGGGACCTGCAGAGATGCCAGGTCTTTACTAAAGCTTCAGGGTTGAGTGTGTTAGAATGCTTGGCAGGAGGGTGCACAGATTACTTGTTTCACCTCTTGTGAGAGGAGTGTTGTTAAATGATGAATTGTTAAGTGATTTAATTTGATTTCGAAAGGTTTTCCTGGACAGGTTTTTACCTCTGATTATACAACATCATGACCCAGAATGCCTCAGTAACATTGCTCTACAGTTGTGTTGGTTGTATTCTCTCTCCTCCTATTCCAAACACTATTCCAAAGGCATACCCTAGGTATTTCTCTAACCTCTCCTCTGCTCCAGGCTTTAGGTAAGGTTTTTTCTTAGTCACTTTTATTATTATAATTTGGTGGGTGCTTATATTTGTCCTATTTGACAGATGTAAAACTATGTATTATACACGTGTGAATTACAATTTAATTTTTTTTGCATATACCAACTACTCTGAGAGAGGGGTCACAGCCAGGGTCTGCCATTATCAACAGTGACCCTGGAGCAATAAGGGTTAAGCGCCTTGCTCAAGGGGACATTGACAGATTTTTTTTTACCTTGTTGGCTCGGGGATTCAATATTGCGACTTTCCAGTTACTGGTTTTCATAACTGTGACCTTAATTGCCTACTGTCTGTAAGCTGTTAGTGTCTCAACAACCGTTCCGCAGGTGCATGTTCATTAAATGTTTATGGTTCATCGAACAAGCATGGGAAACAGTGTTTAAACCCTTTACAATGAAGATCTGTGAAGTTATTTGGATTTTTACGAATTATCTTTGAAAGACAGGGTACTGAAAAAGGGACGTTTCTTTTTTTACTGAGTTTATGTATCCTGAACCCTGTGGTGGCGGTGGTGCAGCTCAACTATTGGGTGGTGCAGCTCAAATCAGAGATCCAAAGGAGACATTGTCTCAATTCTCAACACTCTAGATCT